>NC_091990.1:60411098-60783561 GCF_044704955.1 Pristiophorus japonicus | reverse complement strand
CACACTGTATTTCATGGACACACTGTACGTCATAGACACACTGTATAAGAACATAAGAACATAAGATTTAGGATCAGGAGTAGGCCACCTTGCCCCTCGAACCTGCTCCGCCATTCAATAAGATCATTGCTGATCTGGCTGTGGACTCAGCTCCATTTACCCGCCCTCTCCCCATATCCCTTAATTTCATTGTTGTTTAAAAATCTATCTATCTGTGACTTGAATACATTCAATGAGCTAGCCTCAACTGCTTCCTTGGGCAGAGAATTCCACAGATTCACAACCGTCTGGGAGAAGAAATTCCTTTTCAACCCGGTTTTAAATTGGCTCCCCCGTATTTTGAGGCTGTGCCCCCGAGTTCTAGTCTCCCCAACCAGTGGAAACAACCTCTCTGCCTCTATCTTATCTATCCCTTTCATTATTTTAAATGTTTCCACAAGAATCCTCATAGACACACTGTAGCTCATGGACACACTGTACCTCATGGACACACTGTAGCTCATGGACACACAGTACATCATTGACACACTGTAACTCATGGACACACTGTACCTCATGGACACACTGATCTTCATGGGCACACTGTACCTCATAGACACACTGTAGCTCATGGACACACTGTACCTCATGGACACACTGCAGCTCATGGACACACTGTACCTCATGGAAAGACTGTACCTCATGGTCACACTGTACTTCATGGGCACACTGTACCTCATAGACACAATGTACCTCATGGACACACTGCAGCTCATGGACACACTGTACCTCAAAGACACACTGCACCTCATAGACACACTGTACCTCAGGAGCACACTGTATTTCATAGACACACTGTACCTCATGGACACACTGTACCTCATAGACACACTGTAGCT
This sequence comes from Pristiophorus japonicus, assembly GCF_044704955.1. Classification (NCBI taxonomy): domain Eukaryota; kingdom Metazoa; phylum Chordata; class Chondrichthyes; family Pristiophoridae; genus Pristiophorus; species Pristiophorus japonicus. The sequence continues at coordinate 60,782,683 of NC_091990.1, read as the reverse complement.
CATAGACACACTATACCTCATGGGTACACTGTAGTTCATGGACACACTGCAGCTCATGGACACACTCTACCTCATGGACACACTGTAGCTGATGGGCACCCTGTAGCTCATAGACACACTGTAACTCATGGACACACTGTACCTCATAGACACACTGTACCTCATTGATACACTGTACCTCATGGACACACTGTAGCTCATGGACACACTGTAGCGCATTGAAACACTGTAGCTCATGGAAACACGATAGCTCATGGACACACTGTACCTCATAGACACACTGTACCTCATGGACACACTGTACTTCATAGACACACTGTACATCATGGACACACTGTACTTCATAGACACACTGTACTTCATAGACACACTATACCTCATGTGCACACTGTACTTCATGGACACACTGTACCTCATAGACACACTGTATAAGCAAATAAGAACATAAGATTTAGGATCAGGAGTAGGCCATCGAGACCCTCGAACCTGCTCCGCCATTCAATAAGATCATGGCTGATCTGGCCGTGGACTCAGATCCACTTACCGGCCCTCTCCCCATAACCCTTAATTTTATTGTTGGTTAAAAATCTATCTATCTGTGACTTGAATACATTCAATGAGCTAGCCCCAACTGCTTCCTTGGGCAGAGAATTCCACAGATTCACAACCCTCTGGGAGAAGAAATTCCTTTTCAACCCAGTTTTAACTTGGCTCCCCGGTATTTTGAGGCTGTGCCCCCTAGTTCTAGTCTCCCCAACCAGTGGAAACAACCTCTCTGCCTCTATCTTATCTATCCCTTTCATTATTTTAAATGTTTCTACAAGAATCCTCATAGACACACTGTAGCTCATGGACACACTGTACCTCATGGAAACACTGTAGCTCATGGACATACAGTACATCATTGACACACTGTAACTCATGGACACACTGTACCTCATGGACACACTGATCTTCATGGGTACACTGTACCTCATAGACACACTGTAGCTCATGGACACACTGTACCTCATGGACACACTGTAGCTCATGGTCACACTGTACTTCATGGGCACACTGTACCTCATAGACACACTGTATCTCATGGACACACTGCAGCTCATGGACACACTGTACCTCATAGACACACTGCACCTCATAGACACACTGTACCTCAGGAGCACACTGTATTTCATAGACACACTGTACCTCATGGACACACTGTACCTCATAGACACACTGTAGCTCATAGACACACTGTAGCTGATGGGCACCCTGTAGCTCATAGACACACTGTAACTCATGGACACACTGTACCTCATAGACACACTGTACCTCATTGATACACTGTACCTCATGGACACACTGTAGCTCATGGATGCACTGTAGCGCATTGAAACACTGTAGCTCATGGAAACACTATAGCTCATGGACACACTTTACCTCATAGACACACTGTACCTCATGGACACACTGTACTTCATAGACACACTATACCTCATGTGCACACTGTACTTCATGGACACACTCTACCTCATAGACACACTGTACCTCATGGGCACACTGTACCTCATAGACACACTGTAGCTCATGGATACACTGTACTTCATAGACACACTGTACATCATAGACACTCTGTAGCTCACAGACACACTGTACCGCATAGACACAGTGTACCTCATAAACACACTGTAGCTCACAGACAAACTGTACCTCATAGACCCACTGTACCTCATAGATACACTGTACCGCATAGACACACTGTACCTCAAAGACATACTGTAGTTCACGGACACACTGTACCTCATAGACACACTGTACCTCATGGGCACACTGTACCTCATGGGCACAATTTACCTCATAGATACACTGTACCTCATGGGCACACAGTACTTCATGGACACACTGTACCTCATGGACACACTGTTCTTCATGGGCACACTGTAGCTCATAGACACACTGTACTTCATAGACACACTGTAGCTCATGGACACAGTGTACCTCATGGACACACTGCACCTCATAGACACACTGTAGCTCATAGACACACAGTACCTCATAGACACACTGAAACTCATGGACACACTGTACTTCATAGACACACTGTAACTCATGGACACACTGTACTTCATAGACGCACTGTACCTCATGGACACACTGCAGCTCATGGACACTGTACCTCATAGACACACTGCACCTCATAGACACACTGTACCTCAGGAGCACACTGTATTTCATAGACACACTGTACCTCATGGACACACTGTACCTCATAGACACACTGTAGCTCATAGACACACTATACCTCATGGGAACACTGTAGTTCATGGACATACTGTAGCTCATGGACACACTCTACCTCATGGACACACTGTAGCTGATGGGCACCCCGTAGCTCATAGACACACTGTAACTCATGGACACACTGTACCTCATAGACACACTGTACCTCATTGATACACTGTACCTCATGGACACACTGTAGCTCATGGACACACTGTAGCGCATTGAAACACTGTAGCTCATGGAAACACTATAGCTCATGGACACACTGTACCTCATAGACACACTGTACCTCATGGACACACTGTACTTCATAGACACACTGTACATCATGGACACACTGTACTTCATAGACACACTGTACTTCATAGACACACTATACCTCATGTGCACACTGTACTTCATGGACACACTGTACCTCATAGACACACTGTATAAGAACATAAGAACATAAGATTTAGGATCAGGAGTAGGCCATCTAGCCCCTCGAACCTGCTCCGCCATTCAATAAGATCATGGCTGATCTGGACGTGGACTCAGCTCCACTTACCGGCCCTCTCCCCATAACCCTTAATTTCCTTATTGGGTAAACATCGATCTATCTGTGACTTGAATACATTCAATGAGCTCGCCTCAACTGCATCCTTGGGCAGAGAATTCCACAGATTCACAACCCTCTGGGAGAAGAAATTCCTTTTCAACCCGGTTTTAAATTGGCTCCCACTTATTTTGAGCCTGTGCCCCCTAGTTCTCGTCTCCCCAACCAGTGGAAACAACCTCTCTGCCTCTATCTTATCTATCCCTTTCATTATTTTAAATGTTTCGACAAGATACCTCATAGACACACTGTAGCTCATGAACACACTGTACCTCATGGACACACTGTAGCTCATGGACACACTGTACCTCATGGACACACTGTAACTCATGGACACACTGTACCTCATGGACACACTGTACTTCATGGGCACACTGTACCTCATAGACACACTGTACCTCATGGAAACACTGTAGCCCATGGACACACTGTACCTCATAGACACACTGCACCTCATAGACACACTGTACCTCAGGAGCACACTGTATCTCATGGACACACTGTACCTCATGGACACACTGTACCTCATAGACACACTGTAGCGCAGAGACGCACTGTACCTCATGGGAACACTGTAGTTCATGGACACACTGTAGCTCATGGACACACTCTACCTCATGGACACACTGCAGCTGATCGACACCCTGTAGCTCATAGACACACTGTAACTCATGGACACACTGTACCTCATAGAAACACTGTACCTCAAGTACACACTGTACCTCATAGACACAATGTAGCTTATTGAAACACTGTACCTCATGGACACACTGTAGCTCATGTACACACTGTACCTCATAGAAACACTGTACCTCATGGACTCACTGTAACTCATGGGCACACTGTAGTTCATGCACACCCTGTACCTCATAGACACACTGTACCTCAAGTACACACTGTACCTCATAGACACAATGTAGCTCATGGAAACACTGTTCCTCATGGACATACTATACCTCATAGACACACTGTATCTCATAGACACACTGTAGCTCATGGACAAACTGTACCTCATGGACACAATATACCTCATAGCAACACTGTACCTCATGGACTCACTGTAACTCATGGACACACACTGTACCTCATGGACACACTGTAGCTTATGGACACACTGTAGCTCATGGACACACTGTAGCTCAAGGACACACTGTACCTCATGGACACACTGTAGCTCATGGACACACTGTAGCTCGTAGACACACTGTACCTCATGGACACACTGTACCTCATGGATACACTGTACCTCATAGACACACTGTAACTCATAGACGCACTGTACCTCATGGACACACTGTAGCTTATGGACACACTGTAGCTCATGGACACACTGTAGCTCAAGGACACACTGTACCTCATGGACACACTGTAGCTCATGGACACACTGTAGCTCGTAGACACACTGTACCTCATGGACACACTGTACCTCATGGACACACTGTACCTCATAGACACACTGTAACTCATAGACAAACTGTAGCTCATGGACACACTGTAGGTCATAGACTCACTGTAGCTCATAGACACACTGTACTTCATGGACACACTGTACCTCATAGACACACTGTATCAGAACATAAGTACATAAGAATTAGGAACAGGAGTAGGCCATCGAGCCCCTCGAAACTGCTCCACCATTCAATAAGATCATGGCTGCTCTGGCCGTGGACTCAGCTCCACTTACCCGCCCTCTCCCCATAACCCTTAATTCCCTTATTGGTTAAAAATCCATCTATCTGTGACTTGAATACATTCAATGAGCGAGCCTCAACTGCTTCCTTGGGCAGAGTATTCCACAGATTCACAACTCTCAGGGAGAAGGAATTCCTTTCCAACACGGTTTTAAATTGGCTCCCCCGTATTTTGAGGCTGTGCCCCCTAGTTCTCATCTCCCCGACCAGTGGAAACAACCTCTCTGCTTCTATCTTGTCTATCCTTTCATTATTTTAAATGGTAGTGCAAGACAGCTCACAGACACACTGTCGCTCATGGACAAAATGTACTTCATAGACACACTGTACCTCATGGATACACTGTAGCTCATGGACACACAGTAGCTCATAGACACACTGTACCTCATAGAAACACTGTAGCTCATGGGCATACTGCAGCTCATGGACACATCGTACATCATAGACACACTGTTGCTCATGGACAAACTGAAGCTCTTGGATACACTGCACATCATGAACAAACTGTACCTCATAGATGCACTGTATCTCATGGGCACACTGTAGCTCATGGACACATTGTATCTTATGGACACACTGTAGCTCATAGACATACTGTAGCTCATGGACACACTGTACCTTATGGACACACTGTACCTCATGGACACACTGTAGCTCATGGACACAATTTACCTCATAGACACACTGTACCTCATGGGCACACAGTACTTCATGGACACACTGTAGCTCATGGACACACTGTATCTCATAGGCACACTGTAGCTCATAGACACACTGTACTTCATAGACACACTGTAGCTCATGGACACACTGTACCTCATAGACACACTGAACCTCATGGACACATTATACTTCATAGACATACTGTACCTCATGGGCACACTGTATTTCATGGACACACTGTACGTCATAGACACACTGTATAAGAACATAAGAACATAAGATTTAGGATCAGGAGTCGGCCACCTAGCCCCTCGAACCTGCTCCGCCATTCAATAGGATCATGGCTGATCTGGCCGTGGACTCAGCTCCTCTTACCCGCCCTCTCCCCATATCCCTTAATTTCATTGTTGGTTAAAAATCTATCGATCTGTGACTTAAATACATTCAATGAGCTAGCCTCAACTGCTTCCTTGGGCAGAGAATTCCACAGATTCACAACACTCTGGGAGAAGAAATTCTTTTTCAACCCGATTTAAATTGGCTCCCCCATATTTTGAGGCTGTGCCCCCTAGTTCTCATCTCCAAATGCAGTGGAAACAACCTCTCTGCCTCTATCTTATCTATCCCTTTCATTATTTTAAATGTTTCTACAAGATACCTCATAGACACACTGTAGCTCATGTACACACTGTACCTCATGGACACACTGTAGCTCATGGACACACTGTACCTCATGGACACACTGTAATTCATGGACACACTGTACCTCATGGACACACTGTACTTCATGGGCACACTGTACCTCATGGACACACTGTAGCTGATGGACACCCTGTAGCTCATAGACACACTGTAACTCATGGGCACACTGGAGTTCATGCACACCCTGTACCTCATAGACACACTTGACCTCAAGTACACACTGTACCTCATAGACAAAATGTACCTCATGGAAACACTGTACCTCATGGACATACTATACCTCATAGACACACTGTATCTCATAGAAACACTGTAGCTGATGGACAAACTGAACATCATGGACACACTATACCTCATAGAAACACTGTACCTCATGGACTCACTGTAACTCATGGACACACACTGTACCTCGTGGACACACTGTAACTTATGGACACACTGTAGCTCATGGACACACTGTAGCTCAAGGACACACTGTACCTCATGGATGCACTGTAGCTCATGGACACACTGTAGCTCGTAGACACACTGTACCTCATGGACACACTGTACCTCATAGATACACTGTAACGCATTGCCACACTGTAGCTCATGGACACACTGTACGTCATGGACACACTGTACCTCATAGACACACTGTAGCACATGGACACACTGTACCTCATTGACACACTGTACCTCATGTTCACACTGCAGCTCATGGACACACTGTACCTCATAGACACACTGTACTCATGGACACACTGTACCTCATAGTCACAGTGTATAAGAACATAAGAACATAAGAATTAGGAACAGGTGTAGGCCATCGAGCCCCTCGAAACTGCTCCACCATTCAATAAGATCATGGCTGCTCTGGCCGTGGACTCAGCTCCACTTACCCGCCCTCTCCCCATAACCCTTAATTCCCTTATTGGTTAAAAATCCATCTATCGGTGACTTGAATACATTCAATGAGCGAGCCTCAGCTGCTTCCTTGGGTAGAGAATTCTACAGATTCACAACTCTCAGGGAGAAGGAATTCCTTTCCAACACGGTTTTAAATTGGCTCCCCCGTATTTTGAGGCTGTACCCCCTAGTTCTCATCTCCCCGACCAGTGGAAACAACCTCTCTGCGTCTATCTTGCCTATCCTTTCATTATTTTAAATGTTTCTACAAGATACCTCATAAACACACTGTAGCTCATGTACACACTGTACCTCATGGACACACTGTAGCTCATGGACACACTGTACCTCATGGACACATTGTAACTCATGGACACACTGTACCTCATGGACACACTGTACTTCATGGACACACTGTACCTCATGGACACACTGTAGCTGATGGACACCCTGTAGCTCATAGACACACTGTAACTCATGGGCACACTGGAGTTCATGCACACCCTGTACCTCATAGACACACTGTACCTCAAGTACACACTGTACCTCATAGACACAATGTAGCTCATGGAAACACTGTACCTCATGGACATACTATACCTCATAGACACACTGTATCTCATAGACACACTGTAGCTGATGGACAAACTGAACATCATGGACACACTGTACCTCATAGACACACTGTAACTCATAGCCACACTGTAGCTCATGGACACACTGTACGTCATGGACACACTGTACCTCATAGACACACTGTAGCACATGGACACACTGTACCTCATTGACACACTGTACCTCATGGTCACACTGCAGCTCATGGACACACTGTACCTCATAGACACACTGTAGCTCATAGACACACTGTACTCATGGACACACTGTACCTCATAGACACACTGTATAAGAACATAAAACACAAGAATTAGGAACAGGTGTAGGCCATCGAGCCCCTCGAAACTGCTCCACCATTCAATAAGATCATGGCTGCTCTGGCCGTGGACTCAGCTCCACTTACCCGCCCTCTCCCCATAACCCTTAATTCCCTTATTGGTTAAAAATCCATCTATCTGTGACTTGAATACATTCAATGAGCTAGCCTCAACTGCTTCCTTGGGCAGAGAATTCCACAGATTCACAACTCTCAGGGAGAAGGAATTCCTTTCCAACACGGTTTTAAATTGGCTCCCCCGTATTTTGAGTCTGTGCCCCCTAGTTCTCGTCTCCCCGACCAGTGGAAACAACCTCTCTGCCTCTATCTTGTCTATCTTTTCATTATTTTAAATGGTTGTGCAAGATAGCTCATAGACACACTGTACCTCATGGACACACTGTAGCTCATAGACACACAGTAGCTCATAGACACACTGTACCTCATAGAAACTCTGTAGCTCATGGACACACTGCAGCTCATGGATACATTGTACATCATAGACACACTGTAGCTCATGGACACACTGAAGCTCTTGGATACACTGTACGTCATGGACAAACTGTACCTCATAGATGCACTGTACCTCATAGAAACACTGTAGCTCACGGACACACTGCAGCTCATGGATACACTGTACATCATAGACACACTGTACCTCATGGACACACTGTAGCTCATGGACACATTGTATCTTATGGACACACTGTAGCTCATAGACACACCGTGCTCATGGACACACTGTACCTTATGGACACACTGGACCTCATGGACACACTTTACCTCATGGACACAGTGTAGCTCATAGACACACTGTTGCACATAGACACACTGTAACTCACAGACACACTGTACCTCATGGACACACTGTAGCTCATGGACACAATTTACCTCATAGACACACTGTACCTCATGGGCATACAGTACTTCATGGACACACTGTAGCTCATGGAAACACTGTACCTCATAGGCACACTGTAGCTCATAGACACACTGTACTTCATAGACACACTGTAGCTCATGGACACACTGTCCCTAATGGAGACACTGCACCTCATAGACACAATGCAGCTCAGAGGCACACTGTACCTCATAGACACACTGTAGTTCAAGGACACACTGCAGCTCATGGACACACTGTAGCTCATGGACACACTGTAGCTCAGAGGCACACTGTTCCTCATAGACACACTGTACCTCATGGACACACTGTAGCTCATGGACACACTGTACCTCATGGACACACTGTAGCTCATGGACACAATGTACTTCATAGACACACTGTACCTCATGGACACACTGTAGCTCATGTACACACTGTACCTCATAGACACACTGTAGTTCATGGACACACTGCAGCTCATGGACACACTGTATCTCATAGACACACTGTAGCTCATGGACACACTGTATCTCATAGAAACACTGTAGCTCATGGACACGCTGTACCTCATGGACACACTGTAGCTCATGGACACACTGTACCTCATAGACACACTGTAGCTCATAGACACACTGTACTTCATAGACACACTGTAGCTCATGGAAACACTGTACCTCATGGACACACTGCACCTGATAGACACACTGTAGCTCATAGACACATTGTACCTCATAGACACATTGTAGCTCATGGACAGACTGTAGCTCATGGACACACTGTACCTCATAGACAGACTGTAGCTCATGGACACACTGAAGCTCATGGAGACACTGTACCTCATGGACAAACTGTACCTCATAGACACACTGTACCTCATGGACACACTGTAGCTCATGGACACACTGTATCTTATGGACACACTGTAGCTCTTAGATACACTGTAGCTCATGGACACACTGTAGCTCATGGACACACTATACCTCATAGACACACTGCAGCTCATAGACACACTGTACCTCATGGACACACTGTATCTCATGGACACACTGTACGTCATAGACACAATGCAGCTCAGAGGCACACTGTACCTCATAGACACACTGTAGTTCAAGGACACACTGCAGCTCATGGACACACTGTAGCTCATGGACACACTGTAGCTCAGAGGCACACTGTTCCTCATAGACACACTGTACCTCATGGACACACTGTAGCTCATGGACACACTGTACCTCATGGACACACTGTAGCTCATGGACACAATGTACTTCATAGACACACTGTACCTCATGGACACACTGTAGCTCATGTACACACTGTACCTCATAGACACACTGTAGTTCATGGACACACTGCAGCTCATGGACACACTGTACCTCATGGACACACTGTAGCTCATGGACACACTGTACCTCATAGACACACTGTAGCTCATAGACACACTGTACTTCATAGACACACTGTAGCTCATGGAAACACTGTACCTCATGGACACACTGCACCTGATAGACACACTGTAGCTCATAGACACATTGTACCTCATAGACACATTGTAGCTCATGGACAGACTGTAGCTCATGGACACACTGTACCTCATAGACAGACTGTAGCTCATGGACACACTGAAGCTCATGGAGACACTGTACCTCATGGACAAACTGTACCTCATAGACACACTGTACCTCATGGACACACTGTAGCTCATGGACACACTGTATCTTATGGACACACTGTAGCTCTTAGATACACTGTAGCTCATGGACACAGTTTACCTCATGGACACACTGTAGCTCATGGACACACTATACCTCATAGACACACTGCAGCTCATAGACACACTGTACCTCATGGACACACTGTATCTCATGGACACACTGTACGTCATAGACACACTAGTTCATGGACGCACTGTAGCTCATGGACACACTGTACCTCATAGACACACTGTAGCTCATGGACACACTGTACCTCTGTAAGGGGTTTTCACAGGGTTGTTGTTGTGCCTTGGGTGTCTCTCTCTTATCTTCTGCCCTCACAGCTTATGCCTGGCCTGTGAGGTACCCTGAGTGCTGCAAGAGCACCCATGGAGAGACTGTGTCCACAGCTTATGAAGGGGGTTTTGAGACTCGTGCATCCCCACAGCTTATGCCTAGCCTGTGAGGCACCTGTGAGTCTCAAACACTCCTAACCCCTTCTTCCCTAGCCTGTGACACACAGTTGTGCATTTTCAAGGCGCTCCTAGCTTCCCTTACACGGTTCTGACATAAGACTCACGATCAGGAGATGTCATACAATAGAACTGAGACAAGGTGATTCCAAGAGGAACTTTAGGCTTCCAATTTATTTGACAAGGTGTAACTCAACAAACAGCAATACACCAACAAAACAATCCCCCTAAATCCCACTAAAACGGACCCAACGAAAATCTTTACACCAGTTTAGCAGTACAATGCCCAACCTCCCACCTTTCCTGGCCTAACTGAGTTGGGAGTTCTGGGGACCGGAGGTTATACTCACTACTGTGCCTTCCACAGTCTGGTGGTTTGTTTCTTCTATCTTCGGTGTCTTCGGACACTGGTTTTCCTTTAGTGTCGAGAGGCTTGTGGTTATGGTTGTTGAATCACGAGGGCAGGGAAAATCATCACTTCTTTTTTCACTACGTCAGAAACCCCTTTTTTATAGCCAGATTATCCAGTCCGCCTCTCCTGCTGAAGTCGATTCTTCTCATTGGTGGACTTTGGATTTTGAAAAATGCAGCAGTTTGAGGTTTTTAGGTTTTTTTCCCACTGATCTTAACCTACTCAAGGTTTGAGTGGGTGTTGATTGCATTGGCCTCCTGTAGCCATTGTGCTAGTCTGGCCTGAGCCAGATATTTCTATGCTTGATGAAAAAGGTGTTGGAATATGTATGTGGCATTGTTTAAATGCTAATGTTTTCAAGGGGCAATTTTCGAGGGTATACAGTTCCCAGACAATTTGATTAGTTCCAATGTCCAAACTGGCCCTTTTGATATTGACTCCACCCCTTTTCTTGCAGACCTTTTAAAAAATCCCAAATTCGATTAAAGTTCGTAGTTTCTTCCATGTGCACTTTAGGATTTCAAACTTTCTGGTAGATAGTGCCAAATTAAATTCCCTTTCCTATGAGTCCAAACACTGGGGGGGTCTCCATTTGTGTCCCAAAGTTTTCCTTCCATCGGTTTCAATTCACAGCACAGACTGATCCCACAGCCCTTTTCCTTCTTGGTAAAATGAGGGGGTTTTCATCCTCCCCTACACTCATGGACACACTTTACATCATAGACACGCTGTAGCTCATGGACACACTGTAGTTCATGGACACACTGTACCTCATAGACACACTGTAGCTCATAGACACACTGTTCTTCACAGACACACTGTAGCTCATGGACACACTGTACCTCATGGACACACTGCACCTCATAGACATACTGTAGCTCATAGACACACTGTACCTCATAGACACACTGTACCTCATGGACACACTGTACTTCATAGACACACTGTACCTCATGGACACACTGTACTTCATAGACACACTGTACCTCATGGGCACACTGTATAAGAACATATGAACATAAGATTTAGGATCAGGAGTAGGACATCTAGCCCCTCGAACCTGCTACGCAATTCAATAAAATCATGACTGATCTGGCCGTGGACTCAACTCCACTTACGCGGCTCTCCCTATAACCCTTACTTTCCTTATTGGTTAAAAATCTATCTATCTGTGACTTGAATACATTCAATGAGCTAGCCTCAACTGCTTCCTTGGGCAGAGAATTCCACAGATTCACAACCCTCTGGGAGAAGAAATTCCTTTTCACCCGGTTTAAATTGGCTCCCCCGTATTTTGAGGCTGTGCCCTCTAGTTCTAGTCTCCCCAACCAGTGGAAACTATCTCTCTGCCTCTATCTTATCTATCCCTTTCATTATTTTAAATGTTTCTACAAGATACCTCATAGACACACTGTAGTTCATGTACACACTGTACCTCATGGACACACTGTAGCTCATGGACACACTGTACCTCATGGACACACTGTAACTGATGGACACACTGTACCACATGGACAAACTGTACTTCATGGGCACGCTGTACCTCATAGACACACTGTACCTCATAGACACACTGCACCTCATAGACACACTGTACCTCATGGACACACTGTAGCTACTGGACACATTGTAGCTCATGGACACACTGTTCCTCATAGACACACTGTAGCTCATGGACACACTGCTCCTCATAGACACACTGTAGCTCATGGACACACTGTAGCTCATAGACACACTGTACCTCATCGACACACTGCAGCTCATGGACACACTGTATCTCATGGACACACTGCACCTCATAGACACACTGTACCTCATCGACACACTGTAGCTGATGGACACACAGTAGCTCATGGACACACTGTATCTTATGGACACACTGTAGCTCTTAGACACACTGTAGCTCATGGACACAGTGTACCTCATGGATACACTGTAGCTCATGGACACACTGTAGCTCATGGACACACTATAACTCATAGACACACTGCAGCTCATAGACACACTGTACCTCATGGACACATTGTATCTCATGGACTCACTGTACGTAATAGACACACTGTAGTTCATGGACACACTGTATCTCATAGACACACTGTAGCTCATGGAAACACTGTACCTCATGGACACACTGTACCTCATTGACACACTGTAGCTCATGGACACACTGTAGCTCATGGACACACTGTACCTCATAGACACACTGTAGCTCATAGACACACTTTTCTTCATAGACACACTGTAGCTCTTGGACACACTGTAGCTCATGGACACAGTGTACCTCATGGACACACTGTAGATCATGGACACACTGTAGCTCATGGACACACTGTACCTCATGGACACACTGTATCTCATGGAAACACTGCACCTCATAGACACACTGTACCTCATCGACACACTGTAGCTGATGGACACACTGTAGCTCATGGACACACTGTATCTTATGGACACACTGTAGCTCTTAGACACACTGTAGCTCATGGACACAGTGTACCTCATGGACACACTGCAGCTCATGGACACACTGTAGCTCATGGACACACTATACCTCATAGACACACTGCAGCTCATAGACACACTGTACCTCATGGACACACTGTAGTTCATGGACACACTGTATCTCATAGACACACTGTAGCTCATGGACACACTGTACCTCATGGACACAATGTACCTCATAGACACACTGTACCTCACAGACACACTGTACCTGATGGACACACTATACTTCATAGACACACTGTACCTCATGGACACACTGTTCTTCATAGACACACTGTATCACCTGGGCAGACTGTATAAGAACATATGAACATAAGATTTAGGATCAGGAGTAGGCCATCTAGCCCCTCGAACCTGCTCCGCCATTCAATAAGATCATGGCTGATCTGGCCGTGGACTCAGCTCCACTTATCCAACCTTTCCCCATAACCCTTAATTTCCTGATTGGTTAAAAATCTTTCTATCTGTGACTTGAATACATTCAATGAGCTAGCCTCAACTGCTTCCTTGGGCAGAGAATTCCACAGATTCACAACCCTCTGGGAGAAGAAATTACTTCTCAACACGGTTTTAAATTGGCTCCCCCATATTTTGAGGCTGTGCCCCCTAGTTCTAGTCTCCCCAACCAGTGGAAACAACCTCACTGCCTCTATCTTATCTATCCCTTTCATTATTTTAAATGTTTCTACGAGTTACCTCATAGACACACTGTAGCTCATGGACACATTGTATCTCATGGACACACTGTAGCTCATGGACACACTGTATCTCATGGGCACACTGTATAAGAACATATGAACATAAGATTTAGGATCAGGAGTAGGCCATCTAGCCCCTCGAACCTGCTCCGCCATTCAATAAGATCATGGCTGATCTGGCTGTGGACTCAGCTCCACTTACCCGCCCTCACCCCATAACCCTTAATTTCCTTATTGGTTAAAAATCTTTCTATCTGTGACTTGAATACATTCAATGAGCTAGCCTCAACTGCTTCCTTGGGCAGAGAATTCCACAGATTCACAACCCTCTGGGAGAAGAAATTACTTCTCAACACGGTTTTAAATTTGCTCCCCCATATTTTGAGGCTGTGCCCCCTAGTTCTAGTCTCCCCAACCAGTGGAAACAACCTCACTGCCTCTATCTTATCTATCCCTTTCATTATTTTAAATGTTTCTACGAGTTACCTCATAGACACACTGTAGCTCATGGACACACTGTACCTCATGGACGCACTGTAGCTCATGGACACACTGTATCTTATGGGCACACTGTATAAGAACATATGAACATAAGATTTAGGATCAGGAGTAGGCCATCTAGCCCCTCGAACCTGCTCCGCCATTCAATAAGATCATGGCTGATCTGGCCGTGGACTCAGCTCCACTTACCCGCCCTCTCCCCATAACCCTTAATTTCCTTATTGGTTAAAAATCTTTCTATCTGTGACTTGGATGCATTCAATGAGCTAGCCTCAATTGCTTCCTTGGGCAGAGAATTCCACAGATTCACAACCCTCTGGGAGAAGAAATTTCTTTCCAACACGGTTTTAAATTGGCTCCCCCGTATTTTGAGGCTGTGCCCCCTAGTTCTAGTCTCCCCAACCATTGGAAACAACCTCACTGTCTCTATCTTATCTATCCCTTTCCTTATTTTAAATGTTTCTACGAGATACCTCATAGACACACTGTAGCTCATGGACACACTGTACCTCATGGACACAATGTAGCTCATGGACACACTGTAGCTCATAGACACACTGTACCTCATAGACACACTGTAGTTCATAGACACACTGTGCCTCATGGACACACTGTAGCTCATGGACACAATGTACCTCATAGACACACTGTACCTCATGGGCACACTGTACTTCATGGACACACTGTAGCTCATTGACACACTGTACCTCACAGACACACTGTAGCTCATGGATACACTGTACTTCATAGACACACTGTACTTCATAGACACACTGTAGCTCACAGACACACTGTTCCGCATAGACACAGTGTAACTCATAAACACACTGTAGCTCACGGACAAACTGTACCTCATAGACACACTGTACCTCATAGATACACTGTACCGCTTGGACACACTGTACCTCATAGACATACTGTAGCTCACGGACACACTGTACCTCATAGACATACTGTACCTCATAGACACGCTGAAGCTCATAGACACACTGTAGCTCATGGACACACTGTACATCATGGACACACTGTACCTCATTGATACACTGTACCTCATGGACACACTGTATCTCATGGACACACTGTACGTAATAGACACACTGTAGTTCATGGACACACTGTATCTCATAGACACACTGTAGCTCATGGACACACTGTACCTCATGGACACACTGTACCTCATAGACACGCTGTAGCTCATGGACATACTGTAGCTCATGGACACACTGTACCTCATAGACACACTGTAGCTCATAGACACACTGTTCTTCATTGACACACTGTAGCTCATGGACACACTGCACCTCATGGACACACTGCACCTCATAGACACACTGTAGCTCATAGACACACTGTACATCATAGACACACTGTACCTGATGGACACACTATACTTCATAGACACACTCTACCTCATGGACACACTGTACTTCATAGACACACTGTTCTTCATAGACACACTGTACCTCATGGGTACACTGTATAAGAACATATGAACATAAGATTTAGGATCAGGAGTAGGCCATCTAGCCCCTTGAACCTGCTCCGCCATTCAATAAGATCATGGCTGATCTGGCCGTGGACACAGCTCCACTTACCCACCCTCTGCCCATAACCCTTAATTTCCTTATTGGTTAAAAATCTTTCTAACTGTGACTTGGATGCATTCAATGAGCTAGCCTCAATTGCTTCCTTGGGCAGAGAATTCCACAGATTCACAACCCTCTGGGAGAAGAAATTTCTTTCCAACACGGTTTTAAATTGGCTCCCCCGTATTTTGAGGCTGTGCCCCCTAGTTCTAGTCTCCCCAACCATTGGAAACAACCTCACTGTCTCTATCTTATCTATCCCTTTCCTTATTTTAAATGTTTCTACGAGATACCTCATGGACACACTGTAGCTCATGGACACACTGTACCTCATGGACACAATGTAGCTCATGGACACACTGTAGCTCATAGACACACTGTACCTCATAGACACACTGTAGTTCATAGACACACTGTGCCTCATGGACACACTGTAGCTCATGGACACAATGTACCTCATAGACACACTGTACCTCATGGGCACACTGTACTTCATGGACACACTGTAGCTCATTGACACACTGTACCTCACAGACACACTGTAGCTCATGGATACACTGTACTTCATAGACACACTGTACATCATAGACACACTGTAGCTCACAGACACACTGTTCCGCATAGACACAGTGTAACTCATAAACACACTGTAGCTCACGGACAAACTGTACCTCATAGACACACTGTACCTCATAGATACACTGAACCGCATAGACACACTGTACATCATAGACATACTGTAGCTCACGGACACACTGTACCTCATAGACATACTGTACCTCATAGACACGCTGAAGCTCATAGACACACTGTAGCTCATGGACACACTGTACATCATGGACACACTGTACCTCATTGATACACTGTACCTCATGGACACACTGTATCTCATGGACACACTGTACGTAATAGACACACTGTAGTTCATGGACACACTGTATCTCATAGACACACTGTAGCTCATGGACACACTGTACCTCATGGACACACTGTACCTCATAGACATGCTGTAGCTCATGGACATACTGTAGCTCATGGACACACTGTACCTCATAGACACACTGTAGCTCATAGACACACTGTTCTTCATTGACACACTGTAGCTCATGGACACACTGCACCTCATGGACACACTGCACCTCATAGACACACTGTAGCTCATAGACACACTGTACATCATAGACACACTGTACCTGATGGACACACTATACTTCATAGACACACTGTTCTTCATAGACACACTGTACCTCATGGGTACACTGTATAAGAACATATGAACATAAGGTTTAGGATCAGGAGTAGGCCATCTAGCCCCTTGAACCTGCTCCGCCATTCAATAAGATCATGGCTGATCTGGCCGTGGACACAGCTCCACTTACCCACCCTCTGCCCATAACCCTTAATTTCCTTATTGGTTAAAAATCTTTCGATCTGTGACTTGAATACATTCAATGAGCTAGCCTCAACTGCTTCCTTGGGCAGAGAATTCCACAGATTTACAACCCTCTGGGAGAAGAAATTCCTTCTCAACATGGTTTTAAATTGGCTCCCCCATATTTTGAGGCTGTGCACCCTAGTTCTAGTCTCCCCAACAAGTGGAAACAACCTCACTGCCTCTATCTTATCGATCCCTTTCATTATTTTAAATGGTTCTACGAGATACCTCATAGACACGCTGTAGCTCATGAACACACTGTAGCTCATGGACACACTGTAGCTCATAGACACACTGTGCCTCATGGACACACTGTAGCTCATGGACACAATGTACCTCATAGACACACTGTACCTCATGGGCACACTGTACTTCATGGACACACTGTAGGTCATTGACACACTGTACCTCACAGACACACTGTAGCTCATGGATACATTGTACTTCATAGACACACTGTAGCTCACCGACAAGCTGTACCGCATAGACACACTGTACCTCATGGACACACTGTAGCTCATGGACACAATTTACCTCATCGACACACTGTATCTCATGGGCACACAGTATTTCATGGACACACTGTAGCTCATGGACACACTGTACCTCATGGAGACACTGTACCTCATAGACACGCTGTAGCTCATGGACACACTGTACCTCATGGACACACTGTACCTCATAGACACACTGTAGCTCATCGACACACTGTTCTTCATAGACACACTGTAGCTCATGGACACACTGTACCTCATGGACACACTGCACCTCATAGACACACTGTAGCTCATAGACACACTGTACATCATAGACACACTGTACCTGATGGACACACTATACTTCATAGACACACTGTACCTCATGGACACACTGTACTTCAAAGACACACTGTACTTCATAGACACACTCTACCTCATGGGCACACTGTATAAGAACATATGAACATAAGATTTAGGATCAGGAGTAAGCCATCTAGCCCCTCGAACCTGCTCCGCCTTTCAATAAGATCATGGCTGATCTGGCCGTGGACTCAGCTACACTTACCCACCCTCTCCCCATAACCATTAATTTCCTTATTGGTTAAAAATGTTTCGATCTGTGACTTGAATACATTCAATGAGCTAGCCTCAACTGCTTCCTTGGGCAGAGAATTCTACAGATTTACAACCCTCTGGGAGAAGAAATTCCTTCTCAACATGGTTTTAAATAGGCTCCCCGGTATTTTGAGGCTGTGCCCCCTAGTTCTAGTCTCCCCAACCAGTGGAAACAACCTCACTGCCTCTATCTTATCTATCCCTTTCATTATTTTAAATGTTTCTACGAGATACCTCATAGACACGCTGTAGCTCATGGACACACTGTACCTCATGGACACACTGTAGCTCATGGAAACACTGTAGCTCATAGGCACACTGTACCTCATAGACACACTGTACCTCATGGACACACTGTAGCTCATGGACACAATGTACTTCATAGACACAATGTACCACATGGACACACTGTACTTAATAGACACACTGTACTTCATAGACACACTGTATCTCATGGGCACACTGTACTTCATGGACACACTGTACGTCATAGACACACTGTATAAGAACATAAGAACATAAGATTTAGGATCAGGAGCAGGCCATCTTGCCCCTCGAACCTGCTCCGCCATTCAATAAGTTCATGGCTGATCTGGCCGTGGACTCAGCTCCACTTTCCGGCCCTCTCCCCAGAACCCTTAATTTCCTTATTGTTTAAAAATCTTATCTATCTGTGACTTGAATACATTCAATGAGCTAGCCTCAACTGCTTCCTTGGGCAGAGAATTCCACAGATTCACAACCCTCTGGGAGAAGAAATTCCTTTTCAACTCGGTTTTAAATTGGCTCCCCCATATTTTGAGGCTGTGCCCCCTAGTTCTAGTCTCCCCAACCAGTGGAAACAACCTCACTGCCTCTATCTTATCTATCCCTTTCATTATTTTAAATGTTTCTACAAGATACCTCATAGACACGCTGTCGCTCATGGATAGACTTTAGCTCATGGACACACTGTTCTTCATAGACACACTGTAGCTCATGGACATACTGTACCTCATGGACACACTGCACCTCATAGACACATTGTAGCTCATAGACACACTGTACCTCATGGACACACTGTACTTCATAGACACACTGTACCTCATGGACACACTGTACTTCATAGACACACTGTACTTCATAGAAGCACTGTACCTCATGGGCACACTGTATAAGAACATAAGAACATAAGATTTAGGATCAGGAGCAGGCCATCTAGCCCCTCGAACCTGCTCCGCCATTCAATAAGATCATGGCTGATCTGGCCGTGGACTCAGCTCCACTTTCCGGCCCTCTCCCCAGAACCCTTAATTTCCTTATTGTTTAAAAATCTATCTATCTGTGACTTGAATACATTCATTGAGCTAGCCTCAACTGCTTCCTTGGGCAGAGAATTCCACAGATTCACAACCCTCTGGGAGAATAAATTCCTTTCCAACACGGTTTTAAATTGGCTCCCCCGTATTTTGAGGCTGTGCCACCTAGTTTAAGTCTCCCCAACCAGTGGAAACAACCTCACTGTCTCTATCTTATCTATCCCTTTCATTATTTTAAATGTTTTTACGAGATACCTCATAGACACACTGTAGCTCATGGACACACTGTACCTCATGGACACAATGTAGCTCATGGACACACTGTAGCTCATAGACACACTGTACCTCATAGACACACTGTAGTTCATAGACACACTGTGCCTCATGGACACACTGTAGCTCATGGACACAATGTACCTCATAGACACACTGTACCTCATGGGCACACTGTACTTCATGGACACACTGTAGCTCATTGACACACTGTACCTCACAGACATACTGTAGCTCATGGATACACTGTACTTCATAGACACACTGTACATCATAGACACTCTGTAGCTCACAGACACACTGTACCGCATAGACACAGTGTAACTCATAAACACACTGTAGCTCACGGACAAACTGTACCTCATAGACACACTGTACCTCATAGATACACTGTACCGCATAGACACACTGCACCTCATAGACATACTGTAGCTCACGGACACACTGTACCTCATAGACATACTGTAACTCATAGACACGCTGTAGCTCATAGACACACTGTAGCTCATGGACACACTGTACATCATGGATACACTTTACCTCATAGACACACTGTAGCTCATGGACACACTGTACCTCATTGATACACTGTACCTCATGGACACACTGTAGCTCATGGACACACTGTAGCGCATTAAAACACTGTAGTTCATGGAATCACTATAGGTCATGGACACACAGTGGACTCAGCTCCACTTACCGGCCCTCTCCCCATAACCCTTAATTTCCTTATTGGTTAAAAATCTATCTATCTGTGACTTGAATACGTTCAATGAGCTAGCCTCAACTGCTTCCTTGGGCAGAGAATTCCACAGATTCACAACCCTCTGGGAGAAGAAATTCCTTTTCAACCTGGTTTTAAATTGGCTCCCCCGTATTTTGAGGCTGTGCCCCCTAGTTCTAGTCTCCCCAACCAATGGAAGCAACCTCTCTGTCTCTATCTTATCTATCCGTTTCATTATTTTAAATGTTTCTACAAGATACCTCATAGACACACTGTAGCTCATGGACACACTGTAGCTCATGGACCCACTGTACCTCATGAACACACTGTAACTCATGGACACACTGTACCTCATGGACACACTGTACTTCATGGGCACACTGTACCTCAAAGACACACTGTACCTCATGGACACACTGCAGCTCATGGACACACTGTACCTCATAGACACACTGCACCTCATAGACACACTGTACCTCAGGAGCACACTGTATCTCATGGACACACTGTACCTCATGGACACACTGTACCTCATAGACACACTGTAGCTCATAGACACACTGTACCTCATGCGAAAACTGTAGTTCATGGACACATTGTAGCTCATGGACACACTCTACTTCATGGACACACTGTAGCGGATGAACACCCTGTAGCTCATAGAAACATTGTAACTCATGGACACACTGTATCTCATAGACACACTGTACCTCATTGACACACTGTACCTCACGTACACACTGCAGCTCATGGACACACTGTAGCGCATTGAAACACTGTAGCTCATGGAAACACAATAGCTCATGACACACTGTACCTCACAGACACACTGTACCTCATGGACACACTGTAGCTCATGGAAACACTGTACCGCATGGAAACACTGTACCTCATAGACACACTGTACCTCATGGGCACACTTTAGTTCATGCACACCCTGTACCTCATAGACACACTGTACCTCATGGACACACTGTACCTCATAGACACAATGTAGCTCATGGACACAATGTACCTCATGGACACACTGTAGCTCATGGACACAATGTAGCTCATGGAGACACTGTACCTCATGGACACACTAGACCTCATAGACACACTGCAGCTGATGGACACACTCTACCTCATGGACACACTGTAGCTGATGGACACCCTGTAGCTCATAGACACACTGTACCTCATGGACACACTGTAGCTCATGGACACAATTTACCTCATCGACACACTGTACCTCATGGGCATACAGTACTTCATGGACACACTGTAGCTCATGGACACACTGTACCTCATGGACACACTGTACCTCATAGACACGCTGTAGCTCATGGACACACTGCAGCTCATTGACACACTGTTCTTCATAGACACACTGTAGCTCATGGACACACTGTACCTCATGGACACACTGCACCTCATAGACACACTGTAGCTCATAGACACACTGTACATCATAGACACACTGTACCTGATGGACACACTATACTTCATAGACACACTGTACCTCATAGACACACTGTACCTCAGGAGCACACTGTATCTCATGGACACACTGTACCTCATGGACACACTGTACCTCATAGACAAACTGGAGCTCATAGACACACTGTACCTCATGCGAACACTGTAGTTCATGGACACATTGTAGCTCATGGACACACTCTACCTCATGGACACACTGTAGCTGATGAACACCCTGTAGCTCATAGACACACTGTAACTCATGGACACACTGTATCTCATAGACACACTGTACCTATTTGACACACTGTACCTCACGTACACACTGTAGCTCATGGACACACTGTAGCGCATTGAAACACTGTAGCTCATGGAAACACAATAGCTCATGACACACTGTACCTCACAGACACACTGTACCTCATGGACACACTGTAGTTCATGCACACCCTGTACCTCATAGACACACTGTACCTCATGGACACACTGTACCTCATGGACACACTGTAGCTCATGGACACACAGTACATCATTGACACACTGCAACTCATGGACACACTGTACCTCATGGACACACTGTAGCTCATGGAAACACAATAGCTCATGACACATTGGACCTCACAGACACACTGTACCTCATGGACACACTGTAGCTCATGGAAACACTGTACCTCATGGAAACACTGTACCTCATAGACACACTGTACCTCATGGGCACACTGTAGTTCATGCACACCCTGTACCTCATAGACACACTGTACCTCATGGACACACTGTACCTCATAGACACAATGTAGCTCATGGACACAATGTACCTCATGGACACACTGTAGCTCATGGACACAATGTAGCTCATGGAGACACTGTACCTCATGGACACACTAGACCTCATAGACACACTGCAGCTGATGGACACACTCTACCTCATGGACACACTGTAGCTGATGGACACCCTGTAGCTCATAGACACACTGTACCTCATGGACACACTGTAGCTCATGGACACAATTTACCTCATCGACACACTGTACTTCATGGGCATACAGTACTTCATGGACACACTGTAGCTCATGGACACACTGTACCTCATGGACACACTGTACCTCATAGACACGCTGTAGCTCATGGACACACTGCAGCTCATTGACACACTGTTCTTCATAGACACACTGTAGCTCATGGACACACTGTACCTCATGGACACACTGCACCTCATAGACACACTGTAGCTCATAGACACACTGTACATCATAGACACACTGTACCTGATGGACACACTATACTTCATAGACACACTGTACCTCATAGACACACTGTACCTCAGGAGCACACTGTATCTCATGGACACACTGTACCTCATGGACACACTGTACCTCATAGACACACTGGAGCTCATAGACACACTGTACCTCATGCGAACACTGTAGTTCATGGACACATTGTAGCTCATGGACACACTCTACCTCATGGACACACTGTAGCTGATGAACACCCTGTAGCTCATAGACACACTGTAACTCATGGACACACTGTATCTCATAGACACACTGTACCTATTTGACACACTGTACCTCACGTACACACTGTAGCTCATGGACACACTGTAGCGCATTGAAACACTGTAGCTCATGGAAACACAATAGCTCATGACACACTGTACCTCACAGACACACTGTACCTCATGGACACACTGTAGTTCATGCACACCCTGTACCTCATAGACACACTGTACCTCATGGACACACTGTACCTCATAGACACAATGTAGCTCATGGACACACTGTAGCTCATGGACACAATGTAGCTCATGGACACACTGTAGCTCATGGACACACTGTCCCTCATGGACACACTATACCTCATAGACACACTGCAGCTGATGGACACACTCTACCTCATGGACACTCTGTAGCTGATGGACACCCTGTAGCTCATAGAAACACTGTACCTCATGGACACACTGTACCTCATGGACACACTGTACCTCATAGACACGCTGTAGCTCATGGACACACTGTAGCTCATGGACACACTGTACCTCATAGACACACTGTAGCTCATTGACACACTGTTCTTCATAGACACACTGTAGCTCATGGACACACTGTACCTCATGGACACACTGCACCTCATAGACACACTGTAGCTCATAGACACACTGTACCTCATCGACACACTGTACCTCAGGAGCACATTGTATCTCATGGACACACTGTACCTCATGGACACACTGTACCTCATAGACACACTGGAGCTCATAGACACACTGTACCTCATGCGAACACTGTAGTTCATGGACACATTGTAGCTCATGGGCACACTCTACCTCATGGACACACTGTAGCTGATGAACACCCTGCAGCTCATAGACACACTGTAACTCATGGACACACTGTATCTCATAGATACACTGTACCTCATTGACACACTGTACCTCACGTACACACTGTAGCTCATGGACACACTGTAGCGCATTGAAACACTGTAGCTCATGGAAACATAATAGCTCATGACACACTGTACCTCACAGACACACTGTACCTCATGGACACACTGTAGCGCATGGAAACACTGTACCTCATGGAAACACTGTACCTCATAGACACACTGTACCTCATGGGCACACTGTAGTTCATGCACACCCTGTACCTCATAGACACACTGTACCTCATGGACACACTGTACCTCATAGACACAATGTAGCTCATGGACACACTGTACCTCATGGACACACTGTACTCATGGACACAATGTAGCTCATGGACACACTGTACCTCATGGACACACTATACCTCATAGACACACTGCAGGTGATGGACACACTCTACCTCATGGACACACTGTAGCTGATGGACACCCTGTAGCTCATAGACACACTGTACCTCATGGACACACTGTAGCTCATGGACACAATTTACCTCATCGACACACTGTACCTCATGGGTACACTGTACTTCATGGACACACTGTAGCTCATGGACACACTGTACCTCATGGACACACTGTACCTCATAGACACGCTGTAGCTCATGGACAAACTGCAGCTCATGGACACACTGTACCTCATAGACACACTGTAGCTCATAGAAACACTGTTCTTCATAGACACACTGTAGCTCATGGACACACTGTACCTCATGGACACACTGTACCTCATAGACACGCTGTAGCTCATGGACACACTGTGGCTCATGGACACACTGTACCTCATAGACACACTGTAGCTCATAGACACACTGTTCTTCATAGACACAGTGTAAATCATAAACACACTGTAGCTCACGGACAAACTGTACCTCATAGACACACTGTACCTCATAGATACACTGTACCGCATAGACACACTGTACCTCATAGACATACTGTAGCTCACGGACACACTGTACCTCATAGACATACTGTACCTCATAGACACGCTGTAGCTCATAGACACACTGTAGCTCATGGACACACTGTACCTCATAGACATACTGTAGCTCACGGACACACTGTACCTCATAGACATACTGTACCTCATAGACACGCTGTAGCTCATAGACACACTGTAGCTCATGGACACACTGTACATCATGGATACACTGTACCTCACAGACACACTGTAGCTCATGGACACACTGTACGTAATAGACACACTGTAGTTCATGGATACACTGTATCTCATAGACACACTGTAGCTCATGGACACACTGTACCTCATGGACACACTGTAACTCATAGACACGCTGAAGCTCATGGACACACTGTGGCTCATGGACACACTGTACCTCATAGACACACTGTAGCTCATAGACACACTGGACCTCATTGATACACTGTACCTCATGGACACACTGTAGCTCATGGACACACTGTAGCGCATTGAAACACTGTAGCTCATGGAAACACTATAGCTCATGGACACACTGTACCTCATAGACACACTGTACCTCATGGACACACTGTACTTCATAGACACACTGTACATCATGGACACACTGTACTTCATAGACACACTGTACTTCATAGACACACTATACCTCATGTGCACACTGTACTTCATGGACACACTGTACCTCATAGACACACTGTATAAGAACATAAGAACATAAGATTTAGGATCAGGAGCAGGCCATCTAGCCCCTCGAACCTGCTCCGCCATTCAATAAGATCATGGCTGATCTGGCCGTGGACTCAGCTCCACTTTCCGGCCCTCTCCCCAGAACCCTTAATTTCCTTATTGTTTAAAAATCTATCTATCTGTGACTTGAATACATTCATTGAGCTAGCCTCAACTGCTTCCTTGGGCAGAGAATTCCACAGATTCACAACCCTCTGGGAGAATAAATTCCTTTCCAACACGGTTTTAAATTGGCTCCCCCGTATTTTGAGGCTGTGCCACCTAGTTTAAGTCTCCCCAACCAGTGGAAACAACCTCACTGTCTCTATCTTATCTATCCCTTTCATTATTTTAAATGTTTCTACGAGATACCTCATAGACACACTGTAGCTCATGGACACACTGTACCTCATGGACACAATGTAGCTCATGGACACACTGTAGCTCATAGACACACTGTACCTCATAGACACACTGTAGTTCATAGACACACTGTGCCTCATGGACACACTGTAGCTCATGGACACAATGTACCTCATAGACACACTGTACCTCATGGGCACAATGTACTTCATGGACACACTGTAGCTCATTGACACACTGTACCTCACAGACACACTGTAGCTCATGGATACACTGGACTTCATAGACAACACTGTACATCATAGACACACTGTAGCTCACAGACACACTGTACCGCATAGACACAGTGTAAATCATAAACACACTGTAGCTCACGGACAAACTGTACCTCATAGACACACTGTACCTCATAGATACACTGTACCGCATAGACACACTGTACCTCATAGACATACTGTAGCTCACGGACACACTGTACCTCATAGACATACTGTACCTCATAGACACGCTGTAGCTCATAGACACACTGTAGCTCATGGACACACTGTACATCATGGATACACTGTACCTCACAGACACACTGTAGCTCATGGACACACTGTACGTAATAGACACACTGTAGTTCATGGATACACTGTATCTCATAGACACACTGTAGCTCATGGACACACTGTACCTCATGGGCACACTGTACCTCATAGACACGCTGTAGCTCATGGACACACTGTGGCTCATGGACACACTGTACCTCATAGACACACTGTAGCTCATAGACACACTGTTCTTCATAGACACACTGTAGCTCATGGACACAGTGTACCTCATGTACACACTGCACCTCATAGACACACTGTAGCTCATAGACACACTATACCTGATGGACACACTATACTTCAGAGACACACTGTACCTCATGGATACACTGTACTTCATAGACACACTGTACTTCATAGACACACTGTATCTCATGGGCACACTGTATAAGAACAAATGAACATAAGATTTAGGATCAGGAGTAGGCCATCTAGCCCCTCGAACCTGCTCCGCAATTCATTAAGATCATGGCTGATCTGGCCGTGGACTCAGATCCACTTACCCGCCCTCTCCCCATAACCCTTAATTTCCTTATTGGTTAAAAATCTTTCTCTCTGTGACTTGAATACATTCAATGAGCTAGCCTCAACTGCTTCCTTGGGCAGAGAATTCCACAGATTCACAACCCTCTGGGAGGAGAAATTACTTCTCAACACGGTTTTAAATTGGCTCCCCCATGTTTTGAGGCTGTGCCCCCTAGTTCTAGTCTCCCCAACCAGTGGAAACAACCTCACTGCCTCTATCTTATCTATCCCTTTCATTATTTTAAATGTTTCTACGAGATACCTCATAGACTCGCTGTAGCTCATGGACACACTGTACCTCATGGACACACTGTAGCTCATGGAAACACTGTAGCTCATAGGCACACTGTACCTCATGGACACACTCTACTTCATAGACACACTGTACCTCATGGACACACTGTATCTCATGGACACACTGTACGTAATAGACACACTGTAGTTCATGGACACACTGTATCTCATAGACACACTGTAGCTCATGGACACACTGTACCTCATGGACACACTGTACCTCATAGACACGCTGTAGCTCATGGACACACTGTAGCTCATGGACACACTGTTCTTCATAGACACACTATAGTTCATAGACACACTGTACCTCATGGACACACTGTACTTCATAGACACACTGTTCTTCATAGACACACTGTACCTCATGGGCACACTGTATAAGAACATATGAACATAAGATTTAGGATCAGGAGTAGGCCATCTAGCCCCTCGAACCTGCTCCGCCATTCAATAAGATCATGGCTGATCTGGCCGTGGACTCAGCTCCACTTACCCACCCTCTCCCCATAACCCTTAATTTCCTCATTGGTTAAAAATCTTTCTATCTGTGACTTGAATACATTCAATGAGCTAGCCTCAACTGCTTCCTTGAGCAGAAAATTCCACAGATTTACAACCCTCTGGGAGAAGAAATTCCTTCTCAACATGGTTTTAAATTGGCTCCCCCATATTTTGAGGCTGTGCCCGCTAGTTCTAGTCTCCCCAACCAGTGGTAACAACCTCATTGTCTCTATCTTATCTATCCCTTTCATTATTTTAAATGTTTCTACGAGATACCTCATAGACACGCTGTCGCTCATGGACACACTGTACCTCATAGACACACTGTAGTTCATAGACACACTGTGCCTCATGGACACACTGTAGCTCATGGACACAATGTACCTCATAGACACACTGTACCTCATGGGCGCACTGTACTTCATGGACACACTGTAGCTCATTGACACACTGTACCTCACAGACACACTGTAGCTCATGGATACACTGTACTTCATAGACACACTGTACATCATAGACACACTGCAGCTCACAGACACACTGTACCGGATAGACACAGTGTAACTCATAAACACACTGTAGCTCACGGACAAACTGTACCTCATAGACACACTGTACCTCATAGATACACTGTACCGCATTAACACACTGTACCTCATAGACATACTGTAGCTCACGGACACACTGTAGCTCATAGACATACTGTAGCTCATAGACACGCTGTAGCTCATAGACACACTGTAGCTCATAGACACACTGTAGCTCATGGACACACTGTACCTCATTGATACACTGTTCCTCATGGACACACTGTAGCTCATGGACACACTGTAGCGCATTGAAACACTGTAGTTCATGGAAACACTATAGCTCATGGACACACAGTGGACTCAGCTCCACTTACCGGCCCTCTCCCCATAACCCTTAATTTCCTTATTGGTTAAAAATCTATCTGTCTGTGACTTGAATACATTCAATGAGCTAGCCTCAAGTGCTTCCTTGGGCAGAGAATTCCACAGATTCACAACCCTCTGGGAGAAGAAATTCCTTTTCAACCCGGTTTTAAATTGGCTCCCCCGTATTTTGAGGCTGTGCCCCCTAGTTCTAGTCTCCCCAACCAATGGAAACAACCTCTCTGCCTCTATCTTATCTATCCCTTTCATTATTTTAATTGTTTCTACAAGATACCTCATAGACACACTGTAGCTCATGGACCCACTGTACCTCATGGACACAATGTAACTCATGGACACACTGTACCTCATGGACACACTGTACTTCATGGGCACACTGTACCTCATAGACACACTGTACCTCATGGACACAGTGCAGCTCATGGACACACTGTACCTCATAGACACACTGCACCTCATAGACACACTGTACCTCAGGAGCACACTGTATCTCATTGACACACTGTACCTCATAGACACACTGTAGCTCATAGACACACTGTACCTCATGCGAACACTGTAGTTCATGGACACATTGTAGCTCATGGACACACTCTACCTCATGGACACACTGTAGCTCATGGGCACATTTTACCTCATAGAAACACTGTAGCTCATGGACACACTGCAGCTCATGAACACACTGTACCTCATGGACACATGTAGCTGATGGACACCCTGTACCTCATGGACACAATGTAGCTCATGAACACACTGTACCTCATGGAGACACTGTAGCTCATGGACACACTGTACCTTATGGGCACACTGTACCTCAGAGACACACTGTAGCTCATAGACACGCTGTACCTCATGGACCCACTGTACCTCATAGACACACTGTACCTCATGGGCACACTGTAGTTCATGGACACACTGTAGCTCATGGACACAATGTACCTCATGGACACACTGTACCTCATGGACACACTGTAACTCATGGACCACTGTAGCTCATGGACACATTGTAACTCATGGACCACTGTAGCTCGTAGACAAACTGTACCTCATGGACACACTGTAGCTCATGGACACACTATTGCTCATAGACACACTGTAGCTCATGGACACACTGTACCTCATGGACACACTGTAACTCATGGACACACTGCAGCTCATGGACACACTGTAGCTCATGGACACACTGTAGCTCAAAGACGGACTGTACCTCATGGACACACTGAAGCTCATGGACACACTGTACCTCATAGACACACTGTAGCTCATGGACACATTGTACCTCATGGGCACTCTTTACCTCATAGAACAACTGTAGCTCATGGATACACTGTATCTCATTGACACACTGTACCTCATAGACACACTGTAGCTCATGGACACACTGTAACTCATGGACACACTGTACCTCATCGACACACTGTAGCTCATGGACACACTATAGCTGATGGACAACCTGTAGCTCATAGACTCACTTTACCTCGTGGACACACTATACCTCATGGACACACTGTAGCTCATGGACACACTGTACCTCATGGACACACTGTAGCTCATTGACGCACTGTAGCTCATTGACCCACTGTACCTCATAGACACTCTGAACCTCATGGGCACACTGTAGTTCATGCGCACACTGTAGCTCATGGACACACTGTACCTCATGGACACACTGTACCTCATAGACACACTGTATCACATGGACACACTGTACCTCATAGACACTCTGAACCTCATGGGCACACTGTAGTTCATGGACACACTGTAGCTCATGGACACACTGTACCTCATGGACACACTGTAGCTCATGGACACACTGTACCTCATAGACACTCTGAACCTCATGGGCACACTGTAGTTCATGAACACACTGTAGCTCATGGGCACACTGTAGATCATGGACACACTGTACCGCATGGACGCATTGTAGCTCATGGACACACTGTACCTCATGGAGACACTGTACCTCATTGACACACTGTAGCTCATGGACACACTGTAGCTCATGGACACACTGTAGTTCATGGACACACTGTAGCTCATAGACACACTGTAGCTCATGGACACACTGTAGCTCATAGACACACTGTTGCTCATGGACACACTGTACCTCATGGACACACTGTAACTCATGGACCACTGTAGCTCGTAGACAAACTGTACCTCATGGACACACTATAGCTCATGGACACACTATTGCTCATAGACACACTGTAGCTCATGGACACACTGTACCTCATGGACATACTGTAACTCATGGACACACTGTAGCTCATGGACACACTGTAGCTCAAAGACACACTGTACCTCATGGACACACTGAAGCTCATGGACAGACTGTACCTCATAGACACACTGTAGCTCATGGACACATTGTACCTCAAGGGCCCTCTTTACCTCATAGACATACTGTAACTCATAGACACACTATAGCTCATGGACACACTGTAGCTCATGGACACACTGTATTTCATGGACACACTGTAGCTCATGGAAACACTGTACCTCATAGACACACTGTAACTCATGGACACACTGTAGTTCAAAGACACACTGTACCTCATGGAGACACTGCAGCTCATGGACACACTGTACCTCATAGACACACTGTAACTCATGGACACACTGTAACTCATCGACACACTGTACCTCATGGATAAACTGTTCCTCATGTACCCACTGTACCTCATAGACACACTGTACCTCATGGACACACTGTACCTCGTAGACACACTTTAAATCATGGACGCACAGTACCTCATGGACAGACTGTACCTCATGGGCACATTGCACCTCATGGGCACACTGTAGCTGATGGACACACTGTACCTCATAGACATACTGCACCTCATAGACACACTGTACCTCAGGAGCACACTGTATCTCATGGACACACTGTACCTCATGGACACACTGTACCTCATAGACACACTGTAGCTCATAGACACACTGTACCTCATGGGCACACTGTAGTTCATGGACACACTCTACCTCATGGACATACTGTAGCTGATGGACGACCTGTAGCTCATAGACTCACTTTACCTCGTGGACACACTGTACCTCATGGACACACTGTAGCTCATAGACACTGTACCTCATGGACACACTGTAGCTCATTGACGCACTGTAGCTCATTGACACACTGTACCTCATAGACACTCTAAACCTCATGGGCACACTGTAGTTCATGGACACACTGTAGCTCATGGACACACTGCAGCTCATAGACACACTGTATCACATGGACACACTGCACCTCATAGACACTCTGAACCTCATGGGCACACTGTAGTTCATGGACACACTGTAGCTCATGGACACACTGTACCTCATGGACACACTGTAGCTCATGGACACACTGTACCTCATAGACACACTGTTTCTCATGGACACACTGTACCTCATAGACACAATGTAGCTCATGGACACACTGTACCTCATGGACACACTGTACCTCATGGACATACTGGAACTCATGGACACACTGTAGCTCATGGACACACTGTACCTCATAGACACACTGTACCTCATGGACACACTGTAGCTCATGGACACACTGTAACTCATAGACACACTATAACTCATGGACGCACTGTACCTCATGGAGACACTATACCTCATGGGCACACTTTACCTCATAGACACACTGTACCTCATGGGCACACTGTAGCTCATGGACACACTGTACCTCATAGACACACTATACCTCAGGGGCACACTGTATCTCATGGAAACACTGTACCTCATGGACACACTGTACCTCATGGGCTCACTGTAGTTCATGGACACACTGTAGATCATGGACACACTGTACCTCATGGACACACTGTAGCTGATGGACACCCTGTAGCTCATAGACACACTGTACTTCATGGACACACTGTACCTCATAGATACACTGTACCTCATGGACACACTGTAGCTCATCGACACACTGTAGCTCATCGACACACTGTACCTTATAGACACACTGTAGCTCATGGACACACTATAGCTCATGGACACACTGTACCTAATAGGCACACTGTACCTCATGGACACACTGTAGCTCATGGACACACTGTAGCTCATGGGCACATTGTACCTCATAGAAACACTGTAGCTCATGGACACACTGCAGCTCATGGACACACTGTACCTCATGGACACATGTAGCTGATGGAATCCCTGTACCTCATGGACACAATGTAGCTCATGAACACACTGTACCTCATGGACACACTGTAGCTCATGGACACACTGTACCTTATGGGCACACTGTACCTCAGAGAGACACAGTAGCTCATAGACACGCTGTACCTCATAGACACTCTGAACCTCATGGGCACACTGTAGTTCATGGACACACTGTAGCTCATGGACACACTGTACCTCATGGACACACTGTAGCTCATGGACACACTGTACCTCATAGACACTCTGAACCTCATGGGCACACTGTAGTTCATGGACACACTGTAGCTCATGGGCACACTGTAGATCATGGACACACTGTACCGCATGGACGCATTGTAGCTCATGGACACACTGTACCTCATGGAGACACTGTACCTCATTGACACACTGTAGCTCATGGACACACTGTAGCTCATGGACACACTGTAGTTCATGGACACACTGTAGCTCATAGACACACTGTAGCTCATGGACACACTGTAGCTCATAGACACACTGTTGCTCATGGACACACTGTACCTCATGGACACACTGTAACTCATGGACCATTGTAGCTCGTAGACAAACTGTACCTCATGGACACACTGTAGCACATGGACACACTATTGCTCATAGACACACTGTAGCTCATGGACACACTGTACCTCATGGACATACTGTAACTCATGGACACACTGTAGCTCATGGACACACTGTAGCTCAAAGACACACTGTACCTCATGGACACACTGAAGCTCATGGACAGACTGTACCTCATAGACACACTGTAGCTCATGGACACATTGTACCTCAAGGGCCCTCTTTACCTCATAGACATACTGTAACTCATAGACACACTATAGCTCATGGACACACTGTAGCTCATGGACACACTGTATTTCATGGACACACTGTAGCTCATGGAAACACTGTACCTCATAGACACACTGTAGTTCATGGACACACTGTAGTTCAAAGACACACTGTACCTCATGGAGACACTGTAGCTCATGGACACACTGTACCTCATAGACACACTGTAACTCATGGACACACTGTAACTCATCGACACACTGTACCTCATGGATAAACTGTTCCTCATGTACCCACTGTACCTCATAGACACACTGTACCTCATGGACACACTGTACCTCGTAGACACACTTTAAATCATGGACGCACAGTACCTCATGGACAGACTGTACCTCATGGGCACACTGCACCTCATGGGCACACTGTAGCTGATGGACACACTGTACCTCATAGACATACTGCACCTCATAGACACACTGTACCTCAGGAGCACACTGTATCTCATGGACACACTGTACCTCATGGACACACTGTACCTCATAGACACACTGTAGCTCATAGACACACTGTACCTCATGGGCACACTGTAGTTCATGGACACACTCTACCTCATGGACATACTGTAGCTGATGGACGACCTGTAGCTCATAGACTCACTTTACCTCGTGGACACACTGTACCTCATGGACACACTGTAGCTCATAGACACACTGTACCTCATGGACACACTGTAGCTCATTGACGCACTGTAGCTCATTGACACACTGTACCTCATAGACACTCTAAACCTCATGGGCACACTGTAGTTCATGGACACACTGTAGCTGATGGACACCCTGTAGCTCATAGACACACTGTACTTCATGGACACACTGTACCTCATAGATACACTGTACCTCATGGACACACTGTAGCTCATCGACACACTGTAGCTCATCGACACACTGTACCTTATAGACACACTGTAGCTCATGGACACACTATAGCTCATGGACACACTGTACCTAATAGGCACACTGTACCTCATGGACACACTGTAGCTCATGGACACACTGTAGCTCATGGGCACATTGTACCTCATAGAAACACTGTAGCTCATGGACACACTGCAGCTCATGGACACACTGTACCTCATGGACACATGTAGCTGATGGACTCCCTGTACCTCATGGACACAATGTAGCTCATGAACACACTGTACCTCATGGACACACTGTAGCTCATGGACACACTGTACCTTATGGGCACACTGTACCTCAGAGACACACAGTAGCTCATAGACACGCTGTACCTCATAGACACTCTGAACCTCATGGGCACACTGTAGTTCATGGACACACTGTAGCTCATGGACACACTGTACCTCATGGACACACTGTAGCTCATGGACACACTGTACCTCATAGACACTCTGAACCTCATGGGCACACTGTAGTTCATGGACACACTGTAGCTCATGGGCACACTGTAGATCATGGACACACTGTACCGCATGGACGCATTGTAGCTCATGGTCACACTGTACCTCATGGAGACACTGTACCTCATTGACACACTGTAGCTCATGGACACACTGTAGCTCATGGACACACTGTAGTTCATGGACACACTGTAGCTCATAGACACACTGTAGCTCATGGACACACTGTAGCTCATAGACACACTGTTGCTCATGGACACACTGTACCTCATGGACACACTGTAACTCATGGACCATTGTAGCTCGTAGACAAACTGTACCTCATGGACACACTGTAGCTCATGGACACACTATTGCTCATAGACACACTGTAGCTCATGGACACACTGTACCTCATGGACATACTGTAACTCATGGACACACTGTAGCTCATGGACACACTGTAGCTCAAAGACACACTGTACCTCATGGACACACTGAAGCTCATGGACAGACTGTACCTCATAGACACACTGTAGCTCATGGACACATTGTACCTCAAGGGCCCTCTTTACCTCATAGACATACTGTAACTCATAGACACACTATAGCTCATGGACACACTGTAGCTCATGGACACACTGTATTTCATGGACACACTGTAGCTCATGGAAACACTGTACCTCATAGACACACTGTAACTCATGGACACACTGTAGTTCAAAGACACACTGTACCTCATGGAGACACTGTAGCTCATGGACACACTGTACCTCATAGACACACTGTAACTCATGGACACACTGTAACTCATCGACACACTGTACCTCATGGATAAACTGTTCCTCATGTACCCACTGTACCTCATAGACACACTGTACCTCATGGACACACTGTACCTCGTAGACACACTTTAAATCATGGACGCACAGTACCTCATGGACAGACTGTACCTCATGGGCACACTGCACCTCATGGGCACACTGTAGCTGATGGACACACTGTACCTCATAGACATACTGCACCTCATAGACACACTGTACCTCAGGAGCACACTGTATCTCATGGACACACTGTACCTCATGGACACACTGTACCTCATAGACACACTGTAGCTCATAGACACACTGTACCTCATGGGCACACTGTAGTTCATGGACACACTCTACCTCATGGACATACTGTAGCTGATGGACGACCTGTAGCTCATAGACTCACTTTACCTCGTGGACACACTGTACCTCATGGACACACTGTAGCTCATAGACACACTGTACCTCATGGACACACTGTAGCTCATTGACGCACTGTAGCTCATTGACACACTGTACCTCATAGACACTCTAAACCTCATGGGCACACTGTAGTTCATGGACACACTGTAGCTCATGGACACACTGCAGCTCATAGACACACTGTATCACATGGACACACTGCACCTCATAGACACTCTGAACCTCATGGGCACACTGTAGTTCATGGACACACTGTAGCTCATGGACACACTGTACCTCATGGACACACTGTAGCTCATGGACACACTGTACCTCATGGACACACTGTACCTCATGGACATACTGGAACTCATGGACACACTGTAGCTCATGGACACACTGTACCTCATAGACACACTGTACCTCATGGACACACTGTAGCTCATGGACACACTGTAACTCATAGACACACTATAACTCATGGACGCACTGTACCTCATGGATACACTGTACCTCATGGGCACACTTTACCTCATAGACACACTGTACCTCATGGGCACACTGTAGCTCATGGACACACTGTACCTCATAGACATACTGTACCTCAGGGGCACACTGTATCTCATGGAAACACTGTACCTCATGGACACACTGTACCTCATGGGCTCACTGTAGTTCATGGACACACTGTAGATCATGGACACACTGTACCTCATGGACACACTGTAGCTGATGGACACCCTGTAGCTCATAGACACACTGTACTTCATGGACACACTGTACCTCATAGATACACTGTACCTCATGGACACACTGTAGCTCATCGACACACTGTAGCTCATCGACACACTGTACCTTATAGACACACTGTAGCTCATGGACACACTATAGCTCATGGACACACTGTACCTAATAGGCACACTGTACCTCATGGACACACTGTAGCTCATGGACACACTGTAGCTCATGGGCACATTGTACCTCATAGAAACACTGTAGCTCATGGACACACTGCAGCTCATGGACACACTGTACCTCATGGACACATGTAGCTGATGGACTCCCTGTACCTCATGGACACAATGTAGCTCATGAACACACTGTACCTCATGGACAGACTGTAGCTCATGGACACACTGTACCTTATGGGCACACTGTACCTCAGAGACACACAGTAGCTCATAGACACGCTGTACCTCATGGACCCACTGTACCTCATAGACACACTGTACCTCATGGGCACACTGTAGTTCATGGACACACTGTAGCTCATGGACACAATGCACCTCATGGACACACTGTACCTCATGGACACACTGTAACTCATGGACCACTGTGGCTCGTAGACAAACTGTACCTCATTGACACACTGTAGCTCATGGACACACTATTGCTCATGTACACACTGTAGCTCATGAACACACTGTAGCTCAAAGACACACTGTACCTCATGGACACACTGAAGCTCATGGACACACTGTACCTCATTGACACACTGTAGCTCATGGAACACTGTATTTCATGGACACACTGTAGCTCATGGACACATTGTACCTCATGGACACACTGTACCTCATAGAACAACTGTAGCTCATGGATACACTGTATCTCATTGACACACTGTAGCTCATGGACACATTGTACCTCATGGACACACTGTAACTCATGGACACACTGTACCTCATCGACACACTGTAGCTCATGGACACACTGTATTTCATGGACACACTGTAGCTCATGGAAACACTGTACCTCATAGACACACTGTAACTCATGGACACACTGTAGTTCAAAGACACACTGTACCTCATGGAGACACTGTAGCTCATGGACACACTGTACCTCATGGATAAACTGTTCCTCATGTACCCACTGTACCTCATAGACACACTGTACCTCATGGACACACTGTACCTTGTAGACACACTTTAACTCATGGACGCACAGTACCTCATGGACAGACTGTACCTCATGGGCACACTGCACCTCATGGGCACACTGTAGCTGATGGACACACTGTACCTCATAGACATACTGCACCTCATAGACACACTGTACCTCAGGAGCACACTGTATCTCATGGACACACTGTACCTCATGGACACACTGTACCTCATAGACACACTGTAGCTCATAGACACACTGTACCTCATAGACACACTGTACCTCATGGGCACACTCTACCTCATGGACATACTGTAGCTGATGGACAACCTGTAGCTCATCGACTCACTTTACCTCGTGGACACACTGTACCTCATGGATACACTGTAGCTCATAGACACACTGTACCTCATGGACACACTGTAGCTCATTGACGCACTGTAGCTCATTGACACACTGTACCTCATAGACACTCTAAACCTCATGGGCACACTGTAGTTCATGGACACACTGTAGCTCATGGACACACTGCAGCTCATAGACACACTGTATCACATGGACACACTGCACCTCATAGACACTCTGAACCTCATGGGCACACTGTAGTTCATGGACACACTGTAGCTCATGGACACACTGTAACTCATGGACACACTGTAGCTCATGGACACACTGTACCTCATAGACACACTGTTTCTCATGGACACACTGTACCTCATAGACACTCTGAACCTCATGGGCACACTGTAGTTCATGGACACACTGTAGCTCATGGACACACTGTACCTCATGGACACACTGTAGCTCACAGATAC
This sequence comes from Pristiophorus japonicus, assembly GCF_044704955.1. NCBI lineage: Eukaryota > Metazoa > Chordata > Chondrichthyes > Pristiophoridae > Pristiophorus > Pristiophorus japonicus. Next base: position 60,742,345 of record NC_091990.1, on the reverse strand, counting down.
ACTGTAGCTCATGGACACACTGTACATCATAGACACACTGTACCTCATAGACACAATGTAGCTCATGGACACACTGTACCTCATGGACACACTGTACATCATGGACATACTGTAACTCATGGACACACTGTAGCTCATGGACACACTGTACCTCATAGACACACTGTACCTCATGGACACACTGTAGCTCATGGACACACTGTAACTCATAGACACACTATAACTCATGGACGCACTGTACCTCATAGATACACTGTACCTCATGGACACACTGTAGCTCATCGACACACTGTAGCTCATCGACACACTGTACCTTATAGACACACTGTAGCTCATGGACACACTATAGCTCATGGACACACTGTACCTAATAGGCACACTGTACCTCATGGACACACTGTAGCTCATGGACACACTGTAGCTCATGGGCACATTGTACCTCATAGAAACACTGTAGCTCATGGACACACTGCAGCTCATGGACACACTGTACCTCATGGACACATGTAGCTGATGGACTCCCTGTAGCTCATAGACACACTGTACTTCATGGACACACTGTACCTCATAGATACACTGTACCTCATGGACACACTGTAGCTCATCGACACACTGTAGCTCATCAACACACTGTAACTTATAGACACACTGTAGCTCATGGACACACTATAGCTCATGGACACACTGTACCTAATAGGCACACTGTACCTCATGGACACACTGTAGCTCATGGACACACTGTAGCTCATGGGCACATTGTACCTCATAGAAACACTGTAGCTCATGGACACACTGCAGCTCATGGACACACTGTACCTCATGGACACATGTAGCTGATGGACTCCCTGTACCTCATGGACACAATGTAGCTCATGAACACACTGTACCTCATGGACACACTGTAGCTCATGGACACACTGTACCTTATGGGCACACTGTACCTCAGAGACACACAGTAGCTCATAGACACGCTGTACCTCATGGACCCACTGTACCTCATAGACACACTGTACCTCATGGGCACACTGTAGTTCATGGACACACTGTAGCTCATGGACACAATGTACCTCATGGACACACTGTACCTCATGGACACACTGTAACTCATGGACCACTGTGGCTCGTAGACAAACTGTACCTCATTGACACACTGTAGCTCATGGACACACTATTGCTCATGTACACACTGTAGCTCATGAACACACTGTAGCTCAAAGACACACTGTACCTCATGGACACACTGAATCTCATGGACACACTGTACCTCATTGACACACTGTAGCTCATGGACACACTGTATTTCATGGACACACTGTAGCTCATGGACACATTGTACCTCATGGACACACTGTACCTCATAGAACAACTGTAGCTCATGGATACACTGTATCTCATTGACACACTGTAGCTCATGGACACATTGTACCTCATGGACACACTGTAACTCATGGACACACTGTACCTCATCGACACACTGTAGCTCATGGACACACTGTATTTCATGGACACACTGTAGCTCATGGAAACACTGTACCTCATAGACACACTGTAACTCATGGACACACTGTAGTTCAAAGACACACTGTACCTCATGGAGACACTGTAGCTCATGGACACACTGTACCTCATAGACACACTGTAACTCATGGACACACTGTAGCTCATCGACACACTGTACCTCATGGATAAACTGTTCCTCATGTACCCACTGTACCTCATAGACACACTGTACCTCATGGACACACTGTACCTTGTAGACACACTTTAACTCATGGACGCACAGTACCTCATGGACAGACTGTACCTCATGGGCACACTGCACCTCATGGGCACACTGTAGCTGATGGACACACTGTACCTCATAGACATACTGCACCTCATAGACACACTGTACCTCAGGAGCACACTGTATCTCATGGACACACTGTACCTCATGGACACACTGTACCTCATAGACACACTGTAGCTCATAGACACACTGTACCTCATAGACACACTGTACCTCATGGGCACACTCTACCTCATGGACATACTGTAGCTGATGGACAACCTGTAGCTCATCGACTCACTTTACCTCGTGGACACACTGTACCTCATGGATACACTGTAGCTCATAGACACACTGTACCTCATGGACACACTGTAGCTCATTGACGCACTGTAGCTCATTGACACACTGTACCTCATAGACACTCTAAACCTCATGGGCACACTGTAGTTCATGGACACACTGTAGCTCATGGACACACTGCAGCTCATAGACACACTGTATCACATGGACACACTGCACCTCATAGACACTCTGAACCTCATGGGCACACTGTAGTTCATGGACACACTGTAGCTCATGGACACACTGTAACTCATGGACACACTGTAGCTCATGGACACACTGTACCTCATAGACACACTGTTTCTCATGGACACACTGTACCTCATAGACACTCTGAACCTCATGGGCACACTGTAGTTCATGGACACACTGTAGCTCATGGACACACTGTACCTCATGGACACACTGTAGCTCATAGATACACTGTAGCTCATGGACACACTGTACATCATAGACACACTGTACCTCATAGACACAATGTAGCTCATGGACACACTGTACCTCATGGACACACTGTACATCATGGACATACTGTAACTCATGGACACACTGTAGCTCATGGACACACTGTACCTCATAGACACACTGTACCTCATGGACACACTGTAGCTCATGGACACACTGTAACTCATAGACACACTGTACTTCATGGACACACTGTACCTCATAGATACACTGTACCTCATGGACACACTGTAGCTCATCGACACACTGTAGCTCATCGACACACTGTACCTTATAGACACACTGTAGCTCATGGACACACTATAGCTCATGGACACACTGTACCTAATAGGCACACTGTACCTCATGGACACACTGTAGCTCATGGACACACTGTAGCTCATGGGCACATTGTACCTCATAGAAACACTGTAGCTCATGGACACACTGCAGCTCATGGACACACTGTACCTCATGGACACATGTAGCTGATGGACACCCTGTACCTCATGGACACAATGTAGCTCATGAACACACTGTACCTCATGGAGACACTGTAGCTCATGGACACACTGTACCTTATGGGCACACTGTACCTGAGAGACACACTGTAGCTCATAGACACGCTGTACCTCATGGACCCACTGTACCTCATAGACACACTGTACCTCATGGGCACACTGTAGTTCATGGACACACTGTAGCTCATGGACACAATGTACCTCATGGACACACTGTACCTCATGGACACACTGTAACTCATGGACCACTGTAGCTCATGGACCCACTGTAACTCATGGACCACTGTAGCTCGTAGACAAACTGTACCTCATGGACACACTGTAGCTCATGGACACACTATTGCTCATCGACACACTGTAGCTCATGGACACACTGTACCTCATGGACACACTGTAACTCATGGACACACTGTAGCTCATGGACACAATGTAGCTCATGGACACACTGTAGCTCAAAGACGGAATGTACCTCATGGACACACTGAAGCTCATGGACACACTGTACCTCATAGACACACTGTAGCTCATGGACACATTGTACCTCATGGGCACTCTTTACCTCATAGACATACTGTAACTCATAGACACACTGTAGCTCATGGACACACTGTAGCTCATGGACACACTGTACCTCATAGAACAACTGCAGCTCATGGATACACTGTATCTCATTGACATACTGTACCTCATAGACACACTGTAGCTCATGGACACACTGCAACTCATGGACACACTGTACCTCATCGACACACTGTAGCTCATGGACACACTGTAGCTGATGGACAACCTGTAGCTCATAGACTCACTTTACCTCGTGGACACACTGTACCTCATGGACACACTGTAGCTCATGGACACACTGTACCTCATGGACACACTGTAGCTCATTGACGCACTGTAGCTCATTGACCCACTGTACCTCATAGACACTCTGAACCTCATGGGCACACTGTAGTTCATGCACACACTGTAGCTCATGGACACACTGTACCTCATGGACACACTGTACCTCATAGACACACTGTATCACATGGACACACTGTACCTCATGGGCACACTGTAGATCATGGACACACTGTACCTCATGGACACACTGTAGCTCATGGACACACTGTACCTCATAGACACTCTGAACCTCATGGGCACACTGTAGTTCATGGACACACTGTAGCTCATGGGCACACTGTAGATCATGGACACACTGTACCTCATGGACACACTGTAGCTGATGGACACCCTGTAGCTCATAGACACACTGTACTTCATGGACACACTGTACCTCATAGATACACTGTACCTCATGGACACACTGTAGCTCATCGACACACTGTAGCTCATCGACACACTGTACCTTATAGACACACTGTAGCTCATGGAAACACTATAGCTCATGGACACACTGTACCTAATAGGCACACTGTACCTCATGGACACACTGTAGCTCATGGACACACTGTAGCTCATGGGCACATTGTACCTCATAGAAACACTGTAGCTCATGGACACACTGCAGCTCATGGACACACTGTACCTCATGGACACACTGTAGCTGATGGACACCCTGTAGCTCATAGACACACTGTACTTCATGGACACACTGTACCTCATAGATACACTGTACCTCATGGGCACACTGTACCTCATCGACACACTGTAGCTCATCGACACACTGTACCTTATAGACACACTGTAGCTCATGGACACACTATAGCTCATGGACACACTGTACCTAATAGGCACACTGTATCTCATGGACACACGGTAGCTCATAGACACACTGTAGCTCATGGACACACTGTACCTCATAGACACACTGTATCTCATGGACACACTGTACCTCATAGACACTCTGAACCTCATGGGCACACTGGAGTTCATGGACACACTGTAGCTCATGGACACACTGTACCTCATGGACACACTGTAGCTCATAGACACACTGTAGCTCATGGACACACTGTACATCATAGACACACTGTATCTCATGGACACACTGTACCTCATAGACACTCTGAACCTCATGGGCACACTGTACCTCATGGACACACTGTAGCTCATGGACACACTGTACCTCATGGACACACTGTAGCTCATAGACACACTGTAGCTCATGGACACACTGTACATCATAGACACACTGTACCTCATAGATACAATGTAACTCATGGACACACTGTAGCTCATGGACGCACTGTACCTCATAGACACACTGTACCTCATGGACACACTGTAGCTCATAGACACACTGTACCTACTGGACACACTGTAGCTCATGGACACTCTGTACCTCATGGACACACTGTCGCTCATCGACACACTGTACCTCATAGACACACTGTACCTCATGGACACACAGTACCTCATATACACACTGTAGCTCATGGACACACTGTAGCTCATGGAAACACTTTACCTCATGGACACACTGTATCTCATAGACTCACTTTAACTCATGGACACACTGTACCGCATGGACGCATTGTAGCTCATGGACACACTGTACCTCATGGAGACACTGTAGCTCATTGACACACTGTAGCTCATGGACACACTGTAGCTCATGGACACACTGTAGTTCATGGACACACTGTAGCTCATAGACACACTGTAGCTCATGGACACACTGTAGCTCATAGGCACACTGTAGCTCATGGACACACTGTACCTCATGGACACACTGTAACTCGTGGACCACTGTAGCTCATAGACAAACTGTACCTCATGGACACACTGTAGCTCATGGACACACTATTGCTCATAGACACACTCTAGCTCATGGACACACTGTACCTCATGGACATACTGTAACTCATGGACACACTGTAGCTCATGGACACACTGTAGCTCAAAGACACACTGTACCTCATGGACACACTGAAGCTCATGGACACACTGTACCTCATAGACACACTGTAGCTCATGGACACATTGTACCTCATGGGCACTCTTTACCTCATAGACATACTGTAACTCATAGACACACTATAGCTCATGGACACACTGTAGCTCATGGACACACTGTACCTCATAGAACAACTGTAGCTCATGGATACACTGTATCTCATTGACACACTGTACCTCATAGACACACTTTAGCTCATGGACACACTGTAACTCATGGACACACTGTACCTCATCGACACACTGTAGCTCATGGACACACTGTATTTCATGGACACACTGTAGCTCATGGAAACACTGTACCTCATAGACACACTGTAACTCATGGACACACTGTAGTTCAAAGACACACTGTACCTCAAGGAGACACTGTAGCTCATGGACACACTGTACCTCATAGACACACTGTAACTCATGGACACACTGTAGCTCATCGACACACTGTACCTCATGGATAAACTGTTCCTCATGTACCCACTGTACCTCATAGACACACTGTACCTCATGGACACACTGTACCTCGTAGACACACTTTAACTCATGGACGCACAGTACCTCATGGACAGACTGTACCTCATGGGCACATTGTACCTCATAGAAACACTGTAGCTCATGGACACACTGCAGCTCATGGACACACTGTACCTCATGGACACATGTAGCTGATGGACACCCTGTACCTCATGGACACAATGTAGCTCATGAACACACTGTACCTCATGGAGACACTGTAGGTCATGGACACACTGTACCTTATGGGCACACTGTACCTCAGAGACACACTGTAGCTCATAGACACGCTGTACCTCATGGACCCACTGTACCTCATAGACACACTGTACCTCATGGACACACTGTAGCTCATCGACACACTGTAGCTCATCGACACACTGTACCTTATAGACACACTGTAGCTCATGGAAACACTATAGCTCATGGACACACTGTACCTAATAGGCACACTGTACCTCATGGACACACTGTATCTCATGGACACACTGTAGCTCATGGGCACATTGTACCTCATAGAAACACTGTAGCTCATGGACACACTGCAGCTCATGGACACACTGTACCTCATGGACACACTGTAGCTGATGGACACCCTGTAGCTCATAGACACACTGTACTTCATGGACACACTGTACCTCATAGATACACTGTACCTCATGGGCACACTGTAGCTCATCGACACACTGTAGCTCATCGACACACTGTACCTTATAGACACACTGTAGCTCATGGACACACTATCGCTCATGGACACACTGTACCTAATAGGCACACTGTACCTCATGGACACACTGTACCTCATGGACACACTGTAGCTCATGGACACACTGTACCTCATAGACACACTGTATCTCATGGACACACTGTACCTCATAGACACTCTGAACCTCATGGGCACACTGGAGTTCATGGACACACTGTAGCTCATGGACACACTGTACCTCATGGACACACTGTAGCTCATAGACACACTGTAGCTCATGGACACACTGTACATCATAGACACACTGTATCTCATGGACACACTGTACCTCATAGACACTCTGAACCTCATGGGCACACTGTACCTCATGGACACACTGTAGCTCATGGACACACTGTACCTCATGGACACACTGTAGCTCATAGACACACTGTAGCTCATGGACACACTGTACATCATAGACACACTGTACCTCATAGATACAATGTAACTCATGGACACACTGTAGCTCATGGACGCACTGTACCTCATAGACACACTGTACCTCATGGACACACTGTAGCTCATAGACACACTGTACCTACTGGACACACTGTAGCTCATGGACACTCTGTACCTCATGGACACACTGTCGCTCATCGACACACTGTACCTCATAGACACACTGTACCTCATGGACACACAGTACCTCATATACACACTGTAGCTCATGGACACACTGTAGCTCATGGAAACACTTTACCTCATGGACACACTGTATCTCATAGACTCACTTTAACTCATGGACACACTGTACCGCATGGACGCATTGTAGCTCATGGACACACTGTACCTCATGGAGACACTGTAGCTCATTGACACACTGTAGCTCATGGACACACTGTAGCTCATGGACACACTGTAGTTCATGGACACACTGTAGCTCATGGACACACTGTAGCTCATAGGCACACTGTAGCTCATGGACACACTGTACCTCATGGACACACTGTAACTCGTGGACCACTGTAGCTCATAGACAAACTGTACCTCATGGACACACTGTAGCTCATGGACACACTATTGCTCATAGACACACTCTAGCTCATGGACACACTGTACCTCATGGACATACTGTAACTCATGGACACACTGTAGCTCATGGACACACTGTACCTCATAGACACACTGTAACTCATGGACACACTGTAGCTCATCGACACACTGTACCTCATGGATAAACTGTTCCTCATGTACCCACTGTACCTCATAGACACACTGTACCTCATGGACACACTGTACCTCGTAGACACACTTTAACTCATGGACGCACAGTACCTCATGGACAGACTGTACCTCATGGGCACATTGTACCTCATAGAAACACTGTAGCTCATGGACACACTGCAGCTCATGGACACACTGTACCTCATGGACACATGTAGCTGATGGACACCCTGTACCTCATGGACACAATGTAGCTCATGAACACACTGTACCTCATGGAGACACTGTAGGTCATGGACACACTGTACCTTATGGGCACACTGTACCTCAGAGACACACTGTAGCTCATAGACACGCTGTACCTCATGGACCCACTGTACCTCATAGACACACTGTACCTCATGGACACACTGTAGCTCATCGACACACTGTAGCTCATCGACACACTGTACCTTATAGACACACTGTAGCTCATGGAAACACTATAGCTCATGGACACACTGTACCTAATAGGCACACTGTACCTCATGGACACACTGTATCTCATGGACACACTGTAGCTCATGGGCACATTGTACCTCATAGAAACACTGTAGCTCATGGACACACTGCAGCTCATGGACACACTGTACCTCATGGACACACTGTAGCTGATGGACACCCTGTAGCTCATAGACACACTGTACTTCATGGACACACTGTACCTCATAGATACACTGTACCTCATGGGCACACTGTAGCTCATCGACACACTGTAGCTCATCGACACACTGTACCTTATAGACACACTGTAGCTCATGGACACACTATCGCTCATGGACACACTGTACCTAATAGGCACACTGTACCTCATGGACACACTGTACCTCATGGACACACTGTAGCTCATGGACACACTGTACCTCATAGACACACTGTATCTCATGGACACACTGTACCTCATAGACACTCTGAACCTCATGGGCACACTGGAGTTCATGGACACACTGTAGCTCATGGACACACTGTACCTCATGGACACACTGTAGCTCATAGACACACTGTAGCTCATGGACACACTGTACATCATAGACACACTGTACCTCATAGATACAATGTAGCTCATGGACACACTGTACCTCATGGACACACTGTACCTCATGGACATACTGTAACAATTGGACACACTGTAGCTCATGGACGCACTGTACCTCATAGACACACTGTACCTCATGGACACACTGTAGCTAATAGACACACTGTACCTACTGGACACACTGTAGCTCATGGACACCCTGTACCTCATGGACACACTGTCGCTCATCGACACACTGTACCTCATAGACACACTGTACCTCATGGACACACAGTACCTCATATACACACTGTAGCTCATGGACACACTGTAGCTCATGGAAACACTGTAGTTCATGGACACACTGTAGCTCATAGACTCACTTTAACTCATGGACACACTGTACCGCATGGACGCATTGTAGCTCATGGACACACTGTACCTCATGGAGACACTGTACCTCATAGACACACTGTACCTCATGGACACACGATAGCTCATGGACACACTGTAGTTCATGGACACACTGTAGCTCATAGACACACTGTAGCTCATGGACACACTGTAACTCATAGACACACTGTAGCTCATGGACACACTGTACCTCATGGACACACTGTAACTCGTGGACCACTGTAGCTCATAGACAAACTGTACCTCATGGACACACTGTAGCTCATGGACACACTATTGCTCATAGACACACTGTAGCTCATGGACACACTGTACCTCATGGACATACTGTACCTCATGGACACACTGAAGCTCATGGACACACTGTACCTCATAGACACACTGTAGCTCATGGACACATTGTACCTCATGGGCACTCTTTACCTCATAGACATACTGTAACTCATAGACACACTATAGCTCATGGACACACTGTAGCTCATGGACACACTGTACCTCATAGAACAACTGTAGCTCATGGATACACTGTATCTCATTGACACACTGTACCTCATAGACACACTTTAGCTCATGGACACACTGTAACTCATGGACACACTGTACCTCATCGACACACTGTAGCTCATGGACACACTGTATTTCATGGACACACTGTAGCTCATGGAAACACTGTACCTCATAGACACACTGTAACTCATGGACACACTGTAGTTCAAAGACACACTGTACCTCAAGGAGACACTGTAGCTCATGGACACACTGTACCTCATAGACACACTGTAACTCATGGACACACTGTAGCTCATCGACACACTGTACCTCATGGATAAACTGTTCCTCATGTACCCACTGTACCTCATAGACACACTGTACCTCATGGACACACTGTACCTCGTAGACACACTTTAACTCATGGACGCACAGTACCTCATGGACAGACTGTACCTCATGGGCACACTGCACCTCATGGACACACTGTAGCTGATGGACACACTGTACCTCATAGACATACTGCACCTCATAGACACACTGTACCTCAGGAGCACACTGTATCTCATGGACACACTGTACCTCATGGACACACTGTACCTCATAGACACACTGTAGCTCATAGACACACTGTACCTCATGGGCACACTGTAGTTCATGGACACACTCTACCTCATGGACATACTGTAGCTGATGGACAACCTGTAGCTCATAGACTCACTTTACCTCGTGGACACACTGTACCTCATGGACACACTGTAGCTCATAGACACACTGTACCTCATGGACACACTGTAGCTCATTGACGCACTGTAGCTCATTGACACACTGTACCTCATAGACACTCTAAACCTCATGGGCACACTGTAGTTCATGGACACACTGTAGCTCATGGACACACTGCAGCTCATAGACACACTGTATCACATGGACACACTGCACCTCATAGACACTCTGAACCTCATGGGCACACTGTAGTTCATGGACACACTGTAGCTCATGGACACACTGTACCTCATGGACACACTGTACCTCATGGACACACTGTACCTCATAGACACACTGTTTCTCATGGACACACTGTACCTCATAGACACTCTGAACCTCATGGGCACACTGTAGTACATGGACACACTGTAGCTCATGGACACACTGTACCTCATGGACACACTGTAGCTCATAGACACACTGCAGCTCATGGACACACTGTACATCATAGACACAATGTACATCATAGACACAATGTAGCTCATGGACACACTGTACCTCATGGACACACTGTACCTCATGGACATACTGTAACTCATGGACACACTGTAGCTCATGGACACACTGTACCTCATAGACACACTGTACCTCATGGACACACTGTAGCTCATGGACACACTGTAACTCATAGACACACTATAACTCATGGACGCACTGTACCTCATGGAGACACTGTACCTCATGGGCACACTTTACCTCATAGACACACTGTACCTCATGGGCACACTGTAGCTCATGGACACACTGTACCTCATAGATACACTGTACCTCAGGGGCACACTGTATCTCATGGAAACACTGTACCTCATGGACACACTGTACCTCATGGGCACACTGAAGTTCATGGACACACTGTAGATCATGGACACACTGTACCTCATGGACACACTGTAGCTGATGGACACCCTGTAGCTCATAGACACACTGTACTTCATGGACACACTGTACCTCATAGATACACTGTACCTCATGGACACACTGTAGCTCATCGACACACTGTAGCTCATCGACACACTGTACCTTATAGACACACTGTAGGTCATGGACACACTATAGCTCATGGACACACTGTACCTAATAGGCACACTGTACCTCATGGACACACTGTAGCTCATGGACACACTGTAGCTCATGGGCACATTGTACCACATAGAAACACTATAGCTCATGGACACACTGCAGCTCATGGACACACTGTACCTCATTGACACATGTAGCTGATGGACACCCTGTACCTCATGGACACAATGTAGCTCATGAACACACTGTACCTCATGGACACACTGTAGCTCATGGACACACTGTACCTTATGGGCACACTGTACCTCATGGACACACTGTACCTCATGGACACACTGTAACTCATGGACCACTGTAGCTCGTAGACAAACTGTACCTCATTGACACACTGTAGCTCATGGACACACTATTGCTCATGTACACACTGTAGCTCATGAACACACTGTAGCTCAAAGACACACTGTACCTCATGGACACACTGAAGCTCATGGACACACTGTACCTCATAGACACACTGTAGCTCATGGACACATTGTACCTCATGGGCACTCTTTACATCATAGACATACTGTAACTCATAGACACACTATAGCTCATGGACACACTGAAGCTCATGGACACACTGTACCTCATAGACACACTGTAGCTCATGGACACATTGTACCTCATGGGCACTCTTTACCTCATAGACATACTGTAACTCATAGACACACTGTAGCTCATGGACACACTGTAGCTCATTGACGCATTGTAGCTCATTGACACACTGTACCTCATAGACACTCTGAACCTCATGGGCACACTGTAACTCATGGTCACACTGTTGCTCATAGACACACAGTACCTCATGGAATCACTGTTGCTCATAGACACAATGTAGCTCATGGACACACTGTACCTCATGGACACACTGTACCTCATGGACAGACTATACCTCATAGACACACTGTACCTCATAGACACACTGTAGCTCATGGACACACTGTACCTCATAGACACACTGAACCTCATGGGCACAATATAGTTCATGGACACACTGTAGCTCATGGACACACTGTACTCATAGACACACTGTACCACATGGACACACTGTACCTCATAGAAACAATGTAGCTCATGGAGACACTGTATCTCATGGAACACTGCAGCTCATAGACACACTGTAACTCATGGACACACTGTAGCTCATAGACACACTGTACCTACTGGACACACTGTAGCTCATGGAAACCCTGTACCTCATGGACACACTGTAGCTCATCAACACACTGTACCTCATAGACACACTCTACCTCATGGACACACAGCACCTCATATACACACTGTAGCTCATGGACACACTGTACCTCATAGACTCACTTTAACTCATGGACACACTGTACCGCATGGACACATTGTAGCTCATGGAGACACTGTACCTCATGGAGACACTGTAACTCATTGATACACTGTAGCTCATGGGCACACTGTAGTTCATGGACACACTGTAGCTCATAGACACACTGTAGCTCATCGACACACTGTAGCTCATCGACACACTGTAGCTCATGGACACACTGTACCTCATGGAAACACTGTAACTCATGGACCACTGTAGCTCGTAGACAAACTGTACCTCATGGACACACTGTAGCTCATGGACACACTATTGCTCATAGACACACTGTAGCTCATGGACACACTGTACCTCACAGAACAACTGTAGCTCATGGACACACTGTATCTCATTGACACACTGTACCTCATAGACACACTGTAGCTCATGGACACACTGTAACTCATGGACACACTGTACCTCATCGACACACTGTAGCTCATGGACACACTGTATTTCATAGACACACTGTAGCTCATGGAAACACTGTCCCTCATAGACACACTGTAACTCATGGACACACTGTAGTTCATAGACACACAGTACCTCATGGAGACACTGTAGCTCATGGACACACTGTACCTCATAGACACACTGTAACTCATGGACACACTGTAACTCATCGACACACTGTACCTCATGGATAAACTGTTCCTCATGTACCCACTGTACCTCATAGACACACTGTACCTCATGGACACACTGTACCTCGTAGACACACTTTAACTCATGGACGGACAGTACCTCATGGACACACTGTACCTCATGGGCACACTGCACCTCATGGGCACACTGTAGCTGATGGACACACTGTACCTCATCGACATACTGCACCTCATAGACACACTGTACCTCAGGAGTACACTGTATCTCATGGACACACTGTACCTCATGGACACACTGTACCTCATAGACACACTGTAGCTCATAGACACACTGTACCTCATGGGCACACTGTAGTTCATGGACACACTCTACCTCATGGACATACTGTAGCTGATGGACAACCTGTAGCTCATAGACTCACTTTACCTCGTGGACACACTGTACCTCATGGACACACTTTAGCTCATGGACACACTGTAACTCATGGACGCACTGTAGCTCATTGACACACTGTACCTCACAGACACAATGTAGCTCATGGATGCACTATAGCTCATTGACACAGTGTACCTCATGGACACACTGTACCTCATGGACACACTGTACCTCATGGACACACTGTACCTCATTGACACACTGTATCTCATGGACACACTGTACCTCATAGACACTCTGAACCTCATGGGCACACTGTAGTTAATGGACACACTGTAGCTCATGGACACACTGTACCTCATGGACACACTGTAGCTCATGGACACACTGTACCTCATAGACACACTGTACCTCATGGACACACTGTAGCTCATGGAAACACTGTACCTCATGGACACACTGTAGCTCATGGACACATTGTAGCTCATGGACACACTGTACATCATAGACACACTGTATCTCATAGACACAATGTACCTCATGGAGACACTGTACCTCATGGGCACACTGTACCTCATAGACACACTGTACCTCATGGGCACACTGTAGCTCATGGACACACTGTACCTCATAGACACACTGTACCTCAGGGGCACACTGTATCTCATGGAAACACTGTATCTCATGGACACACTGTACCTCATGGGCACACTGTATCTCATGGACACACTGTACCTCATGGATACACTGTACCTCATAGACACACTGTAGCTCATAGACACACTGTACCTCATGGGCACACTGTAGTTCATGGACACACTGTAGATCATGGACACACTGTACCTCATGGACACACTGTAGCTGATGGACACCCTGTAGCTCATAGACACACTGTACTTCATGGACACACTGTACCTCATAGATACACTGTACCTCATGGACACACTGTAGCTCATCGACACACTGTAGCTCATCGATACACTGTACCTTATAGACAAACTGTAGCTCATGGACACACTATAGCTCATGGACACACTGTATCTAATCGGCACACTGTATCTCATGGACACACTGAAACTCATAGACACTCTGAACCTCATGGGCACACTGTAGTTCATGGACGCACTGTAGCTCATGGACACACTGTACCTCATGGACACACTGTAGCTCATGGACACACTGTACCTCATAGACACACTGTACCTCATGGACACACTGTAGCTCATGGACACACTGTAACTCATGGACACACTGTAGCTCATGGACACATTGTAGCTCATGGACACACTGTACCTCATAGACACAATGTAGCTCATGGACACACTGTACCTCATGGACACATTGTACCTCAAAGACATACTGTAACTCATGGACACACTGTAGCTCATGGAGACACTGTACCTCATAGACACACTGTACCTCATGGGCACACTGTAGCTCATGGACACACTGTACCTCATAGACACACTGTACCTCAGGGGCACACTGTATCTCATGGAAACACTGTATCTCATGGACACACTGTACCTCATGGGCACACTGTATCTCATAGACACACTGTACCTCATGGGCACACTGTAGTTCATGGACACACTGTAGATCATGGACACACTGTACCTCATGGACACACTGTAGCTCATAGACACACTGTAGCTCATGGATACACTGTACATCATAGACACACTGTACCTCATAGATACAATGTACCTCATGGACACACAGTAGCTCATATACACACTGTACCTCATGGACACACTGAAGCTCATGGACACACTGTACCTCATAGACACACTGTAGCTCATGGACACATTGTACCTCATGGGCACTCTTTACCTCATAGACATAATGTAACTCATAGACACACTGTAGCTCATGGACACACTGTAGCTCATTGACGCACTGTAGCTCATTGACACACTGTACCTCATAGACACTCTGAACCTCATGGGCACACTGTAGTTCATGGACACACTGTAGCTCATGGACACACTGTACCTCATGGAGACACTGTAGCTCATGGACACACTGTACCTCATAGAAACACTTTAACTCATGGACACACTGTACCGCATGGACACATTGTAGCTCATGGACACACTGTAGCTCATGGACACACTGTAGTTCATGGACACACTGCAGCTCATAGACACACTGTAGCTCATGGACACACTGTAGCTCATAGACACACTGTAGCTCATGGACACACTGTACCTCATGGACACACTGTAACTCAAGGACCACTGTAGCTCATAGACAAACTGTACCTCATGGACACACTGTAGCTCATGGACACACTGTTGCTCATAGACACACTGTAGCTCATGGACACACTGTACCTCATGGACACACTGTAACTCATGGACACACTGTAGCTCATGGACACACTGTAGCTCAAAGACACACTGTACCTCATAGACACACTGTAGCTCATGGACACACTGTACCTCATGGACACACTGTAACTCATGGACACACTGTAACTCATAGACACACTGTAGCTCATGGACACACTGTAGCTCAGTGACGCACTGTAGCTCATTGACACACTGTACCTCATAGAGACTCTGAACCTCATGGGCACACTGTAGTTCATGGACACACTGTAGCTCATGGACACACTGTACCTCATGGACACACTGTAGCTCATGGACACACTGTACCTCATAGAAACACTGTATCTCATGGACACACTGTACCTCATAGACACTCTGAACGTCATGGGCACACTGTAGTTCATGGACACACTGTAGCTCATGGACACACTGTACCTCATGGACACACTGTAGCTCATAGACACACTGTAGCTCATGGACACACTGTACATCATGGACACACTGTACCTCATGGACACAATGTAACTCATGGACACACTGTAACTCATGGACACACTGTACCTCATGGACATACTGTAACTCATGGACACATTGTAGTTCATGGACACACTGTACCTCATAGACACACTGTACCTCATGGACACACTGTAGCTCATGGACAAACTGTACCTCATAGACACACTATAACTGATGGACCCACTGTACCTCATGGAGACACTGTACCTCATGGGCACACTTTACCTCATAGACACACTGTACCTCATGGGCACACTGTAGCTCATGGACACACTGTACCTCATGGACACACTGTAGCTCATTGACGCAGTGTAGCTCATTGACACACTGTACCTCATAGACACTCTGAACCTCATGGGTACACTGTATTTCATGGACACACTGTAGCTCATGGGCACACTGTACCTCATGGACACACTGTACCTCATAGACACACTGTATCTCATGGACACATTGTACCTCATAGACACTCTGAACCACATGGGCACACTGTTGTTCATGGACACACTGTAGCTCATGGACACACTGTACCTCATGGACACACTGTAGCTCATGGACACACTGTACCTCATAGACACACTGTATCTCATGGACACACTGTACCTCAAAGACACTCTGAACGTCATGGGCACACTGTAGTTCATGGACACACTGTAGCTCATGGACACACTGTACCTCATGGACACACTGTAGCTCATAGACACACTGTAGCTCATGGACACACTGTACATCATGGACACACTGTACCTCATAGACACAATGTAACTCATGGACACACTGTAACTCATGGACACACTGTACCTCATGGACATACTGTAACTCATGGACACATTGTAGTTCATGGACACACTGTACCTCATAGACACACTGTACCTCATGGACACACTGTAGCTCATGGACAAACTGTACCTCATAGACACACTATAACTCATGGACCCACTGTACCTCATGGAGACACTGTACCTCATGGGCACACTTTACCTCATAGACACACTGTACCTCATGGGCACACTGTAGCTCATGGACACACTGTACCTCATGGACACACTGTAGCTCATTGACGCAGTGTAGCTCATTGACACACTGTACCTCATAGACACTCTGAACCTCATGGGCACACTGTATTTCATGGACACACTGTAGCTCATGGGCACACTGTACCTCATGGACACACTGTAACTCATAGACACACTGTATCTCATGGACACATTGTACCTCATAGACACTCTGAACGTCATGGGCACACTGTTGTTCATCGACACACTGTAGCTCATGGACACACTGTACCTCATGGACACACTGTAGCTCATGGACACACTGTACCTCATAGACACACTGTATCTCATGGACACACTGTACCTCATAGACACTCTGAATGTCATGGGCACACTGTAGTTCATGGACACACTGTAGCTCATGGACACACTGTACCTCATGGACACACTGTAGCTCATAGACACACTGTAGCTCATGGACACAGTGTACATCATAGACACACTGTACCTCATGGGCACAATGTAGCTCATGGACACACTGTACCTCATGGACACACTGTACCTCATGGACATACTGTAACTCATGGACACACTGTAGCTCATGGACACACTGTACCTCATAGACACACTGTATCTCATGGACACACTGTACCTCATAGACAATCTGAACGTCATGGGCACACTGTAGTTCATGGACACACTGTAGCTCATGGACACACTGTACCTCATGGACACACTGTAGCTCATAGACACACTGTAGCTCATGGACACACTGTACATCATGGACACACTGTACCTCATAGACACAATGTAACTCATGGACACACTGTAACTCATGGACACACTGTACCTCATGGACATACTGTAACTCATGGACACATTGTAGTTCATGGACACACTGTACCTCATAGACACACTGTACCTCATGGACACACTGTAGCTCATGGACAAACTGTACCTCATAGACACACTATAACTCATGGACCCACTGTACCTCATGGAGACACTGTACCTCATGGGCACACTTTACCTCATAGACACACTGTACCTCATGGGCACACTGTAGCTCATGGACACACTGTACCTCATGGACACACTGTAGCTCATTGACGCAGTGTAGCTCATTGACACACTGTACCTCATAGACACTCTGAACCTCATGGGCACACTGTATTTCATGGACACACTGTAGCTCATGGGCACACTGTACCTCATGGACACACTGTACCTCATAGACACACTGTATCTCATGGACACATTGTACCTCATAGACACTCTGAACCACATGGGCACACTGTAGTTCATGGACACACTGTAGCTCATGGACACACTGTACCTCATGGACACACTGTAGCTCATGGACAAACTGTACCTCATAGACACACTGTATCTCATGGACACAATGTACCTCATAGACACTCTGAACATCATGGGCACACTGTAGTTCATGGACACACTGTAGCTCATGGACACACTGTACCTCATGGACACACTGTAGCTCATAGACACACTGTAGCTCATGGACACAGTGTACATCATAGACACACTGTACCTCATGGGCACAATGTAGCTCATGGACACACTGTAACTCATGGACACACTGTACCTCATGGACATACTGTAACTCATGGACACACTGTAGCTCATGGACACACTGTACCTCATAGACACACTGTACCTCATGGACACACTGTAGCTCATGGACACACTGTACCTCATAGACACACTATAACTCATGGACGCACTGTACCTCATGGAGACACTGTACCTCATGGGCACACTTTACCTCAGAGACACACTGTACCTCATGGGCACACTGTAGCTCATGGACACACTGTACCTCATAGACACACTGTACCTCAGGGGCACACTGTATCTCATGGAAACACTGTACCTCATGGACACACTGTACCTCATGGGCACACTGTATCTCATGGACACACTGTACCTCATGGACACACTGTACCTCATAGACACACTGTACCTCATGGGCACACTGTAGTTCATGGACACACTGTAGATCATGGACACACTGTACCTCATGGACACACTGTACCTCATGGACACACTGTAGCTGATGGACACCCTGTAGCTCATAGACACACTGTACTTCATGGACACACTGTACCTCATAGATACACTGTACCTCATGGACACACTGTAGCTCATCGACACACTGTAGCTCATCGACACACTGTACCTTATAGACACACTGTAGCTCATGGACACACTATAGCTCATGGACACACTGTACCTAATAGGCACACTGTACCTCATGGACACACTCTAGCTCATGGACACACTGTAGCTCATGGGCACATTGTACCTCATAGAAACACTGTAGCTCATGGACACACTGCAGCTCATGGACACACTGTACCTCATGGACACATGTAGCTGATGGACTCCCTGTACCTCATGGACACACTGTAGCTCATTGACGCAGTGTAGCTCATTGACACACTGTACCTCATAGACACTCTGAACCTCATGGGTACACTGTATTTCATGGACACACTGTAGCTCATGGGCACACTGTACCTCATGGACACACTGTACCTCATAGACACACTGTATCTCATGGACACATTGTACCTCATAGACACTCTGAACCACATGGGCACACTGTAGTTCATGGACACACTGTAGCTCATGGACACACTGTACCTCATGGACACACTGTAGCTCATGGACACACTGTACCTCATAGACACACTGTATCTCATGGACACACTGTACCTCATAGACACTCTGAACGTCATGGGCACACTGTAGTTCATGGACACACTGTAGCTCATGGACACACTGTACCTCATGGACACACTGTAGCTCATAGACACACTGTAGCTCATGGACACACTGTACATCATGGACACACTGTACCTCATAGACACAATGTAACTCATGGACACACTGTAACTCATGGACACACTGTACCTCATGGACATACTGTAACTCATGGACACATTGTAGTTCATGGACACACTGTACCTCATAGACACACTGTACCTCATGGACACACTGTAGCTCATGGACAAACTGTACCTCATAGACACACTATAACTCATGGACCCACTGTACCTCATGGAGACACTGTACCTCATGGGCACACTTTACCTCATAGACACACTGTACCTCATGGGCACACTGTAGCTCATGGACACACTGTACCTCATGGACACACTGTAGCTCATTGACGCAGTGTAGCTCATTGACACACTGTACCTCATAGACACTCTGAACCTCATGGGCACACTGTATTTCATGGACACACTGTAGCTCATGGGCACACTGTACCTCATGGACACACTGTACCTCATAGACACACTGTATCTCATGCACACATTGTACCTCATAGACACTCTGAACCACATGGGCACACTGTAGTTCATGGACACACTGTAGCTCATGGACACACTGTACCTCATGGACACACTGTAGCTCATGGACACACTGTACCTCATAGACACACTGTATCTCATGGACACACTGTACCTCATAGACACTCTGAACGTCATGGGCACACTGTAGTTCATGGACACACTGTAACTCATGGACACACTGTAACTCATGGACACACTGTACCTCATGGACATACTGTAACTCATGGACACATTGTAGTTCATGGACACACTGTACCTCATAGACACACTGTACCTCATGGACACACTGTAGCTCATGGACAAACTGTACCTCATAGACACACTATAACTCATGGACCCACTGTACCTCATGGAGACACTGTACCTCATGGGCACACTTTACCTCATAGACACACTGTACCTCATGGGCACACTGTAGCTCATGGACACACTGTACCTCATGGACACACTGTAGCTCATTGACGCAGTGTAGCTCATTGACACACTGTAGCTCATGGACACACTGTACCTCATGGACACACTGTAGCTCATCGACACACTGTAGCTCATCGATACACTGTACCTTATAGACAAACTGTAGCTCATGGACACACTATAGCTCATGGACACACTGTATCTAATCGGCCCACTGTATCTCATGGACACACTGAACTCATAGACACTCTGAACCTCATGGGCACACTGTAGTTCATGGACACACTGTACCTCATAGACACACTGTACCTCATGGACACACTGTAGCTCATGGACACACTGTAACTCATGGACACACTGTAGCTCATGGACACATTGTAGCTCATGGACACACTGTACATCATAGACACACTGTACCTCATAGACACAATGTAGCTCATGGACACACTGTACCTCATGGACACATTGTACCTCAAAGACATACTGTAACTCATGGACACACTGTAGCTCATGGAGACACTGTACCTCATAGACACACTGTACCTCGTGGACACACTGTAGCTCATGGACACACTGTACCTCATAGACACACTATAACTCATGGACGCATTGTACCTCATGGAGACACTGTACCTCATGGGCACACTGTACCTCATAGACACACTGTACCTCATGGGCACACTGTAGCTCATGGACACACTGTACCTCATAGACACACTGTACCTCAGGGGCACACTGTATCTCATGGAAACACTGTATCTCATGGACACACTGTACCTCATGGGCACACTGTATCTCATGGACACACTGTACCTCATGGATACACTGTACCTCATAGACACACTGTAGCTCATAGACACACTGTACCTCATGGGCACACTGTAGTTCATGGACACACTGTAGATCATGGACACACTGTACCTCATGGACACACTGTAGCTCATAGACACACTGTAGCTCATGGACACACTGTACATCATAGACACACTGTACCTCATAGATACAATGTACCTCATGGACACACAGTCGTTCATGGACACACTGTAGCTCATGGAAACACTTTACCTCATGGACACACTGTACCTCATAGACTCAGTTTAACTCATGGACACACTGTACCGCATGGACACATTGTAGCTCATGGACACACTGTAGCTCATGGACACACTGTAGTTCATGGACACACTGCAGCTCATAGACACACTGTAGCTCATGGACACACTGTAGCTCATAGACACACTGTAGCTCATGGACACACTGTACCTCATGGACACACTGTAACTCAAGGACCACTGTAGCTCGTAGACAAACTGTACCTCATGGACACACTGTAGCTCATGGACACACTGTTGCTCATAGACACACTGTAGCTCATGGACACACTGTAGCTCAAAGACACACAGTACCTCATGGACACACTGAAGCTCATGGACACACTGTACCTCATAGACACACTGTAGCTCATGGACACATTGTACCTCATGGGCACTCTTTACCTCATAGACATACTGTAACTCATAGACACACTGTAGCTCATGGACACACTGTAGCTCATTGACGCACTGTAGCTCATTGACACACTGTACCTCATAGACACTCTGAACCTCATGGGCACACTGTAGTTCATGGACACACTGTAGCTCATGGACACACTGTACCTCATGGACACACTGTAGCTCATGGACACACTGTACCTCATAGAAACACTGTATCTCATGGACACACTGTACCTCATAGACACTCTGAACGTCATGGGCACACTGTAGTTCATGGACACACTGTAGCTCAGGGACACACTGTACCCCATGGGCACACTGTAGCTCATAGACACACTGTAGCTCATGGACACACTGTACATCATGGACACACTGTACCTCATAGACACAATGTAACTCATGGACACACTGTAACTCATGGACACACTGTACCTCATGGACATACTGTAACTCATGGACACATTGTAGTTCATGGACACACTGTACCTCATAGACACACTGTACCTCATGGACACACTGTAGCTCATGGACAAACTGTACCTCATAGACACACTATAACTCATGGACCCACTGTACCTCATGGAGACACTGTACCTCATGGGCACACTTTACCTCATAGACACACTGTACCTCATGGGCACACTGTAGCTCATGGACACACTGTACCTCATGGACACACTGTAGCTCATTGACGCAGTGTAGCTCATTGACACACTGTACCTCATAGACACTCTGAACCTCATGGGTACACTGTATTTCATGGACACACTGTAGCTCATGGGCACACTGTACCTCATGGACACACTGTACCTCATAGACACACTGTATCTCATGGACACATTGTACCTCATAGACACTCTGAACCACATGGGCACACTGTAGTTCATGGACACACTGTAGCTCATGGACACACTGTACCTCATGGACACACTGTAGCTCATGGACACACTGTACCTCATAGACACACTGTATCTCATGGACACACTGTACCTCATAGACACTCTGAACATCATGGGCACACTGTAGTTCATGGACACACTGTAGCTCATGGACACACTGTACCTCATGGACACACTGTAGCTCATAGACACACTGTAGCTCATGGACACACTGTACATCATGGACACACTGTACCTCATAGACACAATGTAACTCATGGACACACTGTAACTCATGGACACACTGTACCTCATGGACATACTGTAACTCATGGACACATTGTAGTTCATGGACACACTGTACCTCATAGACACACTGTACCTCATGGACACACTGTAGCTCATGGACAAACTGTACCTCATAGACACACTATAACTCATGGACCCACTGTACCTCATGGAGACACTGTACCTCATGGGCACACTTTACCTCATAGACACACTGTACCTCATGGGCACACTGTAGCTCATGGACACACTGTACCTCATGGACACACTGTAGCTCATTGACGCAGTGTAGCTCATTGACACACTGTACCTCATAGACACTCTGAACCTCATGGGCACACTGTATTTCATGGACACACTGTAGCTCATGGGCACACTGTACCTCATGGACACACTGTACCTCATAGACACACTGTATCTCATGGACACATTGTACCTCATAGACACTCTGAACCACATGGGCACACTGTAGTTCATGGACACACTGTAGCTCATGGACACACTGTACCTCATGGACACACTGTAGCTCATGGACACACTGTACCTCATAGACACACTGTATCTCATGGACACACTGTACCTCATAGACACTCTGAACGTCATGGGCACACTGTAGTTCATGGACACACTGTAGCTCATGGACACACTGTACCTCATGGACACACTGTAGCTCATAGACACACTGTAGCTCATGGACACACTGTACATCATGGACACACTGTACCTCATAGACACAATGTAACTCATGGACACACTGTAACTCATGGACACACTGTACCTCATGGACATACTGTAACTCATGGACACATTGTAGTTCATGGACACACTGTACCTCATAGACACACTGTACCTCATGGACACACTGTAGCTCATGGACAAACTGTACCTCATAGACACACTATAACTCATGGACCCACTGTACCTCATGGAGACACTGTACCTCATGGGCACACTTTACCTCATAGACACACTGTACCTCATGGGCACACTATAGCTCATGGACACACTGTACCTCATGGACACACTGTAGCTCATTGACGCAGTGTAGCTCATTGACACACTGTACCTCATAGACACTCTGAACCTCATGGGCACACTATATTTCATGGACACACTGTAGCTCATGGGCACACTGTACCTCATGGACACACTGTACCTCATAGACACACTGTATCTCATGGACACATTGTACCTCATAGACACTCTGAACCACATGGGCACACTGTACCTCATGGACACACTGTACCTCATAGACACACTGTATCTCATGGACACACTGTACCTCATAGACACTCTGAACGTCATGGGCACACTGTAGTTCATGGACACACTGTAGCTCATGGACACACTGTACCTCATGGACACACTGTAGCTCATAGACACACTGTAGCTCATGGACACACTGTACATCATGGACACACTGTACCTCATAGACACAATGTAACTCATGGACACACTGTAACTCATGGACACACTGTACCTCATGGACATACTGTAACTCATGGACACATTGTAGTTCATGGACACACTGTACCTCATAGACACTCTGAACGTCATGGGCACACTGTAGTTCATGGACACACTGTAGCTCATGGACACACTGTACCTCATGGACACACTGTAGCTCATAGACACACTGTATCTCATGGACACACTGTACCTCATAGACACACTGTATCTCATGGACACACTGTACCTCATAGACACTCTGAACGTCATGGGCACACTGTAGTTCATGGACACACTGTAGCTCATGGACACACTGTACCTCATGGACACACTGTAGCTCATAGACACACTGTAGCTCATGGACACCCTGTACATCATGGACACACTGTACCTCATAGACACAATGTAACTCATGGACACACTGTAACTCATGGACACACTGTACCTCATGGACATACTGTAACTCATGGACACATTGTAGTTCATGGACACACTGTACCTCATAGACACACTGTACCTCATGGACACACTGTAGCTCATGGACAAACTGTACCTCATAGACACACTATAACTCATGGACCCACTGTATCTCATGGAGACACTGTACCTCATGGGCACACTTTACCTCATAGACACACTGTACCTCATGGGCACACTGTAGCTCATGGACACACTGTACCTCATGGACACACTGTAGCTCATTGATGCAGTGTAGCTCATTGACACACTGTACCTCATAGACACTCTGAACCTCATGGGCACACTGTATTTCATGGACACACTGTAGCTCATGGGCACACTGTACCTCATGGACACACTGTACCTCATAGACACACTGTATCTCATGGACACATTGTACCTCATAGACACTCTGAACCACATGGGCACACTGTAGTTCATGGACACACTGTAGCTCATGGACACACTGTACCTCATGGACACACTGTAGCTCATGGACACACTGTACCTCATAGACACACTGTATCTCATGGACACACTGTACCTCATAGACACTCTGAACGTCATGGGCACACTGTAGTTCATGGACACACTGTACCTCATGGACACACTGTAGCTCATAGACACACTGTAGCTCATGGACACACTGTACATCATGGACACACTGTACCTCATAGACACAATGTAACTCATGGACACACTGTCACTCATGGACACACTGTACCTCATGGACATACTGTAACTCATGGACACATTGTAGTTCATGGACACACTGTACCTCATAGACACACTGTACCTCATGGACACACTGTAGCTCATGGACAAACTGTACCTCATAGACACACTATAACTCATGGACCCACTGTACCTCATGGAGACACTGTACCTCATGGGCACACTTTACCTCATAGACACACTGTACCTCATGGGCACACTGTAGCTCATGGACACACTGTACCTCATGGACACACTGTAGCTCATTGACGCAGTGTAGCTCATTGACACACTGTACCTCATAGACACTCTGAACCTCATGGGCACACTGTATTTCATGGACACACTGTAGCTCATGGGCACACTGTACCTCATGGACACACTGTACCTCATAGACACACTGTATCTCATGGACACACTGTACCTCATAGACACTCTGAACGTCATGGGCACACTGTAGTTCATGGACACACTGTAGCTCATGGACACACTGTACCTCATGGACACACTGTAGCTCATAGACACACTGTAGCTCATGGACACAGTGTACATCATAGACACACTGTACCTCATGGGCACAATGTAGCTCATGGACACACTGTACCTCATGGACACACTGTACCTCATGGACATACTGTAACTCATGGACACACTGTAGCTCATGGACACACTGTACCTCATAGACACACTGTACCTCATGGACACACTGTAGCTCATGGACACACTGTACCTCATAGACACACTATAACTCATGGACGCACTGTACCTCATGGAGACACTGTACCTCATGGGCACACTTTACCTCAGAGACACACTGTACCTCATGGGCACACTGTAGCTCATGGACACACTGTACCTCATAGACACACTGTACCTCAGGGGCACACTGTATCTCATGGAAACACTGTACCTCATGGACACACTGTACCTCGTGGGCACACTGTATCTCATGGACACACTGTACCTCATGGACACACTGTACCTCATAGACACACTGTACCTCATGGGCACACTGTAGTTCATGGACACACTGTAGATCATGGACACACTGTACCTCATGGACACACTGTACCTCATGGACACACTGTAGCTGATGGACACCCTGTAGCTCATAGACACACTGTGCTTCATGGACACACTGTACCTCATAGATACACTGTACCTCATGGACACACTGTAGCTCATCGACACACTGTAGCTCATCGACACACTGTACCTAATAGGCACACTGTACCTCATGGACACACTGTAGCTCATGGACACACTGTAGCTCATGGGCACATTGTACCTCATAGAAACACTGTAGCTCATGGACACACTGCAGCTCATGGACACACTGTACCTCATGGACACATGTAGCTGATGGACTCCCTGTACCTCATGGACACACTGTAGCTCATTGACGCAGTGTAGCTCATTGACACACTGTACCTCATAGACACTCTGAACCTCATGGGTACACTGTATTTCATGGACACACTGTAGCTCATGGGCACACTGTACCTCATGGACACACTGTACCTCATAGACACACTGTATCTCATGGACACATTGTACCTCATAGACACTCTGAACCACATGGACACACTGTAGCTCATGGACACACTGTACCTCATGGACACACTGTAGCTCATAGACACACTGTAGCTCATGGACACACTGTACATCATGGACACACTGTACCTCATAGACACAATGTAACTCATGGACACACTGTACCTCATGGACATACTGTAACTCATGGACACATTGTAGTTCATGGACACACTGTACCTCATAGACACACTGTACCTCATGGACACACTGTAGCTCATGGACAAACTGTACCTCATAGACACACTATAACTCATGGACCCACTGTACCTCATGGAGACACTGTACCTCATGGGCACACTTTACCTCATAGACACACTGTACCTCATGGGCACACTGTAGCTCATGGACACACTGTACCTCATGGACACACTGTAGCTCATTGACGCAGTGTAGCTCATTGACACACTGTACCTCATAGACACTCCGAACCTCATGGGCACACTGTATTTCATGGACACACTGTAGCTCATGGGCACACTGTACCTCATGGACACACTGTACCTCATAGACACACTGTATCTCATGGACACATTGTACCTCATAGACACTCTGAACCACATGGGCACACTGTAGTTCATGGACACACTGTAGCTCATGGACACACTGTACCTCATGGACACACTGTAGCTCATGGACACACTGTACCTCATAGACACACTGTATCTCATGGACACACTGTACCTCATAGACACTCTGAACATCATGGGCACACTGTAGTTCATGGACACACTGTAGCTCATGGACACACTGTACCTCATGGACACACTGTAGCTCATAGACACACTGTAGCTCATGGACACACTGTACATCATGGACACACTGTACCTCATAGACACAATGTAACTCATGGACACACTGTAACTCATGGACACACTGTACCTCATGGACATACTGTAACTCATGGACACATTGTAGTTCATGGACACACTGTACCTCATAGACACACTGTACCTCATGGACACACTGTAGCTCATGGACAAACTGTACCTCATAGACACACTATAACTCATGGACCCACTGTACCTCATGGAGACACTGTACCTCATGGGCACACTTTACCTCATAGACACACTGTACCTCATGGGCACACTGTAGCTCATGGACACACTGTACCTCATGGACACACTGTAGCTCATTGACGCAGTGTAGCTCATTGACACACTGTACCTCATAGACACTCTGAACCTCATGGGCACACTGTATTTCATGGACACACTGTAGCTCATGGGCACACTGTACCTCATGGACACACTGTACCTCATAGACACACTGTATCTCATGGACACATTGTACCTCATAGACACTCTGAACCACATGGGCACACTGTAGTTCATGGACACACTGTAGCTCATGGACACACTGTACCTCATGGACACACTGTAGCTCATGGACACACTGTACCTCATAGACACACTGTATCTCATGGACACACTGTACCTCATAGACACTCTGAACGTCATGGGCACACTGTAGTTCATGGACACACTGTAGCTCATGGACACACTGTACCTCATGGACACACTGTAGCTCATAGACACACTGTAGCTCATGGACACACTGTACATCATGGACACACTGTACCTCATAGACACAATGTAACTCATGGACACACTGTAACTCATGGACACACTGTACCTCATGGACATACTGTAACTCATGGACACATTGTAGTTCATGGACACACTGTACCTCATAGACACACTGTACCTCATGGACACACTGTAGCTCATGGACAAACTGTACCTCATAGACACACTATAACTCATGGACCCACTGTACCTCATGGAGACACTGTACCTCATGGGCACACTTTACCTCATAGACACACTGTACCTCATGGGCACACTATAGCTCATGGACACACTGTACCTCATGGACACACTGTAGCTCATTGACGCAGTGTAGCTCATTGACACACTGTACCTCATAGACACTCTGAACCTCATGGGCACACTATATTTCATGGACACACTGTAGCTCATGGGCACACTGTACCTCATGGACACACTGTACCTCATAGACACACTGTATCTCATGGACACATTGTACCTCATAGACACTCTGAACCACATGGGCACACTGTACCTCATGGACACACTGTACCTCATAGACACACTGTATCTCAAGGACACACTGTACCTCATAGACACTCTGAACGTCATGGGCACACTGTAGTTCATGGACACACTGTAGCTCATGGACACACTGTACCTCATGGACACACTGTAGCTCATAGACACACTGTAGCTCATGGACACACTGTACATCATGGACACACTGTACCTCATAGACACAATGTAACTCATGGACACACTGTAACTCATGGACACACTGTACCTCATGGACATACTGTAACTCATGGACACATTGTAGTTCATGGACACACTGTACCTCATAGACACACTGTACCTCATGGACACACTGTAGCTCATGGACAAACTGTACCTCATAGACACACTATAACTCATGGACCCACTGTACCTCATGGAGACACTGTACCTCATGGGCACACTTTACCTCATAGACACACTGTACCTCATGGGCACACTGTAGCTCATGGACACACTGTACCTCATGGACACACTGTAGCTCATGGACACACTGTACCTCATGGACACACTGTAGCTCATGGACACACTGTACCTCATAGACACACTGTATCTCATGGACACACTGTACCTCATAGACACACTGTATCTCATGGACACACTGTACCTCATAGACACTCTGAACGTCATGGGCACACTGTAGTTCATGGACACACTGTAGCTCATGGACACACTGTACCTCATGGACACACTGTAGCTCATAGACACACTGTAGCTCATGGACACCCTGTACATCATGGACACACTGTACCTCATAGACACAATGTAACTCATGGACACACTGTAACTCATGGACACACTGTACCTCATGGACATACTGTAACTCATGGACACATTGTAGTTCATGGACACACTGTACCTCATAGACACACTGTACCTCATGGACACACTGTAGCTCATGGACAAACTGTACCTCATAGACACACTATAACTCATGGACCCACTGTATCTCATGGAGACACTGTACCTCATGGGCACACTTTACCTCATAGACACACTGTACCTCATGGGCACACTGTAGCTCATGGACACACTGTACCTCATGGACACACTGTAGCTCATTGATGCAGTGTAGCTCATTGACACACTGTACCTCATAGACACTCTGAACCTCATGGGCACACTGTATTTCATGGACACACTGTAGCTCATGGGCACACTGTACCTCATGGACACACTGTACCTCATAGACACACTGTATCTCATGGACACATTGTACCTCATAGACACTCTGAACCACATGGGCACACTGTAGTTCATGGACACACTGTAGCTCATGGACACACTGTACCTCATGGACACACTGTAGCTCATGGACACACTGTACCTCATAGACACACTGTATCTCATGGACACACTGTACCTCATAGACACTCTGAACGTCATGGGCACACTGTAGTTCATGGACACACTGTACCTCATGGACACACTGTAGCTCATAGACACACTGTAGCTCATGGACACACTGTACATCATGGACACACTGTACCTCATAGACACAATGTAACTCATGGACACACTGTCACTCATGGACACACTGTACCTCATGGACATACTGTAACTCATGGACACATTGTAGTTCATGGACACACTGTACCTCATAGACACACTGTACCTCATGGACACACTGTAGCTCATGGACAAACTGTACCTCATAGACACACTATAACTCATGGACCCACTGTACCTCATGGAGACACTGTACCTCATGGGCACACTTTACCTCATAGACACACTGTACCTCATGGGCACACTGTAGCTCATGGACACACTGTACCTCATGGACACACTGTAGCTCATTGACGCAGTGTAGCTCATTGACACACTGTACCTCATAGACACTCTGAACCTCATGGGCACACTGTATTTCATGGACACACTGTAGCTCATGGGCACACTGTACCTCATGGACACACTGTACCTCATAGACACACTGTATCTCATGGACACACTGTACCTCATAGACACTCTGAACGTCATGGGCACACTGTAGTTCATGGACACACTGTAGCTCATGGACACACTGTACCTCATGGACACACTGTAGCTCATAGACACACTGTAGCTCATGGACACAGTGTACATCATAGACACACTGTACCTCATGGGCACAATGTAGCTCATGGACACACTGTACCTCATGGACACACTGTACCTCATGGACATACTGTAACTCATGGACACACTGTAGCTCATGGACACACTGTACCTCATAGACACACTGTACCTCATGGACACACTGTAGCTCATGGACACACTGTACCTCATAGACACACTATAACTCATGGACGCACTGTACCTCATGGAGACACTGTACCTCATGGGCACACTTTACCTCAGAGACACACTGTACCTCATGGGCACACTGTAGCTCATGGACACACTGTACCTCATAGACACACTGTACCTCAGGGGCACACTGTATCTCATGGAAACACTGTACCTCATGGACACACTGTACCTCGTGGGCACACTGTATCTCATGGACACACTGTACCTCATGGACACACTGTACCTCATAGACACACTGTACCTCATGGGCACACTGTAGTTCATGGACACACTGTAGATCATGGACACACTGTACCTCATGGACACACTGTACCTCATGGACACACTGTAGCTGATGGACACCCTGTAGCTCATAGACACACTGTGCTTCATGGACACACTGTACCTCATAGATACACTGTACCTCATGGACACACTGTAGCTCATCGACACACTGTAGCTCATCGACACACTGTACCTAATAGGCACACTGTACCTCATGGACACACTGTAGCTCATGGACACACTGTAGCTCATGGGCACATTGTACCTCATAGAAACACTGTAGCTCATGGACACACTGCAGCTCATGGACACACTGTACCTCATGGACACATGTAGCTGATGGACTCCCTGTACCTCATGGACACACTGTAGCTCATTGACGCAGTGTAGCTCATTGACACACTGTACCTCATAGACACTCTGAACCTCATGGGTACACTGTATTTCATGGACACACTGTAGCTCATGGGCACACTGTACCTCATGGACACACTGTACCTCATAGACACACTGTATCTCATGGACACATTGTACCTCATAGACACTCTGAACACATGGACACACTGTAGCTCATGGACACACTGTACCTCATGGACACACTGTAGCTCATAGACACACTGTAGCTCATGGACACACTGTACATCATGGACACACTGTACCTCATAGACACAATGTAACTCATGGACACACTGTACCTCATGGACATACTGTAACTCATGGACACATTGTAGTTCATGGACACACTGTACCTCATAGACACACTGTACCTCATGGACACACTGTAGCTCATGGACAAACTGTACCTCATAGACACACTATAACTCATGGACCCACTGTACCTCATGGAGACACTGTACCTCATGGGCACACTTTACCTCATAGACACACTGTACCTCATGGGCACACTGTAGCTCATGGACACACTGTACCTCATGGACACACTGTAGCTCATTGACGCAGTGTAGCTCATTGACACACTGTACCTCATAGACACTCCGAACCTCATGGGCACACTGTATTTCATGGACACACTGTAGCTCATGGGCACACTGTACCTCATGGACACACTGTACCTCATAGACACACTGTATCTCATGGACACATTGTACCTCATAGACACTCTGAACCACATGGGCACACTGTAGTTCATGGACACACTGTAGCTCATGGACACACTGTACCTCATGGACACACTGTAGCTCATGGACACACTGTACCTCATAGACACACTGTATCTCATGGACACACTGTACCTCATAGACACTCTGAACGTCATGGGCACACTGTAGTTCATGGACACACTGTAGCTCATGGACACACTGTACCTCATGGACACACTGTAGCTCATAGACACACTGTAGCTCATGGAGACACTGTACATCATGGACACACTGTACCTCATAGACACAATGTAACTCATGGACACACTGTAACTCATGGACACACTGTACCTCATGGACATACTGTAACTCATGGACACATTGTAGTTCATGGACACACTGTACCTCATAGACACACTGTACCTCATGGACACACTGTAGCTCATGGACAAACTGTACCTCATAGACACACTATAACTCATGGACCCACTGTACCTCATGGAGACACTGTACCTCATGGGCACACTTTACCTCATAGACACACTGTACCTCATGGGCACACTGTAGCTCATGGACACACTGTACCTCATGGACACACTGTAGCTCATTGACGCAGTGTAGCTCATTGACACACTGTACCTCATAGACACTCTGAACCTCATGGGCACACTGTATTTCATGGACACACTGTAGCTCATGGGCACACTGTACCTCATGGACACACTGAACCTCATAGACACACTGTATCTCATGGACACATTGTACCTCATAGACACTCTGAACCACATGGGCACACTGTAGTTCATGGACACACTGTAGCTCATGGACACACTGTACCTCATGGACACACTGTAGCTCATGGACACACTGTACCTCATAGACACACTGTATCTCATGAACACACTGTACCTCATAGACACTCTGAATGTCATGGGCACACTGTAGTTCATGGACACACTGTAGCTCATGGACACACTGTACCTCATGGACACACTGTAGCTCATAGACACACTGTAGCTCATGGACACAGTGTACATCATAGACACACTGTACCTTATGGGCACAATGTAGCTCATGGACACACTGTACCTCATGGACACACTGTACCTCATGGACATACTGTAACTCATGGACACACTGTAGCTCATGGACACACTGTACCTCATAGACACACTGTATCTCATGGACACACTGTACCTCATAGACACTCTGAACGTCATGGGCACACTGTAGTTCATGGACACACTGTACCTCATGGACACACTGTAGCTCATAGACACACTGTAGCTCATGGACACACTGTACATCATGGACACACTGTACCTCATAGACACAATGTAACTCATGGACACACTGTCACTCATGGACACACTGTACCTCATGGACATACTGTAACTCATGGACACATTGTAGTTCATGGACACACTGTACCTCATAGACACACTGTACCTCATGGACACACTGTAGCTCATGGACAAACTGTACCTCATAGACACACGATAACTCATGGACCCACTGTACCTCATGGAGACACTGTACCTCATGGGCACACTTTACCTCATAGACACACTGTACCTCATGGGCACACTGTAGCTCATGGACACACTGTACCTCATGGACACACTGTAGCTCATTGACGCAGTGTAGCTCATTGACACACTGTACCTCATAGACACTCTGAACCTCATGGGCACACTGTATTTCATGGACACACTGTAGCTCATGGGCACACTGTACCTCATGGACACACTGTACCTCATAGACACACTGTATCTCATGGACACACTGTACCTCATAGACACTCTGAACGTCATGGGCACACTGTAGTTCATGGACACACTGTAGCTCATGGACACACTGTACCTCATGGACACACTGTAGCTCATAGACACACTGTAGCTCATGGACACAGTGTACATCATAGACACACTGTACCTCATGGGCACAATGTAGCTCATGGACACACTGTACCTCATGGACACACTGTACCTCATGGACATACTGTAACTCATGGACACACTGTAGCTCATGGACACTCTGAACCTCATGGGCACACTGTATTTCATGGACACACTGTAGCTCATGGGCACACTGTACCTCATGGACACACTGTAGCTCATTGACGCAGTGTAGCTCATTGACACACTGTACCTCATAGACACTCTGAAACTCATGGGCACACTGTATTTCATGGACACAATGTAGCTCATGGGCACACTGTACCTCATGGACACACTGTACCTCATAGACACACTGTATCTCATGGACACATTGTACCTCATAGACACTCTGAACCACATGGGCACACTGTAGTTCATGGACACACTGTAGCTCATGGACACACTGTACCTCATGGACACACTGTAGCTCATGGACAAACTGTACCTCATAGACACACTGTATCTCATGGACACACTGTACCTCATAGACACTCTGAACGTCATGGGCACACTGTAGTTCATGGACACACTGTAGCTCATGGACACACTGTACCTCATGGACACACTGTAGCTCATAGACACACTGTAGCTCATGGACACAGTGTACATCATAGACACACTGTACCTCATGGGCACAATGTAGCTCATGGACACACTGTACCTCATGGACACACTGTACCTCATGGACATACTGTAACTCATGGACACACTGTAGCTCATGGACACACTGTACCTCATAGACACACTGTACCTCATGGACACACTGTAGCTCATGGACACACTGTACCTCATAGACACACTATAACTCATGGACGCACTGTACCTCATGGAGACACTGTACCTCATGGGCACACTGTAGCTCATGGACACACTGTACCTCATAGACACACTGTACCTCAGGGGCACACTGTATCTCATGGAAACACTGTACCTCATGGACACACTGTACCTCATGGGCACACTGTATCTCATGGACACACTGTACCTCATGGACACACTGTACCTCATAGACACACTGTACCTCATGGGCACACTGTAGTTCATGGACACACTGTAGATCATGGACACACTGTACCTCATGGACACACTGTACCTCATGGACACACTGTAGCTGATGGACACCCTGTAGCTCATAGACACACTGTACTTCATGGACACACTGTACCTCATAGATACACTGTACCTCATGGACACACTGTAGCTCATCGACACACTGTAGCTCATCGACACACTGTACCTAATAGGCACACTGTACCTCATGGACACACTGTAGCTCATGGACACACTGTAGCTCATGGGCACATTGTACCTCATAGAAACACTGTAGCTCATGGACACACTGCAGCTCATGGACACACTGTACCTCATGGACACATGTAGCTGATGGACTCCCTGTACCTCATGGACACACTGTAGCTCATTGACGCAGTGTAGCTCATTGACACACTGTACCTCATAGACACTCTGAACCTCATGGGTACACTGTATTTCATGGACACACTGTAGCTCATGGGCACACTGTACCTCATGGACACACTGTACCTCATAGACACACTGTATCTCATGGACACATTGTACCTCATAGACACTCTGAACCACATGGACACACTGTAGCTCATGGACACAATGTACCTCATGGACACACTGTAGCTCATAGACACACTGTAGCTCATGGACACACTGTACATCATGGACACACTGTACCTCATAGACACAATGTAACTCATGGACACACTGTAACTCATGGACACACTGTACCTCATGGACATACTGTAACTCATGGACACATTGTAGTTCATGGACACACTGTACCTCATAGACACACTGTACCTCATGGACACACTGTAGCTCATGGACAAACTGTACCTCATAGACACACTATAACTCATGGACCCACTGTACCTCATGGAGACACTGTACCTCATGGGCACACTTTACCTCATAGACACACTGTACCTCATGGGCACACTATAGCTCATGGACACACTGTACCTCATGGACACACTGTAGCTCATTGACGCAGTGTAGCTCATTGACACACTGTACCTCATAGACACTCTGAACCTCATGGGCACACTATATTTCATGGACACACTGTAGCTCATGGGCACACTGTACCTCATGGACACACTGTACCTCATAGACACAATGTAACTCATAGACACAATGTAACTCATGGACACACTGTACCTCATGGACATACTGTAACTCATGGACACATTGTAGTTCATGGACACACTGTACCTCATAGACACACTGTACCTCATGGACACACTGTAGCTCATGGACAAACTGTACCTCATAGACACACTATAACTCATGGACCCACTGTACCTCATGGAGACACTGTACCTCATGGGCACACTTTACCTCATAGACACACTGTACCTCATGGGCACACTGTAGCTCATGGACACACTGTACCTCATGGACACACTGTAGCTCATTGACGCAGTGTAGCTCATTGACACACTGTACCTCATAGACACTCTGAACCTCATGGGCACACTGTATTTCATGGACACACTGTAGCTCATGGGCACACTGTACCTCATGGACACACTGTACCTCATAGACACACTGTATCTCATGGACACATTGTACCTCATAG
Source organism: Pristiophorus japonicus (assembly GCF_044704955.1). Lineage (NCBI taxonomy): Eukaryota > Metazoa > Chordata > Chondrichthyes > Pristiophoridae > Pristiophorus > Pristiophorus japonicus. Next base: position 60,703,007 of record NC_091990.1, on the reverse strand, counting down.
ACACTCTGAACCACATGGGCACACTGTAGTTCATGGACACACTGTAGCTCATGGACACACTGTACCTCATGGACACACTGTAGCTCATGGACACACTGTACCTCATAGACACACTGTATCTCATGGACACACTGTACCTCATAGACACTCTGAACGTCATGGGCACACTGTAGTTCATGGACACACTGTAACTCATGGACACACTGTACCTCATGGACACACTGTAGCTCATAGACACACTGTAGCTCATGGACACACTGTACATCATGGACACACTGTACCTCATAGACACAATGTAACTCATGGACACACTGTAACTCATGGACACACTGTACCTCATGGACATACTGTAACTCATGGACACATTGTAGTTCATGGACACACTGTACCTCATAGACACACTGTACCTCATGGACACACTGTAGCTCATGGACAAACTGTACCTCATAGACACACTATAACTCATGGACCCACTGTACCTCATGGAGACACTGTACCTCATGGGCACACTTTACCTCATAGACACACTGTACCTCATGGGCACACTGTAGCTCATGGACACACTGTACCTCATGGACACACTGTAGCTCATTGACGCAGTGTAGCTCATTGACACACTGTACCTCATAGACACTCTGAACCTCATGGGCACACTGTATTTCATGGACACACTGTAGCTCATGGGCACACTGTACCTCATGGACACACTGTACCTCATAGACACACTGTATCTCATGGACACATTGTACCTCATAGACACTCTGAACCACATGGGCACACTGTAGTTCATGGACACACTGTAGCTCATGGACACACTGTACCTCATGGACACACTGTAGCTCATGGACACACTGTACCTCATAGACACACTGTATCTCATGGACACACTGTACCTCATAGACACTCTGAATGTCATGGGCACACTGTAGTTCATGGACACACTGTAGCTCATGGACACACTGTACCTCATGGACACACTGTAGCTCATAGACACACTGTAGCTCATGGACACAGTGTACATCATAGACACACTCTACCTTATGGGCACAATGTAGCTCATGGACACACTGTACCTCATGGACACACTGTACCTCATGGACATACTGTAACTCATGGACACACTGTAGCTCATGGACACACTGTACCTCATAGACACACTGTATCTCATGGACACACTTTACCTCATAGACACTCTGAACGTCATGGGCACACTGTAGTTCATGGACACACTGTAGCTCATGGACACACTGTACCTCATGGACACACTGTAGCTCATAGACACACTGTAGCTCATGGACACACTGTACATCATGGACACACTGTACCTCATAGACACAATGTAACTCATGGACACACTGTAACTCATGGACACACTGTACCTCATGGACATACTGTAACTCATGGACACATTGTAGTTCATGGACACACTGTAACTCATAGACACACTGTACCTCATGGACACACTGTAGCTCATGGACAAACTGTACCTCATAGGCACACTATAACTCATGGACCCACTGTACCTCATGGAGACACTGTACCTCATGGGCACACTTTACCTCATAGACACACTGTACCTCATGGGCACACTGTAGCTCATGGACACACTGTACCTCATGGACACACTGTAGCTCATTGACGCAGTGTAGCTCATTGACACACTGTACCTCATAGACACTCTGAACCTCATGGGCACACTGTATTTCATGGACACACTGTAGCTCATGGGCACACTGTACCTCATGGACACACTGTACCTCATAGACACACTGTATCTCATGGACACATTGTACCTCATAGACACTCTGAACCACATGGGCACACTGTAGTTCATGGACACACTGTAGCTCATGGACACACTGTACCTCATGGACACACTGTAGCTCATGGACACACTGTACCTCATAGACACACTGTATCTCATGGACACACTGTACCTCATAGACACTCTGAACGTCATGGGCACACTGTAGTTCATGGACACACTGTACCTCATGGACACACTGTAGCTCATAGACACACTGTAGCTCATGGACACACTGTACATCATGGACACACTGTACCTCATAGACACAATGTAACTCATGGACACACTGTCACTCATGGACACACTGTACATCATGGACATACTGTAACTCATGGACACATTGTAGTTCATGGACACACTGTACCTCATAGACACACTGTACCTCATGGACACACTGTAGCTCATGGACAAACTGTACCTCATAGACACACTATAACTCATGGACCCACTGTACCTCATGGAGACACTGTACCTCATGGGCACACTTTACCTCATAGACACACTGTACCTCATGGGCACACTGTAGCTCATGGACACACTGTACCTCATGGACACACTGTAGCTCATTGACGCAGTGTAGCTCATTGACACACTGTACCTCATAGACACTCTGAAACTCATGGGCACACTGTATTTCATGGACACAATGTAGCTCATGGGCACACTGTACCTCATGGACACACTGTACCTCATAGACACACTGTATCTCATGGACACATTGTACCTCATAGACACTCTGAACCACATGGGCACACTGTAGTTCATGGACACACTGTAGCTCATGGACACACTGTACCTCATGGACACACTGTAGCTCATGGACAAACTGTACCTCATAGACACACTGTATCTCATGGACACACTGTACCTCATAGACACTCTGAACGTCATGGGCACACTGTAGTTCATGGACACACTGTAGCTCATGGACACACTGTACCTCATGGACACACTGTAGCTCATAGACACACTGTAGCTCATGGACACAGTGTACATCATAGACACACTGTACCTCATGGGCACAATGTAGCTCATGGACACACTGTACCTCATGGACACACTGTACCTCATGGACATACTGTAACTCATGGACACACTGTAGCTCATGGACACACTGTACCTCATAGACACACTGTACCTCATGGACACACTGTAGCTCATGGACACACTGTACCTCATAGACACACTATAACTCATGGACGCACTGTACCTCATGGAGACACTGTACCTCATGGGCACACTTTACCTCAGAGACACACTGTACCTCATGGGCACACTGTAGCTCATGGACACACTGTACCTCATAGACACACTGTACCTCAGGGGCACACTGTATCTCATGGAAACACTGTACCTCATGGACACACTGTACCTCATGGGCACACTGTATCTCATGGACACACTGTACCTCATGGACACACTGTACCTCATAGACACACTGTACCTCATGGGCACACTGTAGTTCATGGACACACTGTAGATCATGGACACACTGTACCTCATGGACACACTGTACCTCATGGACACACTGTAGCTGATGGACACCCTGTAGCTCATAGACACACTGTACTTCATGGACACACTGTACCTCATAGATACACTGTACCTCATTGGCACACTGTAGCTCATCGACACACTGTAGCTCATCGACACACTGTACCTTATCGACACACTGTAGCTCATGGACACACTATAGCTCATGGACACACTGTACCTAATAGGCACACTGTACCTCATGGACACACTGTAAATCATGGACCACTGTAGCACGTAGACAAACTGTACCTCATGGACACACTGTAGCTCATGGACACACTATTGCTCATAGACACACTGTAGCTCAAAGACACACTGTACCTCATGGACACACTGTAACTCATGGACACACAGTAGCTCATGGACACACTATAGCTCATGGACACACTGTAGCTCAAAGACACACTGTAAATCATGGACCACTGTACCTCATAGAACAACTGTAGCTCATGGATACACTGTATCTCATTGACACACTGTACCTCATAGACACACTGTAGCTCATGGACACACTGTATTTCATGGACACACTGTAGCTCATGGAAACACTGTACCTCATAGACACACTGTAATTCATGGACACACTGTAGTTCATAGATACACTGTACCTCATGGAGACACTGTAGCTCATGGACACACTGTACCTCATAGACACACTGTAACTCATGGACACACTGTAGCTCATCGACACACTGGACCTCATGGATAAACTGTTCCTCATGTACCCACTGTACCTCATAGACACACTGTACCTCATGGAAACACTGTACCTTGTAGACACACTTTAACTCATGGACGCACAGTACCTCATGGACACACTGTACCTCATAGACATACTGCACCTCATAGGCACACTGTACCTCAGGAGCACACTGTATCTCATGGACACACTGTACCTCATGGACACACTGTACCTCATGGGCACACTGTAGTTCATGGACACACTGTACCTCATGGACATACTGTAGCTGATGGACAATCTGTAGCTCATAGACTCACTTTACCTCGTGGACACACTGTACCTCATGGACACACTGTAGCTCATGGACACACTGTACCTCATGGACACACTGTAGCTCATTGACGCACTGTAGCTCATTGACACACTGTACCTCACAGACACAATGTAGCTCATGGATGCACTATAGCTCATTGACACAGTGTACCTCATGGACACACTGTACCTCATGGACACACTGTCGCTCATGGAAACACTGTACCTCATAGACACACTGTATCTCATGGACACACTGTACCTCATAGACACTCTGAACCTCATGGGCACACTGTAGATCATGGACACACTGTACCTCATGGACACACTGTAGCTCATAGACACACTGTAGCTCATGGACACACTGTACATCATAGACACACTGTACCTCATAGACACAATGTAGCTCATGGACACACTGTACCTCATGGACACACTGTACCTCATGGACATACTGTAACTCATGGACACACTGTAGCTCATGGACACACTGTACCTCATAGACACACTGTACCTCATGGACACACTGTAGCTCATGGACACACTGTACCTCATAGACACACTATAACTCATGGACGCACTGTACCTCATGGAGACACTGTACCTCATGGGCACACTGTACCTCATAGACACACTGTACCTCATGGGCACACTGTAGCTCATGGACACACTGTACCTCATAGACACACTGTACCTCAGGGGCACACTGTATCTCATGGAAACAGTGTACTTCTTGGACACACTGTACCTCATGGGCACACTGTATCTCATGGACACACTGAACCTCATGGACACACTGTACCTCATCGACACACTGTAGCTCATAGACACACTGTACCTCATGGGCACACTGTAGTTCATGGACACACTGTAGATCATGGACACACTGTACCTCATGGACACACTGTAGCTGATGGACACCCTGTAGCTCATAGACACACTGTACTTCATGGACACACTGTACCTCATAGATACACTGTACCTCATGGACACACTATAGCTCATTGACACAGTGTACCTCATGGACACACTGTACCTCATGGACACACTGTCGCTCATGGAAACACTGTACCTCATAGACACTCTGAACCTCATGGGCACACTGTAGCTCATGGACACACTGTACCTCATGGACACACTGTAGCTCATAGACACACTGTAGCTCATGGACACACTGTACATCATAGACACACTGTACCTCATAGACACAATGTAGCTCATGGACACACTGTACCTCATGGACACACTGTACCTCATGGACATACTGTAACTCATGGACACACTGTAGCTCATGGACACACTGTACCTCATAGACACACTGTACCTCATGGACACACTGTAGCTCATGGACACACTGTACCTCATAGACACACTATAACTCATGGACGCACTGTACCTCATGGAGACACTGTACCTCATGGGCACACTGTACCTCATAGACACACTGTACCTCATGGGCACACTGTAGCTCATGGACACACTGTACCTCATAGACACACTGTACCTCAGGGGCACACTGTATCTCATGGAAACACTGTACCTCTTGGACACACTGCACCTCAAGGGCACACTGTATCTCATGGACACACTGAACCTCATGGACACACTGTACCTCATAGACACACTGTAGCTCATAGACACACTGTACCTCATGGGCACACTGTAGTTCATGGACACACTGTAGATCATGGGCACACTGTACCTCATGGACACACTGTAGCTGATGGACACCCTGTAGCTCATAGACACACTGTACTTCATGGACACACTGTACCTCATAGATACACTGTACCTCATGGACACACTGTAGCTCATCGACACACTGTAGCTCATCGACACACTGTACCTTATAGACACACTGTAGCTCATGGACACACTATAACTTATGGACACACTGTACCTAATAGGCACACTGTACCTCATGGACACACTGTAGCTCATGGACACACTGTAGCTCATGGGCAAACTGTACCTCATAGACACACTGTAGCTCATGGACACACTGCAGGTCATGGACACACTTTACCTCAAAGACACACTGTACCTCATGGGCACACTTTAGTTCATTGACACACTGTAGCTCATGGACACACTGTACCTCATGGACACATGTAGCTGATGGACACCCTGTACCTCATGGACACAATGTAGCTCATGAACACACTGTACCTCATGGACACACTGTACCTTATGGGCACACTGTACCTCAGAGACACACTGTAGCTGATAGACACGCTGTACTTCATGGACCCACTGTAGCTCATAGACACACTGTACCTCATGGGCACACTGTAGTTCATGGACACACTGTAGCTCATGGACACAATGTACCTCATGGACACCCTGTACCTCATGGACACACTGTAGCTCATGGACACACTGTACCTCATGGACACACTGTACCTCATAGACACACTGTACCTCATGGACACACTGTACCTCATAGACACACTGTAGCTCATGGACACACTGTACCTCATAGACACACTGTAGCTCATAGACACACTGTACCTCATAGACACACTGTAGCTCATGGACACACTGTACCTCATAGACACACTGTACCTCATAGACACACTGTACCTCATAGACACACTGTAGCTCATGGACACACTGTACCTCATAGACACACTGTAGCTCATAGACACACTGTACCTCATAGACACACTGTACCTCATGGACACACTGTAGCTCATGGACACACTGTACCTCATAGACACACTGTACCTCATGGGCACACTGTACCTCATGGACACACTGTACCTCATAGACACACTGTAGCTCATGGACACACTGTACCTCATAGACACACTGTAGCTCATAGACACACTGTACCTCATAGACACACTGTAGCTCATGGACACACTGTAGCTCGTGGAAACACTGTACCTCATGGACACTCTGTAGCTGATGTACACAATGTAGCTCATAAACAGCTTATCTCATATGCACATTTGAACTCATCGGCACACTGTAACCCATGGACACACTTCTTGTGGAATTTTGCTTTCTCAAGGCACTATTTAAATATAAGTCTTTGTTTTTTTTTCACAGACAGCAGCGTAGAGAAGTGCAGTGTGATGTGGCATTATTTAATACCAATGCTGGCAACGTGGGAGGTTATGTAACTGAATAGTTAATGCTCTCCTCTTCATCAGACTGGAGTGCTTTCATTATACTAATGAATTGCCCTTCATTATCCTGTTCTGTTATTTAGAGCCAGCATCCTTGGAGTGTTGGGCCAACCAGTGCGGAAACAGTTAAGTGGGAGAGGATCATGACTTCGTTTGTGCTGCATTTGCACTGCTGGATTTCCATGGATAGGTTTGCAATTTGTCTAAAGTCAGCATGGACAATCAATTGCGCAGTAGGGAGGCACAGGTTTGTGCAATGCTGCGATAACCCATGCAGATAACACCAGCTTCTGAGCTCCTTTGAGCATGGTAGTCATCGCTTTAACCTTCTCGATGGCACTGATGTGTGAAGATCTGCACAACAGAAGCCTTTGTTGTGGTGTGGAAGCTGAGTTAAAGCATGTGGAGGTACAGTCTGTTTAGAATAAAGAGAGAAAATAAAAACTCCTCGTGTCGCAATCAGAGCTGAATGAATACCTCTCATTTTCCAGTTCACGCTCTACACAGCAGCCTGAGCCCAAACTCTAAACTAATTCTGATTTTAGCTTTTCTGTTTCACGTTGAGGGATGGGATTTTACAATTCGGATTCCTTTTTTCCGATGCCCTCTTCTCCTCTTCTGAACTTGCTACCTCGTTTAGGAGTATGTCTCCATGGGTGCCATCAGCCATCTGGTACAAGTGACCATACTTCACCCTGGATCCTGGACAATGGTGCCAGTGGAGTATCCAACCATGGAAGGGCATTGCAGTGGAGCTCAATCCCGTCCTAACCCTCTACATGCATACCCTCCCTCTCTGCACAAAACCTCACTGGCTCATGTTCGGGTGAGGGGAACTTGGTTGATGTCTCTCCTCCTTGACACTTGAGTGCTGAGGCCCATTGGGGTTTGATCGTTTTTGTTCAATTCTTGATCTTAAATTCTATTTTTGCATCATGGGCTAAACAAAGGCAAAGGAATCTGACTCCATATCTGTCTGTTTAAAGTATTCCAGACTAGTCCACGGAAAACACAAATATTGCTTCATTAAATGTTCATTCAGCCTCCTTAACAATAAAGCAAGCACAGGGATTTGGTTGAATTGATCAGTGTCGATTGCTTGCCAGTTTCAGGCTGATTAATGTATCAATCTGACTTATATTGTATTGGGTGTCTGCTCATGTCACTGAGAACTTGTAGGTAACTGTATCAAATTCTTGCAATCAACATTGTTGATTGACAGCGAAGGCTACTGAAAGCACCATGACCCATCGCCATCAGTATTAAGGCATAATAACAATAAATTGCATTTAGTGTAGAGCCTTGAATGTAATAACATCTCCTAAAGCTCTTCACAGAGTCATAAGCGTGCAAGAATGGTTATTGAGGCAAAGAAGGAACGATTTGGAGGTGTAAGGTGGGGTTTAATGAGGGTCTTAAAGGAGGTGTGAGAGGTAGAGAGATTTAGGGAGAGAATTCCTGACCGTGAGGCCCAGGCACAGCCGCCAATGGTACAGCGAAGGTAGGGGGCGGATGCACAGAAGGTTAGAGTAAACGATTCGGATAGGATGGTTATAGGACTGGAGAAAGTTGCACTGATAGAGAAGAGTGAGACTAGGAAGGGAATTAAACACATTGGGAGCCTGTGAGCCATATGTAGGTCAATGAGCAGTTAGAATATTTGAGTTCGGATATGACAAGGGCATGGAAGTGTTGGCAGATGGGCTGAGGAGAGGCGGAGGTGAGAAATGGTACAGAGCTGGAAATAGGAATTCTTTGTGACGGAGAGAATCTAGGGTCGGAAACTCAGTTCAGAACAGGACACATGTGAACATTTAAATTCAGCCGAAAGCAGTGGTCAGGAAGGCACAGGAAAATGCACCATTGCTGGAGATACACTGGCCACAATTGGATAGGTAAGAGTGAAAGAAAGACTTGCATTTATATATCGCCTTTCACGACCACCGGATGTCTGAAAGTGCTTTACAGCCAATTAAGTACTTTTGGAGTGCAGTTGCTGTTGTAATGTAGGAAATGCGGCAGCCTATTTGTGCACAGCAAACTCCCACAAACAGCAATGTGATAATGACCAGATAATCTGTTTTTGTTATGTTGATTGAGAGATAAATATTGATCAGGACACCAGCGATAACTAACCCAGCTCTTCTTCAAAATAGTGCCAAGGGATCTTTTACTTCCACCTGAGAGAGCAGACGGGGCCTCGGTTTAACGTGACATTCGAAAGACTCCACCTCCGACAGTGCAGCACCCCCTCTGTGGGTGGGGGTGGGGGGCAGGGGGGAACAGTACTTGAGAAGGGGGAACCATTTACAATGTCAGCTAGCATGGGAGCCAGGATAGGAAGTTGGTGGTCAACAGGACAGGATTCTTCTTCAGCAGTCCCTCGGAGTCGAGAATGACTTGCTTCCACACTAAAAATGAGTTCTCAGGTGACTGATAAATCCAATGCGGGACCTACAGTCTCTGTCGCAGGTTGGGCAGACGGTGGTTGAAAGTATGTTGGTTGAAGGGCCGGTTGGTTGAAGTGCTTCAGTTGTCATGCGCTCCTTCCGCTGTTTGCTCTTAGTCTCCGTTTGCTCCCAGCAAAGAGACTCGAGGTGTTCAGCGCCTTCCCGGATTATTCTCTTCCACTTTGAGCAGTCTTGGGCCAGGGATTCCCAGGTGCCGGTGGGGATGTTGCACTTTACCAAGGAGGCTTTGAGGGTGTCCTTGAAGCATTTCCTCTGCCCACCTGGGGCTCGCCTGCCATGTTGGAGCTCCGAGTAGAGTGCTTGCTTTGGGAGTCTCGTGTCAGGCATGCGGACGACGTGGCCTGTATCATCAGAGTTGATCGAGTGTTGTCAATGCTTCGATGCTGAGGATGTCAGCCTGAGCAAGAACACTGACATTGGTGCTCCTAGGAGCGGAGGTCGGAAGCGGCGAGGAGCGGAGGTCGGAAGCGGCGAGGAGCGGAGGTCGGGTCCGGCGGGGTCTGGAGGTCAGGTCCGGTGGGGTCCGGAGATCGGGGCAGGTGAGGTCTGGAGGAGTGGAGAGGCCGGAGCCCAGAGGTGGAGCAGTGTGGACCAACAGTGGGGTCGAGACCAGGTGCAGCATGGGCCAATAGCGAGGTTGTGAGGTTGTGTAGCCCACACTGCACCCTATGAATTCCAGGGAGAGAGGTTCTGTGGGAAGGAGGAAGGAGGACAGTAGGAGTATGTTTGAGTTTGTGTGTATGTACTAGGCTAATGCAGTGGAGCCTGGTCTCCAGTCGTCTTGGATCCCCTTGCCACTTGACCAAGACCTTGCTAGTCAAGCCTGTGTGGTAGCTGGTGTGCAACAGCCACTCCATGTTAAAGTAATTCACACACTGACATCTTCCAACAGGACAGTGGGAACTGGTTCAAGGGAATAGGAGGTGGATCTCATAGACGAGATGAGCTTAGAGAGGGCATGGGAGGAAATTGGGGAAAAGCTAGAGAAAGATTAAGGGCTAGGGGGGAGGAGATGGGTATGATTGGCTTGGTGGGCAAGGGGAAGGGGAGAAGCAACTGAAGTAGTCCTCACACTTGTTGAAGGTCAGGGTAAGGTCATTAAGGAGATGGTTGGTAGTGTGAAAAGGAAGTTGGGTGTTATTTGTGCTCTTCAGGATGATCCTGGACTAGTGAGAGGTTTAGGCTAAGGAGAGTGAGGCTCAATAATGCTGGATTTGGTCCAGAGCTGGTGATGAATGGTTCAGCGGTGCACCATATAGGCTCACATCTGTACCCATTGGACTTGAGGGAGCAAAGGTGAGGGCCATACCAGGTGGAATGATAGGCGAGAGCAAGGTTTTTAATGGGGACAAGGACGTTAAAGGATAACATGATGGTGTGGTTGAGCAGATCGATGGCTGCAGAGTATTTTGGTGTACGGAAGACCTCGGGCCCGAATTTGAAGAACTTACCGACCACTGCTGCCGCCCACTGCTGCCGATATTCCACTCATAAAACCGTCCAGTGCCACTTTCTATGTGGCCTGGAGCGGGCGGGAGGCGAGAGCTGCCAGGAAGTGCCCGCCAACGTCAGCGGACGGCCGAGTTGCACAACTGACGTCCCGCTCACCGAGCTGCGATATGATGCGGGCGGGAATCGGCGGCAGAACATGGGTGGACCGCTGGCTGGAGACTGGTCTGTCCCCGACAGCAGGAAGGTGGCGAAAAAATGGTTGGTACACTTTTGTAAGTTTTTTCTTCATAGTGACTTACCTCAACTGGGTCCCCTGAAGGTCTTCCGATGGGTTTTTTTTAATGCTTTTGCTTTTCAGCTCATTGACCCTCCATGGACCCGACTCCTTCCTCGGTGACACTCGGGCAGCAAGTGCCTTTGCCACCGAGAATGAGAGCTCCCGTTGGCTGCTGTGCAGATTGGCGGCGCAATTCGCTCATTTGCCGCCTGCCGACCTTCGAGGGACCTCTCCAATGAAAATCCTGCTCAAAGTATCGTCAGGTACCTCGGCGGCCATTGGCGGTCCATTGGGCGGCACTTGGGCTGGTGGGGGCCTTCATTAAATTCAGGCCCCAAGAGGCTAGGCTGTTGGGAGTTAGGAAGTACAGTTCGGAATGACTTGTGGGAGAATTTATTTCCAGGGACAGACACAGAAGGAAGTGGGGTTGAAAGGGGTAGGGGAAGGTGAGAGATAGATGGACAAGGTCAGAGATGGCCCTGTCTCTGATAAAGACCATCGGAGTAGACACGTCACAGGAAATGGCAAGGTCGAGGAGGTGGCCATGAATATAGGTAGAAGTGTTATGGTAGGAATGGTTTAGGGCTCATATGAGCAACGGATTCTGCGGAGAGGAGGCAAGGAGAGATGAGATGAAGATTGAAATCACAGAGGATGAGGAATAGCTCAGCACAGAGGCTGAGTAAGGAAATCAGGGAGGAGATCTGTGAGAAATGTGGAGTGGGGTGTGGTTTGGGAGGGATGGTAGACAATGAGAATGTTAAAGCTGGGATGAGAAGAATGGAAAATGGTGAGATGTTTGATTGAGGAGGAAGTACCAGAGGAGTAACCAGAAACCAAGGTGTAATTTGATAATAAGGGCCACACCTCACGGTAGTTTGGGCGAAGCAGGTGTAAGTGTAGCCAGGCAGGGAGGCCTCAGTAAAGGGCACAGTGTCACCACTCATGAGACAAGTTGCAGTCAGGAACTCAATGCAATCATTCAGAAATAAACTGTGGATGACAAGAGCCTTGTTCACGAGTGAATGGACATTCTGAATGGAATGGGGCACAGAGATTGTTGATCTGCTGGAGGGGTCCATGGTGGAAGGAGCGGGTGATGTGCGTGGCACTGGAAAGAGGTGAGCAAGGTTATCCTCCAACTAGAAACACAAAAGGATAATATGCAGGTACAGCAAGTGATCAGGAAGGCCAATGGTATCTTGGCCTTTATTGCAAAGGGGATGGAGTATAAAAGCAGGGAAGTTTTGCTGGAGCTATCTAAAGTTTTGGTGAGGCCACACCTGGAATACTGCGTTCAGTTTTGGTTGCCGTATTTACGAAAGGATATACTTGCTTTGGAGGCAGTTCAGAGAAGATTCACTAGGTTAATTCCGGGGATGAGGGGGTTGACTTATGAGGAAAGGCTGAGTAGATTGGGCCTCTACTCATTGGAATTCAGAAGAATGAGAGGTGATCTTATTGAAATGTATAAGGTTATGAGGGGGCTTGACAAGGTGGATGCAGAGAGGATGTTTCCTCTGGTGGACGAGACTAGAACTAGGGGGCATAATCTTAGAATAAGGGGCTGCCCATTTAAAACAGAGATGAGGAAAAATTTCTTCTCTGAGGGTTGTAAATCTGTGGAATTCGCTGCCTCAGAGAGCTGTGAAAGCTGGGACATTGAATAAATTTAAGACAGAAATAGACAGTTTCTTAAACGATAAGGGGTTATGGGGAGCGGGCAGGAAAGTGGAGCTGAGTCCATGATCAGATCAGCCATGATGTTATTAAATGGCGGAGCAGGCTCGAGGGGCCATATGGTCTTCTCCTGCTCCTATTTCTTATGTTCTTATGGAACCCTGGACTAGCAGCTGATCAACTCATGTCTGCTCTCAATTTGTTCATAATCTGGCCACATCAACAGAATAATGCTGAAGCAGTGCCTGGTAGCATGTCTTGCTGATCAATATGTTACATAACAACATGAGAAGTAGGAGCAGGAATAGGCCATACGGCCCCTCGAGCCTGCTCCGCCATTTCACGATCATGACTGATCCAATCATGGATTCAGGTCCACTTCCCCGCCTGCTCCCCACAACCCCTTACTCCCTTATTGGTTAAGAAACTGTCTATCTCTGTCTTAAGTTTATTCAATGACCCAGCTTCCACAGCTCTCTGAGGCAGCGAATTCCACAGATTTACAATCCTCTGAGAGATGAAATTTCTCATCTTAGTTTTTAATAGGCAGCCCCTTACTCTAAGATTATGCCCTCTAGTTCTAGTCTCCCACATCAGTGGAAACATTCTCTCTGCATCTACCATGTCAAGCCCCCTCATAATCTTGTACGTTTTGATAAGATCACCTCTCATTCTTCTGAATTCCAATGAATAGAGGCCCAACCATAAGTCAACCCCCTCATCTCCGGAATCAACCTAGTGAACCTTCTCTGAACTGTCTCCAAAGCTAATATATCCTTTCTTAAATATGGAAAGCAAAACTGCATGCAGTATTCCAGATGTGGTTTCACCAATACCCTGTATAACTGTAGCAAGACTTCCCTGCTTTTATACTCCATCCCCTTTGCGATAAAGGCCAAGATTCCATTGGCCTTCCTGATCACTTGCTGTACCTGCATACAAACCTTTTGTGTTTCATGCACCAGGACCCGCAAGTCCCGCTGTACTGCAGCACTTTGCAATTTTTCTCCATTTATGTAATAACTTGCACTTCGATTTTTTTCTGCCAAAGTGCATAACCTCACACTTTCCAACATTATATTCCATCTGCCAAATTTTTGCCCACTCACTTAGTCTGTCTATGTCCTTTTGCAGGTTTTAGGTATCCTCCTCACACATTGGTTTTCCTCCCATCTTTGTATCATCAGCAAACTTGGCTACATTACACTCGCCCCTTCCTCCAAGTCATTAATATAAATTGTAAATAATTGGGGACCCAGCACTGATCCCTGCGGCACCCCACTAGTTACTGTTTGTCAACCAGAGAATGAACTATTTATCCTGACTCTCTGTTTTCTGTTAGTTAGCCAATCCTCTATCCATGCTAATATATTACCCCCAACCCCATGAACTTTTATCTTGTGCAGCAATTTTTTATGTGGCACCTTGTCAAATGCCTTCTGGAAATCCAAATACACCACATCCACTGGTTCCCCTTTATCCACCCTGTTCGTTACATTCTCAAAGAATTCCAGTGAATTTATCAAACATGATTTCCCCTTCATAAATCCATGCTGACTCTGCCTGACTGAATTTTGCTTTTCCAAATGTCCTACTACTGCTTCTTTAATAATGGACTCCAACATTTTGCCAACCAGAGATGTTAGGCTAACTGGCCTATAGTTTCCTGTTTTTTGTCTGCCTCCTTTTTTAAATAGGGGCGTTACATTTGCAGTTTTTCAATCTGTTGGGACCACCTCAGAATCCAGGGAATTTTGTTAAATTACAACCAATGCTATCCCTGCCATTCAGCTTCAGTCAGTTTCCAACAGTGAAAGATACACTATGGTGTTGTCCTGTCGTCAGCTGGTTGAGCTGAGCTCTAACCACAGAATCCTGGAGCAGTATGTTGAGCGTGGCTGGTTTTCATAGTATCACAGTAGTAGTAGTATCCAGTGCATAAGGGGGCCATTCAGCCCATCGTGCCTGTGCCAGCTCTTTGGTAGAGCTATCCAATTAGTCCCACTCCCCCACTCTTTCCCCATAGCCTTGTAATATTTTCTCCTTCAAATATTCATCCAATTCCCTTTTTGAAAGTTACCATTGAATCTGCTCCCACCGTCCTTTCAGACAGTGCATCCCAGATCACAACAACTCACTGTGTAAAACAATGTCTCCACATGTCACTTCTGGTTCTTTTGCCAATTACCTTAAATCTGTGTCCTCTGGTTACTGACCCTTCTGCCACTGAAAACAGTTGCTCCTTATTTACTCCATCAAATCCCTTCATGATTTTGAACAGCTCCATCAAATCTCTTAACCTTCTCTGGTCTAAGGAGAACACACCCAGCTTCTCCAGTCACATAACTGAAGTCCCCCATCCCTGATACCATTCCAGTGAATCTCTTCCTTGACATTCTTCTCAAAGTGTGGTGCCCAGAATTGGCCACAATACCCCTGCTGAGGCCTGCCCAGTGTTTTATAAAGGTTTAGCATAACTTCCTTGCTTTTGTACTCTATGCCTCTATTGAAAATTGAAACTCCATATACACAACATCAACCAGACTACCTGAATCAACCCTCTCTGTTACTTCATCAAAGAGCTGAATCAAGTTAATCAAACTTGATTTTCATTTAACAAATCCATATTGAATTTCATTGATGAGTCTACACTTCACCAAGTGCCAATTCATTTTGTCCCAGATTATTGGATTCAATCTTCCCCAGTCATTTGCGCGTTTTTTTTTGGCCTAAATTAAAAAATCAAAGTTTCCCCAATCTTTGTGCGCCAGCATAACTCAGTTAGTTACAATTTTTTTAGGTTAGTTTTTTTTTGCGTAACCTGAAGTCTGTGCCAGTTTTTCACAATTATGCAAGTTTGGCCAATTTAAATTTCTCCGAGGATGGCGTATGTGACCACTCCCGAAAAACCTTCTGGGCACTTAAGGAAAACCAGTGCACATTAAAAAATCGTCGCAGAATGACAGCCTTGACTTTAGGCAAAGTTTTGGAGGGAATCAAAAGCACATAAATATGCATAATCAAGCTTAAATTTTTAAAATTTAAAATGCAGGAAATTGAAGTTTAATGGAATTCTTTAAGTTCTCATTTTTTTTAAACCACCGAACGTCTCCAAACCTGGCTCGAGGGTCGGAGCGTCAGCTGGCATAATCAGTCCCTCGCCTGGTCAAAGGGGCTCAGGGCTCGGCTTGAAAAGAGGCCCGGGGGGGTGGGGGCTGTGGAAGACAAACGGAAGGCATGAAAAGCCTTACACTACGCATCAAATGAAGCCCGGGTGGGGGGGGTTTCCCGATCATTGCACCTGCTCATACCTGGGTATAGCCCACACTAGGGTGTCAAACTTGGGGAGAGAGAATAAAGAACCTTGTCCTGCTTGCCATTTTGCGCTTCTTGCAAATGTACAATTTAATCATGGGAACAATACTGACAATGCCATACCTTGTGCAAGCCTTCTGCATAATGGTGCAGCGGAGGAGACAATTGATTCGACGTCATCGCATGAGGAACCTCAGAGCACGTAGGGTGCTGGGCAGGAGGCCTTACCCACATCAGGTATATCGAGACAGGTGTTCGTACTTGCATCTGAGTGATGCAGACTGCGTCAGAAGGCTGCATTTCAACAAAGGAGTTGTAACTGAGAGTTAGTAAAAGCAGACCTGCAAACTAAAAGCGTCAGGAGGACTGCTTTGTCAGTTGAAATGAAGGTTACAGCTGCACTTTCATTCTATGCACCTGGAGCGTTCCAGGCCACAACTGAGGATGTGTGCTCCATTTCTCAACATGCAACATATATCTGCATTCGTCAAGTGACTGCTGCACTATATGCCCGGAGGAATAGACCCATAGAAACATAGAAGTCCACAGCATAGAAGGAGGCCATTTCACCCATCGTGTCCGCGCCGGCTGACAAAGAGCTGCGCGACCCTCGGTCAGCAGCCCTGAAGGTTATATATAAATCTATGAACAATGAACAATGGCGGAAAGGTAAAGAGCAACCAGTCCGCCCCACACAACTGCGACACCCCTTGCACTGATACATTCGATACTCCACCCCAACCGGAGCCATGTGGTCTCCTGGAAGAGGCAAAAAACAGATAAAAACCCAGGCCAATTTAGGGAGAAAAGATCTGGGAAAATTCCTCTCCGCCCCAGGCGATCGAAACTAGTCCAGGAGATCACGCTGGCCGTATTCAATTCTCTGCAGTACTTATCATCGTATCTGTGCCAGCCAACAAGAGGTTATCCAGTCTAATCCCAATTACCAGCTCTAGGTCCGTATCCCTGCAGGTTACTGCACTTTAAGTGCCCATCCAACCATCTCTTAAAAGTGGTGAGGGTTTCTGCATCCACCACCCTTCCAGGCAGTGAGTTCCAGATCCCCACAACCCTCTGCGAAAAGAAGCCCCCCCCTCAAATCCCCTCTGAACCTTCCAGCAACCACCTTAAAACTATGCATCCTCGTAATTGACCCCTCCACCAAAGGAAATAGGCCCATGCTATCCACTATATCCAGGCCTCTCAAAGTTTTATAAACCTCAATGAGGTCCCCTCTCAACCTCCTCTGTTCCAATGAGAACAAACCCAACCTATCCTATCTGTCCTCATAGCTAAGATGCTTCCTTCCAGGCAGCATCCTAGTAAATCTCCTCTGCACCCTCTCTCGTGCAATCACGTCCTTCCTATAATACAGCAACCAGAACTGCACGCAGTACTGCAGCTGAAGCCTAACCAGAGTATTATACAATTTAAGCATAACCTCCTTGTTCTTGTATTCTATGCATCGGCCAATAAAGGCAAGCATTCCATATACCTTCTTAACTATCTTATCCACCTGGCCTGCTACTTTCAGGGATCTGTGGACACGCACTCCAAGGTCCCTTTGTTCATCTACACTTTTAAGTGGCCTACCGCTTAATGTGTATACCTTTCCTTATTAGCCCTCCCAAAGTGCATTACCTCACACTTCTCCGAATTAAATTCCATTTGCCACTGCTCTGCCCACCTGACCTGTAGATTGATATCCTCCTGCAGTCCATGACTTTCCTCTTCATTATCAATCACACATCCAATTTTAGTGTAATCTGCAAACTTCTTAATCATACTCCCTATATTCAAATCTAGATCATTGATGTATACCACAAAAAGCAAGGGACCCAGTACTGAGCCCTTTGGAACCCCACTGGAAACATCCTTCCAGTCACAAAAAAATCAACCATTACTCTTTGCTTCCTGCCTCTGAGCCAATTTTGGATCCAACTTGCCACTTTGCCCTGGATCTTACAGGCTTTTATCTTCGAGACCAGTCTACCATGTGGGACCTTATCAAAAGCTTTGCTAAAGTCCATATACACTAAATCGTATGCACTACCCTCATCGACCGTCTTGGTTACCTCCTCAAAAAATTCAATCAGGTTAGACAAACACAATCTTCCCTTAACAAATCCAAGCTGACTGTCCCTAATTAATCCTTGTCTTTCCAAATGTAGATTTATCCTGTCTTTCTGGACTTTTTCCAATAATTTTCCCACCACTGAGGTTAGGCTGACAGGCCTGTAATTACTCGACCTATCCCTTTCTCCCTCCTTAAACAAGGGTACTATATTAGCAGTCCTCCAATCCTCCGGCACCATGCCCAACTCCAAAGAGGACTGGAAAATGATGGTCAATACCTCTGCTATTTCCTCTTTTACTTCGCTCAACAGCCTGGGATGCATTTCATCCGGGCCTGGGGACTTATCTACTTTCAAAGCTGCTAAATCCTTTAATACCTCCTCTCTCACTATATTTATTTCATCCAGAATTTTACACTCCTCCTTGATAGCAGTATCTGCATTGCCCCTTTCCTTTGTGAAAACAGACGCAATGTATTCATTGAATGACTACATAAAGTTCCCCATCACTGTCCAGGCAATGGGTGAAAGGGCTGTGGGCTTCTCCAGGATTGCTGGCTTCCCAAAGGTACTGGGCTCCATTGATTGTACCCACATTGCCTTGCGAGCACCTGTGGAGGATTCCGAGTTGTACAGGAACAGAAAAGGCTTCCACTCCATTAATGTGTGTGTGTGACGACATAGAAACATTGAAACATAGAAACACAGAAAATAGGTGCAAGAGCAGGCAATTCGGCCCTTTGAGCCTGCACCGCCATTCAATATGATCATGGCTGATCATTCAGCCTCTGTACCCCACCCCAGCCTTCTCTCCATACCCCCTGATCAATTTAGCTGTAAGGGCCACATGTAACTCCCTTTGGAATATGTCCAACGAACTGGACTCAACAACTTTCTGTGGCAGAGAATTCCACAGGTTCACAACTCTCTGGGTGAAAAAGTTTCTCCTCATCTCGGTCCTATATGGTTTATCCCTTATCTTTACACTGTGTCCCCTGGTTCTGACTTCCCCAACATCGGGAACATTCTTCCTGCATCTAACCTGTCCAATCCCGTCAGAATTTTATACGTTTCTATGAGATTCCCTCTCATTCTTCTAAGTTCCAGTGAATATAAGCCTAGCCGATCCAGTCTTTCTTCAAATGTCAGTCCTGCCATCCCGGGAGTCAGTCTGGTGAACCTTCGCTGCATTCCCTCAATAGCAAGCACGTCCTTCCTCAGATTAGGAGACCAAAACTGCACACAATACTCAAGGTGTGGTCTCACCAAGGCTCTGTGCAACTGCAGCAAGACCTCCCTGTGCAACTGCAGCAAGACCTCCCTGCTCCTATACTCAAATCCCCTCGATATGAAGGCCAGCATGCCATTTGCTTTCTTTACTGCCTGCTGTACCTGCATGCTTACCTTCAATGACTGATGTACCATGACACCCAGGTCTCATTGCACCTAACCTGTCCAAGTCCCCCTGTAGCCTCTTAGTATCCTCCTCGCAGCTCAGACTGCCACCCAGCATTGTGTCATCTGTAAATTTGGAGATATTACATTTAATTGCTTCGTCTAAATCATTAATGTATATTGCAAATAGCTGGGACCCCGGCACTGAACCCTGCGGCATCCCACTAGTCACTGCCTGCCATTCTGAAAAGGACTCGTTTATTCCCAGCCTTTGCTTCCTGTCTGCCAACCAGTTCTCTATCCATGTCAATACATTACTCCCAATACCAAGTGCCTTAATTTTGAATACTAATCTCTTGTGTGGGACCTTGTCAAAAGCCTTTTGAAAGTCCAAATACACCACATCCACTGGTTCTCTCTTATCCGCTCTACTAGTTACATCCTCAAAAAACTCTAGAATATTTGTCAAGCATGATTTCCCTTTCATAAATCCATGCTGACTAGGACTGATCCTGTCACTGCTTTTCAAATGCGCTGCTATTGCATCTTTAGTAATTGACTCCAGCATTTTCCCCACCATCGATGTCAGGCTAACCGGTCTATAATTCCCTGTTTTCTCTCTCCCTCCTTTTTTAAAAAGTGGGGATACATTAGCTACCCTTCAAGCCATAGGAACTGATCCAGAGTCCATAGTATGTTGGAAATAGTATCTAATATTTCTAGGGCCACTTCCTTAAGTACTCTGGGATGCAGACTATCAGGCCCTGGGGATTTATCGGCCTTCAGTCCCTTCAATTTTTCTAACACCATTTCCTGACTAATAAGGACATACATCGCATCATGTAAGGCGATGCAAGATACCTCTTGGGAGCACCCATGATGCATTCATCCTACGTAAGAGCATTATATCTGTCATGTTTCAGCAGTAGCCAGAAGGGCAGAGCTAGCTGCTGTGAGACAAAGGGTACGGCCTCGCCACCTGGCTTATTATGCCTCTACGCATAACCCGGACGGAAGCTGACTGGGAATACAACATTTCGCACATTGCGACGTGTAGCATAATAGAGAGGACCATTGGCATCTTGAAACAGTGTTTCCGATGCCTGGACCATTCCAGAGGCTACTTGTTATACTCCCCTGAGATTGTCGGTCAGTTCACTGTTGTGTGCTGCATGCTGCATAACTTAGCCATCATGAGGCAGTAGAAGACCCACCTGAGGTGAGAGTGGCTGATGATGAGGAGGAAGATGCAGATGACGGGGAGGAGGAGGATGAGGAAGCCATGCAACTATCTGAACCCGGAGCAAAATGACGGAGGAGGGTGGGTCATCGTGCCCCTTTAACGATTGCTCGTGCCTTGCGCCAGCAGCTCATCTGTGAACGTTTTGCTGCCTGAAGGCTCAGTGGCAACTATTCCACACGAACCATATTGACTTTTTGGACCTGTTTCATAATGTTGTGTTGTGTTAATGGAACAAATGATGGAAATGATTCTTGTTTACTTCAAAAAGTTGTGTTAATAATAGAACAAATAATGTAAATGATTCAGTTATAATTTAAAATAAATTTTATTCAAAAGATTAATAAACCTTTGTTTGTACTTAACTTAACTTTAATAACAATATTCTTGTATCAAACTTTAAAGTTTTCAGTTAAGATTACTTACAAACTTTAACATCACTTACAAACTTTTGAATTTGTAAATTTACATAACTTACAAAAAACTTTTAACAGTTACAACAGTAACAACAATAATATCAACAGCAACAACAGCAGCAAAGAAAGGCTGCACCCATCTCTCCTCCACCTTATTGTAAGAACCCCCCCGCTGCGCTTGGTCTTGTTGACTCCACCACCCCTGCTTGCAGGTGGTGGCGCAGCATTTCGCAGGGTTGGTGTCAAGCTTATTCTTGCTAACATCTCGGGTAATGTGCACTTCTTGATGGAGGGGGGAGGCAGGTGGTAATGTGGAATGCCTGGCTTGGGCCTCTTCAGAGGCTGGTCTGGCGATTGGAATGGGAGTGGCAGTTGATTCTGTCAATGGTCACGGGGTCTGGGCATGTTCCCTTATTGCAGCAGATAACTCTGACATTCCCTCCCTCATGTGACCTGACTGTGTGTCAACAACCTGCAATATTCCCTCCCTCATGTTCGCCGACAGTCTCTCAGCTCCCTGTGACATTCCCTCCCTCATGTGCACATTGTTTCAGCTGACTGAGATATTCCCATTTCTCGTGAGAGTGTTGTTACTTCTCCCGACAGTCCCGATACCTCATCACCCACCCCACCGATGGCATCCAGGAGTGATTGCGTAAGGCCAATGCTCTCCCCACTCATTGCCATCGTCTGAACCACATCTGTTAGATCCTGCATCTCAGGAAAGTGCTGTCAAGCTCACCTTCCCCTCCTCACCCTGGGTGTGGCTCACTGCATTCCACTGGGACCCGTAGCCTTGGACGGTGGGACCCTGGGTGTGGCTCACTGCATTCCACTGGCACCCGCAGCCTCGGACGGTGGGACCCTGGGTGTGACTCACTGCATCCCATTGAACCTGCATCCTTGGATGGTGACAAACCATGGAATGTCCCACCAACACTCATACCACTCAGGGAAGGGGCTGGCACCTCAATGGGCGGTACCTACACCTCCTCCAAAGTGAGTACAACAGTGAGGGCTTCAAGCATCTCCTCCTCCTGCCCCTCCCCCTCACCTTCATATTCTTGGTCTGGAAGGTGGGATTGGAAGATGTTCTCCTCTTCAGGCTCGTCCTCGACTGAATCTTCTTCTGCACCAGCTTCTGCCTCGTCAGGGTTGGCCTCAAGTTCTGCAAAATATAACAGAACAGACAACTGGTTAGCAGCAGAGGAGGGGGCAGGGTGGGTGGCATGAGTAGGCTCACACAGTGCAGGCAGCAGGCTCATTTGAAGGACCATGATGAATGACAGCACATTGCATCAACCGAAGCGTAGCTGACGGAGACATCCCCTGAACCGAAGCATGGCTAGCCCGCGCAGTACTTAACATTTAGCAAAGCCAGACTGTGGAATTTGCAAGACTTACCATCTCCCTTGAGTGTGGACTCAGCTTGTGCAGTGGTGGTTGCTTTTCTCCAGGCAGGACCCATCAAAGCAGCGACCCTCTCTTCCAAGGGTGTCAGTGGCTGCAGATTTGCCGGCCTGCTCCTGTTCGAGTTCTTTCTCAATTGTTGTGGGCCACCTTCCTCTGCAAAGATGAAAATATAACTTTTTAGAGAGGGTGTCTTTCTGTTGGATGGGACATATACATCTGGTCACATTTACAATTGCAAATCCATTGAATAAAGGAAAATATTACTTACACTAACTACTTGACCAAAGTCCTGCCACTTCTTTTTGCACTAGCTTCCAGACCTCGGGGTGGTCACCATTGCAAAGTGATCTTCTGAAACTTGGTTCCAGCCTTTCTTCATTTGTTTTGGTGAGATTTTTATGTGATTTCTGCTGGTCTCCAGCTCGTGCCACCTGGCCTCAGTCACAGTAACTACAGCCTCCACTTTACCCTGTGAGAAATTCTTGGTCCTTGAGGCGCATTGTATATTCCAGCTCCAATTTGTCCACTGAGAATTAAAGTTCTCACACACAACTGGCTCTTGAAAAATGGCTGAATGCAGACCGGGAACTGTACTGCGCATGCACACCCATAGCAATCACGTCAAAAGCGTCATGTTTTTCCCCGTGCATATACAGGACTGGGGAGAAGGGGGGGGGCGGGGGGCATCGTTTTTTCAGTGCAGACATTAGGCGCCACCCCCTGAAACTACAGGACAGGCTGCACAGCGCCAATTCCAAAACATAGAACGGGGAAACTTGCTACTTTTGTTTTGGAGTAGTTGGGGCCAAGAAAAACGTGCGTAACTCTGGCAATATTCCAAAAAAACGGCCTTGGGTAAAATTGAGCCCATGAGCTTTCGAAGTTTACCCACTACTGACATTAGGCCGACTGGCCTGTAATTGCCGTGTTTATCCCTCTCTCCGTTTTGCAACAGTGGTGTAACATTTGCAATCCTCCAGTCCTCTGGCATCACTCCTGTGGACCACACTTGCATTGGAACTGCAGGACTGCTGCAGACATCATAGAGACACTGAATAACTCACGTCGCTCTACAATCTCTCGCCGCTCCTCCACCCTGACCTTGCCGCTCTTGCTGTACCTGCCCGCGCTCCAATCAGCGACCTGGAATTTGGTGACGTCCAGTTCAGTCACCCTCTTCACAGCCGTCGCTCTCCTGCACCAGTGGTATGCTCCATGCTGCTCACCTTTTAAGGCCCCGACCTGTCGCTGATGGTCCTCACAGGTCAGGGTCGCCGCGCTGATCGGGGCCCAGGAGAGGCGAGAGTCGGGGCGCAGAAGAGGCGAGGGCCCGGGGGCAGCACAGGCCAGCCCACACTGCGATATGTGTGCGCACTACGTCCGTGCAGCAGAGCTGGTCTCCAGTCGTCCTGGTTAATCCTTGCCACTGGACCAAGACCGAGCTCTGTTGAGCCCGTGTGGTGGCTGGTGTGCAACGGCCACCCCACATTAAAAAAATCCACGCACCGGCATCTTCCACCCTTCAGGATGTAGTTCAGGACCTGGAATATTGGGTCCTTCATTGAAACACCTGTGAACTCATCCTTTTTTGGCGTGGAAGCAAGTCATCCTCGCTACGAGGGACCACCTATGATGATGATGACTGAATAGCTCATGTAGTAAAAGTGCAGTTGGAAAATACAGATGAAGGGCTATTTAAATCTGATTTCATGACTTTGCAATTAATACTGGTGAATGATTTAAGAAAGATGCTATTATGAGCAATACCTGCTCACAATTCCTGTGTGGGAGAATTGCTTTTTCAACAAATGCTTTTCATGAGGAGAGATTGGGTCGACTAGGCCTGTATTCACTAGAGTTTAGAAGAATGAGAGGGGATCGCATTGAAACGTATAAAATTCTGACGGGGTTGGATAGACTGGATGTGGGGAGCATGTTTCCCCTTGGCTGGGAAGTTTAGAACAAGGGGTCACAGTCTCAGGATACGGGGTAGGAAATTTAGGACTGAGATGAGGAGAAATGTTTTCACTCAGAAGGTGGTGAACCTGTGGAATTCTCTACCACAGAAGGCTGTGGAGGCCAAGTCACTGAATATATTTAAGAAAGAGAGAGATAGATTTCATGACACAAAAGGCATAACGGGGTATGGGGAGAAAATGGGAATATGGTGTTGAGATAGAAGATCAGCCATGATCATATTGAATGGCGGTGCAGGCTCGAAGGGCCCAATGGCCAACTACTGCTCCTACTTTCTATGTTGCTATGTTTCAGATGTACCATATAGTGCTAACTCTGACAAGGTGCTTTCTCCCTCAAGAATGAGTTTGAAATATTTGGCTAACAAAGTCTCTTTAAGGGTCTTCCAGGCTGCTATCATCATCATCATCATCATCGGCAGTCCCTCGGAATCGAGGAAGACTTGCTTCCACTCTAAAAATGAGTCCTTAGGTGACTGAACAGTCCAATACAGGAATTACAGTCCCTGTCACAGGTGGGGCAGACAGTCGTTGAGGGAAGGGGTGGATGGGACTGGTTTGCCGCACACTCCTTCTGCTGCCTGCGCTTGGTTTTTGCATGCTCTCGGCGTGCTCCAGGCTTCTATGTTATATAGCTGACTGCCTATTACAATTCACTTTCAGGCATTCCATCCTTTTCAGCTGATTGATGTTTTTCCAACTAATCCTCAAATACGTACGAGGTAGGGGGGAGGGTGTGGGGTGAGGACCAGGCCATTTTAACCCCCGTCTCGGTCACTGTAGGACTGACTCCCACTCGAACCCAGCAGGATTCAGGAGATCGGGATTTTGGGCGGCAGGCGACCACTGCCAGGGACCCGACCGAATGACCCCCCCCCCAGTATTGAGGCAAGTTTTATGGGGATTTGGAAGGCAATTGTGGTGGGTGATGGGCTGAGGGTAGGGGGACAGCTGAGGCAAGGGAAGGCCTAAAGTTTTCTAGTGGTGCCTGAAGAAACAGTCCTCCTCATCCCGGCCCAAGATGAACCATGTTTTCAGGGGCAACCGGCGAGTTTTGAACTTAACCCACTACCCACCCACCCAGAGTTAAAACCCGAGCCGTGTGTATTAGACTGATATCTGCTGAGTCGAATGGTATTTAGTTGAGTGCAAGGGGTTAAGCTGAAGCACAGAGTCCTGTCCATCTCCATCCCAGGTGTCTCTGTTTATGGTTAATGCCTTTACTAAATAAATCAAAGAGACTATATATAGGGCTAGAAATTCAGCAGATTTGCACCCGTTTATCGCCATGGCAAAGTTGAAAAAGTTATTTTATTTGGTGCTAAAAACGAGTTGCACAAAATTTAGCGCCTGGGCGGAAAATTCGGTAGCGGTTTTGCAACAGTGCTAAAAATTATCACCACCCATTTTTTTAGCCATTTTTATGACATCAATTGGCGGGCAATGTTGCGCAATCGCCTGGGGGCGGAAAATTCGTCGATATCGCCATTTTTTCCGCCCGCCTAAAAACACGCCCGAAAAAAATCACGTCTTACCAGGTCAGATCCAGGGGGCACTCGGTGCTCACAGTGCCATCTTGAAAAACGGGGCAAAAGTTCAGTGCATAAAAGGATTGGAGGGTAGACTGCGTTTTACACAGTGAGCTTTATGCGAGTTCTTAGTTCGTTTTTAAGAATATTTAAGTACATTTACAAGAATGGGGCTATAATATCTCTGTCATTATTCCTGGCAGCTTTTTCTATGCAGTGTTGAACTGGAAGAAGGCTTATTCAAGGACATTTTGAGCATAATTGAAGAGGTCACAGACGTATGGGGAGGAGGCCTTACCCCCCACGAGTTTACAGGGATCATCGCTCATACCTGCAGCTCTCTGAGGCACAGAGTATTTGAAGGCTGCGCTTTTAAAAAGAGGTGGTCACAGAGATATGCCAGCTCGTATAGGCAGACCTACAGCCTAAAAGCAGCAAGCAGCCCATCGAGCTGAAGGTGACTGTGGCACTTGCCTTCTATGCCTCCAGCTCCTTTCAGGCATCAGCAGGGGACATATGCTCCATCTCGCAGCACGCTACACATAGCTTCATTCGCCAGGTGACTACTGCACTGTACACGCGCAGGATGGACATTATAAAGTTTCCAATGAAGGAGGCACAGAATGAGAGGGCTATAGGTTTTGCCCGAATTGCTGGCTTCCCCATGATTCAGGGCTGCCATTGTCTGTAAGCACATCGCCCTGCGAGCACCTTTAGAGGATCCGGAGGTTTACCGAAACCGAAAGGGATTCCACTCGCTGACCGTACAGATCGTATGCAACCATACTCAGCGCATCATGGCAGTAAATGCCCAATTTCCAGGGAGCATCCATGATGCTTTCATCTTGCATGAGAGCAGTGTCTCATGCCTGTTTGAGCGTCAGTCACAAGGCCAGAGCTGGATGCTGGGGAGCAAAGGTTACGGCCTCGCCACCTGGCTCATAACCCCCCTTCCAGAACCCTCAGACAGAAGCGAAGCATCGCTATAATGACAGCCATATAGCCACATGCAACATCGTCGAAAAGACAATTGGAGTGCTCACACAGCGCTTACGATGCCTGGACCATTCTGGAGGCTGCCTGCAATACTTCCCTCGGCAGGTCGCTGAGTTCATTGTGGTGTGCTGCATGCTACACAACTTAGCCATCCTGAGGGGACAGGAAATGCCATTAGGGACTGCAGGACCACCTCAGGAGAGAGGGGAGGAGCGGGGTGGGAGGAGGAGGAGGACGAGGATGAGGAAGAGGAGCCTGGTGATGAACCCATGCCACCACCCCCAACACCAACACAGGGGAGGCCTCGTAGAGCTTTTGTCACTGCAAAAGCCTTACGACAGCAGCTCACAATTCATCGCTTTGCTTGAACAGTGAACGGCACGTTTCATCGTTGCCTGCCCACTCTATCCCACCATGTTGACTATTCCCCCTTTATTTTGCAAATGAGACACTGCACAGAAATGGTTACGATGAACAATAGAATTTATTAAACATACAGTAGCTTGAATAAGATTTATTAAACATTGTAAACTGTGATATCTTCACAGAGCACAGCACACACAGCTTCCTAACATGCAGGCTGCTCTCTCGGAACTCTCCGGAAAGCCTGTTCTGTTTAATGATTAACTATACAGTTGCAGTACACAATATGTCCACATCCACAGTGTGGCGCTACAAACATTACAAGCTTACAGACATTACACTTTTCCCTCCTTAATGAAAAAGCCATCATAACAAACATAATAAGTACCTTTCATTTTTATACATATTTACAAATTTAACTTTACCACTTGTTTTGAAGAGGATACCTTCTCTCTCGAACAGAACTAAATATATTCAAAAAGGAGTTAGGTGTAGTCCTTACTACTAGGGGGATCAAGGGGTATGACGAGAAAGCAGGAATGGGGTACTGAAGTTGCATATTCAGCCATGAACTCATTGAATAGTGGTGCAGGCTAGAAGGGCTGAATGGCCTGCTCCTGCACCTATTTTCTATGTTTCTATGTTTCTAGAACCTTCCAAACATGGTCTCGAATCTAAACTCATTCGAGGCTCATCCTGAGGAACAATTTCCTCCACGGAATTTCCTTGATTTTCATCTAATCTCACTCTAACTTCAGCCTCTTTGTTTTCCTGACTCGGACTCAGACTTTCATTCTGATTCTTTCCTGGATTTGTTTCCAGTACATTGGATTTAGGATTTGCTACTGGTATATCAAAACTCTCTGAAAAGTCAGAAATAATTGAATCATTCCCACCTTCAACTCCTTCCATGTCTGTAGGTAAAATATGATCAATATGAACAAACCTAACCTGTCCATTATCAAACATCTTTATCAAATATGTGCAAGGACCACATACCTTCACCACTCTCCCTAGTAACCACTTTAACCATTTATGGTGATGGTTCTTCACTCTCACCTTCTGGTTTAGTTTCACTCTTCTCTCTTTTACTCTCCCTTTATCGTGACTCTCTTTTTGTCTTAAATGTGTCTCTTCTACAGACTGTGCCAAATTTGGCTTTAACAACGAGAATCTGGTTCGTGGCTGTCGTTTGAGAAGCAACTCTGCTGGTGTTCTACCAGTAGTTGTATGAGGAGTATTTCGATATATAATCAAAAAATTAGCCAATTTGTGATCCAATGACAACTGTCGTTTCCTCGGATTTGGATCCAACATTTGTTTTATGAGGGCACGTTTGACAATTTGTAAAGTGCGCTCTGCTGCACCATTCGAAGCAGGGTGGTATGGTGGAACCTTGGTGTGTTTCACACCATTTTTGCTCGTGAATTGTGCAAATTCTTCTAAATGAAATTGTGGTCCATTATCCGAAACAATTTCTTCAGGGAGGCCAAATGCAGAAAATAATTTTCGTAAAATGTCTAATGTTTTACTTGTTGTTATTTACCTCATTGGAAACACCTCAACCCACTTCGAATGGCTATCAATTACAATGAACAATTGTTGTCCATCTAACTCAGCAAAATCAATATGTAGCCTTTGCCACACCCTGGGAGGCCATTTCCATGACTGTAATGGTACTGGTGGTGGTTGCTTGCTTACTGATTGACATGTCGTACACTGACTCACGATGTACTCTATATCTTTATCAAGACCTGGCCACCATAAATAACTGTGTGCAAAACTCATGGTCAAGCACATTCCCAGGTGCCGGTCATAGAGATCTCCTAATAATTTGGACCTGAATTTATTTGGTATAACCACTCTTGCACCCCACATGATACAATCTTTATCGACTGATAATTCATTCCTACGAATGAAGAATGGATGTGTATCTTTGTCGGTTACCTGGTTTGGCCATCCATTTGCAATATACTCATACACCTTTGACATCACAGGGTCACGTTTGGTTGCTCTACCAAACTCTTCAGCTGTGACTGGCAGTTCATCAATGTATGAAAAATAAAACACTTCTTCCCTATCGGATGTAACCTGTGATGGGGAAGGCAATCTAGACATTGTGTCAGCATTACTGTGATCAGCTGATCGTCTGTATTCAATATCATATGTATATGCTGATAAAAATCAAAGCCCATCTCTGCATTCGGGCTGCAGCTAATGTTGGAACTGGGGACTTTGGATGGAGGATTGCTGTTAGGGGCATATGGTCTGTAACGATGGTAAACTTACGACCATACAAGTATTTGTGAAACTTCTTGACCCCAAAAATTAATGCCAAAGCTTCCCTTTCAATTTGCGCATAATTTCTCCCACGGGCACTGAGAGTGCGTGAAGCAAAAGCAATTGGTCTCTCCTCCCCATTACTTAATACATGAGAGATTACTGCCCCAACTCCATATGGAGAGGCAACACATGCTAGCTTAATCTTCTTAGATATGTCGTAGTGAACTAACATGGTGCTCTCTACGAATTTGTTTTTACATTCCTTGAATGCTGTTTCGTATTCTTTTGACCACTTCCACTGGACCTGTTTTTTCAAAAGTTCATTCAGTGGATGTAATACTGTAGCCAAATTTGGTAGGAACTTCCCATAATAGTTCAAAAGACCCAAGAATGAACGAAGTTCAGTGACATTCCTGGGAGTGGGTGCATTTCTAATTGCATCCAATTTTTCCATGGTTGGATGTAACCCATCTTTGTCAATTCTGTACCCTAAATACTCCACTGATTTTTTAAATAACTCACACTTACGAGCAGATACTCGTACTCTGTGCTTTGAGGACTTCATTCCATATTTTATTATGAATTTGCCTATTTGGTGCTGAAATTAGTATGTCATCAAAATAACATACTACCCCTTCAATATCTTGCAAAATCTGATTCATTACCTCTTGGAATATGGCAGGGGCAGAAGACACTCCAATGGTAGCCTATTAAACTGATATAGGCCTAGATGAGTATTTATAGTCAAACATGCTTGGACTCCTCATCTAGTTCAAGCTGTAAGTAGGCATTCGTAAGATGCAGTTTTGAGAAGATCTGACCACCTGTCAGTGTTGTGAACAAATCTTCTATATTCGGCAATGTATTGGGGACATTACCCTCTAGAACCTAGTTTACGGTTACCTTATAATCACAACACAATCTTACTTTACCATCAGACTTCGGTACAACAACAATGGGTGTAGCCCAATTACATCGATCTATTTTACAATTAATATTCTCAGTCTCTAGTCTTTTGAGTTCTTGCTCAACTTTCTCCTTGAGTGCATATGGTACGGAACGTGGCTTGTAGTAAACCAATCTAGCATCCTTCTGTACCCTGACATTCGCCTTGAAGCCTTGGATCGGACTGCCCGTTTCACAGAACACCTTCGGATACTTCTTGATAACCTCATCCGTTGACGAAAATCTCGCTTTCACACAGAAAATTTTACTCCAATCCAGCTTCAGTGAGCTCAACCAATTTCTTCCTAGTAAGGCAGTCTTGTCTCCTTTCACTACTGTTAGAGGCAAGTTCTGAAATTGATCTTTATATTTCACCGGAACAGTGATACGACCTACCACAGGAATTTTCTCTCCCGCGTAGCCTCGCAGCTCTATCTTGGATTTCTCCAGTTGAAAATCACGCAATTTGTCACGGTACAGTGACTCCGGTACTACACTCATGGATGAACCCGTGTCAATTTCCATTGGTATCTTGAAACCCGCAACATCTATGTGGATTTTGATGCTTTCCGAATCACTGCCCATTAACCTCATGCTCCTGATATCGTGTAATTCTAACATCTCCTCGTCCTGTTGTTGTTCTTTCATGCTATGTAGTCTCTTGGGATTTCTACTCATAACTTTGAATGCTGGACTCATAGCTTCAAAAGCTGGTTTTCCCTTCAGTCAGCATGCCTTCGCAAGATGCCCAGTCCTTCTGCAGAAGAAACACTCTGCCTTCACGTATGGACAACTTTTAGCAATGTGTTGTCCCAGGCACCTATAGCACGACTTCGACGCTCTCGTAGAATTTGCAGTTTCTGAGACTTTTGGCCATGACCGTCTTTTACTTTGAACCTGCAGGTGATTTACCTCAGTTGACTGACGACCGTAATTTTTATTTAATTCTCTGGAATATTGTTCGGCCATGCCCATCGACCTCGCTGTCTGACAAGCAATCTCAAAAGTTAAGTCATCTGTCGTCAATAACTTCCTTCCGATCGCATCATTTTTCACCCCACAAACAAAACGACCCCATTATGCTCGGTTTTGAAAGTTTCCAAAATTACAGTGCATCGATAGCTTTTTTAATACTATGATGTAATCAGCGATACTTTCACCTGCCTTTTGATTCCGAATCCCCAAACGATAGCTTTCAGTAATTTCTAACGGTTTGGGGTTATAGTGCTGCTCCAGCTTCTTTAAAATCTCTTTCAGCATTGTGTCCTTTGGCTCGTCAGGCTCAAGCAGATTTACAAGGGTTTCGTATAATGCCGGACCTGTCACTGATAAAAAGATTGCTTTCTTACGTTCCAACACAGCCTGGTTCTGGACTGCATTGTCTGGAACTTCGATTATGTTATTTGCAGTGAAATACATTTCGAGCCGATCCACATACGCTTTAAAACGTTCCTGGTCATGTCTATATGCTCCCAAATATCCGATTACACCTACCATTTTAATCTCTAGCTGTTCACACCGTGTGCTTTTTTTTTACCTCGGATTTTTGTAGCTTTTTTCAAAGACAGAAACTTCCAAAGTCTTCTGTCGGCTGGCTCAATCCTTCATCAACAAAATTTAAGCTTTAAACATCGGAAAAATATCCCATCCTCGTCACCAAATGTGATATCTTCACAGAGCACAACACACACAGCTTCCTACATGCAGGCTGCTCTCTCAGAACTCTCCGGAGAAAGCCTGTTCTGTTTAATGATTAACTGTACAGTTGCAGTACACAATACGTCCACATCCACAGTGTGGCGCTACAAGCATTACAAGCTTACAGACATTACATAAACGTAATTTGGAAATGGGAATAAAATTTATTAAACGCTGTTGTGAACTTTTATAATTTAACAGAATTGGGAAATTTTTTAAACTTCTATAAAACAGCAACAAAACAATGAAAGAACAACCCCTGCACCAAACGTCTTTTATCTGCGGCCCCTCCTCCCCCCCTCAACCTAAGCTCCCTCCCTCACGTCATGACCGTACCCAAGATGGTAGCAAGATGTCATGCAGCAGCGCGGCCAGAGTGCTGCTGTAAAAGGGGGACAGACAATGTAGACGCCATGTGTGGATCCCCTAGAGAAGCTCGGGGTAAGGAATGCCGGCTTCTGAGTGGCATGGCTCTTGCTCGGCCTCGCCACCCACAAGTGGTGTGAGTCTGGGTGGTGTGACACCGGGGACTGTAGTGCCAAAGGTCGAGATTATCCATTGCGCGAGACCATTGACAGTCTCGTGGGTCACAGCGACAATCTGCGACTTGTCCTCCCTCATGTCCGCGGAGAGTGTCGCAATGCTTGTGGGAATACCACCCGAGACCTCCAGGAGCTGTCGGCTGAGCTGGAAACTCTCCCTGGACAGTCCCACCATGTCCAGGTGTGCGAACGCCTGTCTGTCAGCAGACCGGCTTTGCAGACTCACCCTCCAGAGAGATGGCATACGAGATTCAACCCTCAGAGTGAGTGGCTGCACGCCACTTGTACCCAGGGCCTTGGATTGGCCAAAGCCTGAGAATGTATCTTCCTGGTCAGAACTACTGGCTGTAGCTAAAAGAGGTGTCAATTGCATCGGCCCCCCCACCCCACCATCCCCGGAATAGCTTCCTGAGTTATCCCCATCTGGAAATAGAAAACAACAGATGAGTGGTTAGCAACAGGGGAGGGGGCAGGGTGACATGATGAAGGTCACATAGCGCAAGATTATTTGAAGGCCTGGCACTACTGCATTAGATATAGTCGAGAGGCACTGCATCACATTGCCCCAACCCTAGCCCACTGACACTGTATCACATTGCCCCAACCCCAACCCTAGCCCACAGATACTGCATGACATTGCCCCAACCCAGCCCGGGGATTTTACAGGACTTACCTCAGTTTCGAGCAGGGGATCAGCACCCCCATGGGTAGTTGACCTCTCTGAGGCACCAATGAGACCTGCCACGCGCTCCTCCATGTCCGTTAACGGCAGTGCGCCGCTGCTCCCGGCGGTTGTGCGATAACTTTCCCGGAAAAGATGACAATGGGAATGGTTACCAGAGGGCCCTTCTGTTCTTGTGGCCCACACAGATAGCCATCAAAGCACATACCACATTGTATGCATTGAATACAGTCCTCTGTTTAGTTGCACGTGGTTCATGAGGAAGACATCGAAGTGCAGAAACATCTTTTAAGATGTCAAAAAGCAGTCTTACTCATGTGTAACGATCATTCATGACAAATAAGGTGCAATGCTGAGCCTAGCTATACCAACATGTGTCAGATTTACCATTTAAGTAATGAACGAGTGCATGAATAAAAATATTATGTACTCTGACGACCCTGCAATTGTCATCAAATTTTTTCCAATACTCTTTATGGTCCTACTTGATACTATCCACAGAGGAAACCTCCTTGGCCACGCTGGTCCAGATGCCTTCGCACAGCTGGGAGGGGTTTACTGAGACCCCTCCTATTAAAATCCCCCCATCTGCTTTGCACAGCTATGATGAGGGCCTCGTTTGCCCCATAACTGAACTTTTGGGCTCTCTGCCTGCTGAAGTCACCTTCCATCATGGCTGCTTGCTCTGTGAAAAATAGCTGATTCAGCCCTGGATACACTGCGCATACTGACCAGAATCGTGGGAAGAAAAAAAATAATCAGGGGGGAAAAAATTGGCAAAAAAATTTGCGCATGCGCAGAAGGTTCGTTTCTTTATTTTTTTTCGATCGCAAATTTCGGCTCCAACGCACAAATTCACTCATGCAAGGCCGGATTTACCGCTATCGCTGGTCACCATTTGGTGAATTTTGCAACGTCCAACGATAGCGCTATCCCGGCACAAAAAAAAAATTCCGCCGCGATTATCGCCCAAAAACGGGCGAAATGGCTAAAACTCAAATTTCTAGCCCAATATTGGGTTGTCCCAGTGTTATTGGACCAAAAACAAACAAAAGTGCCCCATTTTTAGAGGGGCAGAATTAATAAAGAATCAAACAGTAAAAAACAATGGAAACTTATAAACAGAAATAACAGTGTTGCTGCTAGTGTCGAGCTTACACTCCAATCCCTGTGGTGCCCGCAGTCACCTCCAGCGTGCTTAGATTGTTATTGCTAGTCTCCTCTTTCCGGGTTGTTGCAGGTTTGAACAGAAATATTCCAAGTGTGGAGCAGCCGCCTGCCTCAGCTGTTATTATTCCCTTTAATTATTTAGTTTAAGATCTACGTGGAAGGAATGTCTGCCCCACACTAATTGAGCTACTTGGCTGTTGTGCAGGCGTATTCATCAACTCGACATCTCCCCATCTCCCTGAAGAGATGCTGCTTATTATGCAGCACCAACGAGTAATACGTGGTGAGCTGCAACTGTTTGTCTCACTTAGAAAACTCCAGGCTGAGCGTTCGCTAACGTCAATGGGAAGTTGGGTCACTTGAATACAGCTTCAGTCCCGCCACTGGTTCCCGCTGCCTCATTAGGTGCTTTCTGCAGTGATCTGACGGTTTTCCGTGCCGTCAAACCAGGAGGGGCAGTGCGATGTGAGGAGCAGGCTCGGAAATTACAGAACGACTCGGGCAAGATATATACGTGGAAAAAACCATCTCAGATGAAATTTGATGCAGACAAGTGTAAAATGCTACGCGTAGGAAGGGAGGACAGACAACACTTGTAGTTCCTGGATAGTGCTGAAATAACGAAGGAAGAAGCTGAAGGAGGCCTTAGTAAATGTGGCCTTAAATATGCAAAGCAGCAATCAATAAAACTAATAAGGTATTGAATGACATTGCCAAAACAGAATACAAATCATAGGGAGCAAGGGTCAAGCTGCTCTGGTCAGCCCACATCCGAACTTTAATTTGAGACATGACGTGTGGTGAGTGGAGCATGCTTGGGAAGACTATGGGTCTTTCCCTAAAGGCCTTCAATGCCCGATTGCCCACTGACAAGCACCGCTAATGTTCAGTGAGTAACACTGGTGAGAATTTGCATTTTTATGTTTAAAGTCAATAAAACGAATCGCCTGGTGAGAAAGTGGGCATTGCACGCTCATTGTCGGCGGCTTTCTCGACGGGTAAGTGGAAAGTTAGTCAAATGGGCGATCGTTACCGGAATGGACGGTAAGTAGTAAAATTTAGTCCGAGGCTACGGTTGGGCCTAGGGAGGGGGGATACTTAAAAAAAAAATGTTCATTAAAAAAAAATAAACACATACAAAGCATTCCCAAGATAGTTTTAACCCTAATCGCCGTGTTAAAATTAAAAAAAAAATAATTATAGAACCTTTAACTCACCTTTCTTTGCAGGGTCCCCCTTACCGCCCTGTTTAAGCAGCGTTTACCGCGCGGGTCTCTCGGCGATCTGCACACCGGCGGTTGAGGCCAAACTTACGCCCTGACTGTTGTTCTCGGCATTGCACGTGGACGGTATGGTCCGGGTGGGCGACTTCAGATGTGGGCGATACCGTGAAAAAACTTATGTGGAAACTTTCGCCGGGCGGAAAACCAGCTGTAACGCCAAGAGAATCGCCGACAATGAAGCTGAAAGTCTGGCCAATTGTCTTTGGATATTGTTTCCCTAAGCTCTCCACCACTGGGGTTTCCTCGTATCATGTGCTCGTCGCCAATAAGCAAAATAAACATTGATGATACGGAGGCAGTGCTGTGAGGAATGATCGGCTGATCTCCAGTGTCGGGGGGTCTGAGTTATGAGGAGAGACTGGGGGGGTAAAATTCATCTTGGGCGGCAGTGCAAAATGGGTGACAGCCAATCGGCAGCCCCGGGTCACACCACATGGACTTTCTTTTCTATTGACTTCAATGAAGAAGATCGGGCGGAGTGCAAAATGGGCTGTTGAAGCAGAAGTAGCAAAATGTACCAGAGCTTGGT
Organism: Pristiophorus japonicus; assembly: GCF_044704955.1. Lineage (NCBI taxonomy): Eukaryota > Metazoa > Chordata > Chondrichthyes > Pristiophoridae > Pristiophorus > Pristiophorus japonicus. The sequence continues at coordinate 60,665,806 of NC_091990.1, read as the reverse complement.
GGGGAGGGGGAGGGGCACATGAGCTAAGTGTCGGCGGGGTGGGGGGGGGGGGGGCACGAGAGCTTAGTGAGGAGAGGAATGAGAGATTATGGAGAGGGACACGCGAGCTAAGTGGAGGTGCACGAGAACTTATTGTGGAGGGGCATGCGAGATTATGGGGATGGGGGATAGAAACATAGAAACATAGAAACATAGAAGTTAGGTGCAGCAGCAGGCCATTCAGCCGTTCGAGCCTGCACCATCATTCAATAAGAACATGGCTGATCATTCAACTTCAGTACCCCTTTCCTGCTTTCTCTCCACACCCCTTGAACCCTTTAGCCGTAAGGGCCATATCTAACTCCCTTTTGAATATATCTTACGAACTGGCCTCAACAACTTCCTGTGGTAGAGAATTCCACAGGTTCACAATTCTCTGAGTGAAAAAGTTTCTCCTCATCTCGGTCCGAAATGGCTTACTCCTTATTCTTAGACTGCGACCGCTGGTTCTGGAACTCCCCAGCAACAGGAACATTCTTCCTGTCTCTAACCTGTCCAATCCTGTCAGAATTTTACATGTTTCTATCAGATCCCCTCTCATTCTTCTAAACTCCAGTGAATACAGGCCCAGTTGATCCAGTCTCTCCTCATATGTCAGTCCAGCCATCCCAGGAATCAGTCTGGTGAACCTTCGCTGTACTCCCTCAATAGCAAGAATGTCCGTCCTCAGATTAGGAGACCAAAACTGAACACAATATTCCAGGTGTGGCCTTACCAAGGCTTTGTACAACTGCAATAAGACCTCCCTGCTCCTATACTCAAATCCCCTAGCTATGAAGGCCAACATGCCATTTGCCTTCTTCACTGCCTGCTGTACCTACATGCCAAACTTCAATGACTGATGTACAATGACACCCAGGTCTCGTTGCACCTGCCCTTTTCCTAATTTGTCACCATTCAGATAATATTCTGTCTTCCTGTTTTTGCCTCACATTTATCCATATTATACTGCATTTGCCATGCATTTGCCCACTCACCTAACCTGTCCAAGTGACCCTGCAGCCTCTTAGCTTCCTCTTCACAGCTCACACTCCACCCAGCTTAGTGTCATCTGCAAACTTGGAGATATTACATTCAATTCCTTCATCTAAATCATTGATGTATATTGTAAATAGCTGGGGTCCCAACACTGAACCCTGCGGCACCCCACTGGTCATTGCCTGCCATTCTGAAGAGGGCCCATTTATTCCTACTCTTTTCTTCCTGTCTGCCAACCAGTTCTCTATCCACGTCAATACATTACCCCCTATACCATGTGATTTAATTCTGCACACTAATCTCTTGTGTGGGACCTTGTCAAAAGCCTTTTGAAAGTCCAAATACACCACATCCATTGGTTCTCCCTTGTCCACTCTACTAGTTACATCCTCAAAAAATTCTAGAAGATTTATCAAGCAAGATTTCCCCTTCATAAATCCATACTGACTTGGACCGATCCTGTCACTGCTTTCCAAATGCGCTGCTATTTCATCTTTAATAATTGATTACAACATTTTCTGTCAGGCTAACCTGTCTATAATTCCCTGTTTTCTCTCTCTCCCTCCTTTTTAAAAAAGTGCTGTTACATTAGCTACCCTCCAATCCATAGGAACTGATCCAGAGTCTATAGAATGTTGGAAAATGATTACCAATGCATCCACTATTTCTAGGGCCACTTCCTTAAGTACTCTGGGATGCAGCCTATCAGGCCCTGGGGATTTATCGGCCTTCAATCCCATCAATTTCCCGAACACAATTTCCTGACAATAAGAATTTCTTTCAGTTCCTCCTTTTCGCTAGACCCTCGAACCCCTAGTATTTCCGAAAGGTTATTTGTGTCTTTCTTAGTGAAGACAGATCCAAAATATTTGTTCAATTGGTCTGCCATTTCTTTGTTCCCCATTATAAATTCACCTGAATCCGACTGCAAGGGACCTACGTTGGTCTTCACTAATCTTTTTCTCTTCACATATCTATAGATGCTTTTGCAGTCAGTTTTTATGTTCCCTGGAAGCTTCCGCTCATACTTTATTTTCCCATTCCTAATTAGACCCTTGATGAGCAATTATGGGGATGGGGACGAGAGATTATGGGGAGAGGAGGAGAGTTGGAGAGTTTAGCGGGGAGGGGGAACGAGAATTTAGTGGAAAGGGGAACGTGAGCTTATGGGGAAGGGGTCGAGAGATTATGGGGAGGGGGACGCGAGTTTAGTGGGGAGGGGATGAGAGATTATGGGGAGGGGGACGAGAATTATGGGGAGGGGAAGAGAATTTAATGAGGAGGGGGAGCAAAGTTTAGTGAGGAGGGGGACGAGAACTTAGTGGGGATAGGGACAATAGGTTATGGGGAGGGGGACGAAATTACGTGGAGAGGGACGTGAGCTTATGGAGAAGGGATCCAGAGATCATGGGGAGGGGGACGCAGGCTTGGCATCCTTTTGATCTGTGCCTACTGCTGCCTAGGCCCTAAGCTCTGGAATTCCCTCCCGAAACCTCTCCGCCTCTCCACCTCCCTCTCCTCCTTTAAGACGATTTTTAAAACCCTATCTCTTTCTTTGTTCAAGCTTTGCTCACACACACACACCACACGAATGCCCCTGTGGTACATACACACACCGCATGAGAGGCCCTGTGGTACACACACACCACACGAATGCCCCTATGGTACACACTCACCGCACGAGTGCCCTTATGGTACACACTCACCGCACGAGTGCCCATGTGGTACACACACACCAAACAAATGCCCCTGTGGTACACACACACCACACGAGTGCCCCTGTTGTACACACACACTCCACGAGTGCCTCTGTTGTACACACACACTCCACGAGTGCCCCTGTTGTTTAACATCTGTAGTGGGGAAAATACTTGAAACTCTCATTAAGGAAGAAATAGCGGGACATCTAGATAGGAATAGTGCAATCAAGCAGACGCAGCATGGATTCATGAAAGGGAAATCATGTTTAACTAACTTACTGGAATTCTTTGAGGATATAACGAGCATGGTGGATAGAGGTGTACCGATGGATGTGGTGTATTTAGATTTCCAAAAGGCATTCGATAAGGTGCCACACAAAAGGTTACTGCAGAAGATAAAGGTACGCGGAGTCAAAGGAAATGTATTAGCATGGATAGAGAATTGGCTGGCGAACAGAAAGCAGAGAGTTGGGATAAATGGGTCCTTTTCGGGTTGGAAATCAGTGGTTAGTGGTGTGCCACAGGGATCAGTGCTGGGACCACAACTGTTTACAATATACATAGATGACCTAGAAGAGGGGACAGAGTGTAGTGCAACAAAATTTGCAGATGACACTAAGATTAGTGGGAAAGCGGGTTGTGTAGAGGACTCAGAGAGGCTGCAAGGAGATTTGGATAGGTTAAGTGAATGGGCTAAGGTTTGGCAGATGGAATACAATGTCGGAAAGTGTGAGGTCATCCACCTTGGGAAAAAAAACAGTAAAATGGAATATTATTTGAATGGGGAGAAATTACAACATGCTGCAGTGCAGAGGGACCTGGGGGTCCTTGTGCATGAATCCCAAAAGGTTAGTTTGCAGGTGCAGCAGGTAATCAGGAAGGCGAATGGAATGTTGGCCTTCATTGCGAGAGGGATGGAGTACAAAAGCAGGGAGGTCTTGCTGCAACTGTATAAGGTATTGGTGAGGCCACACCTGGAGTACTGCGTGCAGTTTTGGTCACCTTACTTAAGGAAGGATATACTAGCTTTGGAAGGGGTACAGAGACAATTCACTAGGCTGATTCCAGAAATGAGGGGGTTACCTTATGATGATAGATTGAGTAGACTGGGTCTTTACTCCTTGGAGTTCAGAAGGATGAGGGGTGATCTTATAGAAACATTTAAAATCATGAAAGGGATAGACAAGATAGAGGCATAGAGGTTGTTTCCATTGGTGGGGGAGACTAGAACTAGGGGGCAAAGCCTCAAAATACGGAGGAGCCAATTTAAAACCGAGTTGAGAAAGAATTTCTTCTCCCAGAGGGTTGTGAATCTGTGGAATTCTCTGCCCAAGGAAGCAGTTGAGTCTAGCTCATTGAATGTTTTCAAGTCAAAGATAGATAGATTTTTAACCAATAAGGGAATTAAGGGTTACGGGGAGAGGGCGGGTAAGTGGAACTGAGTCCACGACCAGATCAGCCATGATCTTATTGAATGGCGGAGCTGGCTCGAGGGGCTAGATGGCCTACTCCTGTTCCTAATTCTTATGTTCTTATGTTCTTATGTTGTACACACACTCCACGAGTGCCCCTGTTGTACACACACTCCACGAGTGCCTCTGTTGTACACACACACCACACGAGTGCCCCTGTGGTACACACACACCACACGAGTGCCCCTGTCGTACACACTCACCGCTCGAGGGCCCCTGTGGTACACACACACACCAAACAAGTGTCCCTGTGGTACACACACACCACACGAGTGCCCCTGTTGTACACACACACTTCACGAGTGCCCCTGTTGTACACACACACCACACGAGTGCCCCTGTTGTACACACACACCACACGAGTGCCCCTGTTGTACACACACACCACACGAGTGCCCCTGTTGTACACACACACCGCACGCAAGCCTGCTGTAATACAGACTCACCCGACATGAGCAGCCCTATCAGACAAGGAGAAACATGTTGACTGTGAATGGATGGCTCTATTCTGTCACTGACACACTTCTTCATACCTGCTATCTATAATCACAGCCCAGATTCGCTACAGTGATACCTTTGAACAGAAGCTGTTGAATGATACAAGCTGTATAGTCGGACTGCAATCACCGCCCTGCACGTGATCGGATTAGATGGAAAGTACCAGAACGCAGAAATTACAGGAGCCTCTTCGGCAGGCTGGGTTTGGTACAAACAATTAACGCTCATCGAAGGAAATGAGTGTCATCTCACTCTGGCTCTGCCGCTGTAACCCCATTAGTTTGCAAGCTCGATTCTACGCTTGGTATCTTGTATATCTGCTAACTGCAAGACATCACGCTTGTGTTAAGCATCCTTTCAGTGTCAGTGAAAAGCTTAAATTTGCATAATGTTGCATATAGTTATGCAAAAATTCATGTGTTTTGGGCCAAAAAATGTCATTCTAAAGTCATATGAATTTTTCATAAATATCACATACATATTAAGTATTTTGCAGCTGAGAATGTTAGGATAACTATATGGTGTGGAATAATTGCTATTGCATCTGTGGGATGGAACTGTATCGCACTCAATACATGAGAGAGAGAGGCTGAGTCTGGGCATAACAGCTCTCTGTGATTACCTCATCTACCAGCTTAAACCTCCTCCCACACTGGTGCACCGTTGCTGCAGAGTATATTATCTACTGGATGTACTGAGCCATCAAGGCTTCTTCAGCAGCACCTCCCAAGCAACAACAACCTGCATTTAATAGCGCCTTTAATATAGGAAAACATCCCAAGGTACTTCACAGGAGCATAATCAGACAAAACTTGACTTCGAGCCGCCTTAAGGGATATTAGGTCAGGTGACCAAAAGCTTGGCCAAAGCAGCAGGTTTTAAGAAGCGACTTAAAGGAGGAGAGGTGGCGAGATTTAGGGAGGGAATTCCAGCACTTAAGGCCGAGGCAGCTGAAGGCACGGCCGCCAATGGTGGGGCGATGGAAATTGGGCTGGCGCAAGAGGCCAGAATTGGAGGAGCGCAGAGATCTCGGAGAGTCGTAGGGCTGGAGGAGGTTTTGGAGATAGGGAGGGACGAGGGATTTGAGCACTAGGATGGGGATTTTAAAACCCGTGACCTCCAGCACCTAGAAGGACAAGGGCAGTAAATGCATGGCAACACCAGCATCTCCACATTCCCCTCCAAGTCACACACCATCCTGACTTGGAAGTATATCGCCGTTCCTTCAGCATCACTGGGTCAGAAGCCTGGAATTCTGTACCTAACAGCACTGTGGGAGAATCTTCACCACACGGACTGCAACGATTCAAGAAGGCGGCCCATCACCACTTTCTCAGGGCAACTTGGAATGGGCAATAAATATCGGCCTTGCCAGCAACACCCACATCCCTAGAATGAATATTAAATAAAGCCTTCATCCTCTTAATTGGGACATCACAATACAGCCATGGCCTGTTATTAAAGCCACACACCTGACCAGAGATTAGAGACATTGGGCTAGAATTTCGCAAAAATCCGCCAGCGCCAGATTGCCGCCCAAAATACTGCTAAGTTTTTTAAATTACTGCCGGTAAAAAATTCCACAAAAAAAGCAAAAGATTCTGTCCGGCGAAAAAAAATAGACTTTACATCTCGACTCTTGACAGAAAATGGAACCTTGGGCCGTTTGGCAAAATGGGCAGTAATTACTAAAATTTAGTCCGAGGCTGCGGGCTGGGCCTAGGAGGGGGGAAAACACCAAAAATATTTTTTCCAAAAAACATAAAATAAAAAAATCAGGAAACATTCTCAGGTCCCTTTTCACATTAATCACTGTAAAAGAATTTGCAAATAATAATTAAAAACCCATTAACTTACATTGTTTTGCAGCCTCTCGCCCAGCACCAACTCCCGCTGCTTCTCGTGGGCGTTTATTTTTTCTACTTATCTACGGGTCACCGTTGAGTCAAAACTTGGGTGATGGAGATCTGTGGACGGTGCACGCTGATGGTCTGCTCCCCAGCATTATTTCGAAACCGCCGGTGAGCCTCAGCAGTGGAAATTTTCGCCGACCCAGTTCTCACTCAAAACGACGTATAAGAACATAAGAACATAAGAAATAGGAGCAGGAGTAGGCCATTTGGCCCCTCGAGCCTGCTCCGCCATTTAATAAGATCTGATCTTGGCCTCAACTCCACTTTCCTGTCCGCTCCCCATAACCCTTTCCTCCCTTATTGCTCAAAAATCTGTTTCTCTCTGCCTTAAATATATTCAATGACCCAGCCTCCACAGCTCTCTGAGCAGAGAATTCCATAGATTTACAACCCTCTGAGAGAAGAAATTTCTCTTCATCTCAGTTTTAAATGGGCGGCCCCTTATTCTAAGACTATGTCCCCTAGTGTTAGTTTCCCCTATGAGTGGAAATATCTTCTCTGCATCCACCTTGTCGAGTCCCCTCATTATCTTATAAGTTTCAATAAGATCATCTCTCATTCTTCTGAACTCCAATGTGTATAGGCCCAGCCTACTCAACCTATCCTCATAAGTCAACCCCCTCATCTCCGGAATCAACCTTCTCTGAACAGCTTCCAATGCAAGTATATCCTTCCTTAAATACGCAGACCAAAACTGTACGCAGTGCTCCAGGTGTGGCCTCACCAATACCTGTTACAGTAGGACTTCTCTGCTTTTATGCTCTATCCCCCTTGCAATAAAGGCCAACATTCCATTTGCCTTCCTGATTACTTGCTGTACCTGCATACTAACTTTTTGTGTCTCATGCACATGGACCCCCAGGTCTCTCTGTACTGCAGCACTTTGCAATTTATCTCCATTTAAATTATAATTTGCTTTTCTATTATTTCTGCCAAAGTGGATAACCTCATATTTTCCCACATTATACTCAATCTACCAAATTTTTGCTCACTCACTTAGCCTGTCTATATTCCCATTGGATATATTCAAGAGGGAGTTGGATATGGCCCTTACGGCTAAGGGAATCAAGGGGTATGGAGAGAAAGCAGGATACTGAGGGAATGATCAGCCATGATCTTATTGAATGGCGATGCAGGTGCGAAGGGCCGAATGGCCCACTCCTGCAACTATTTTCTATGTTTCTATGTTTGCAGATTTTTTTGTGGCCTCCTCACAATTTGCTTTCCCACCCATCTTTGTATCATCAGCAAACTTGGCTACATTACACTCGGTCTCTTCATCCAAGGGACCGAGTGTAATGTAGCCAAGTTTGCTGATGATACAAATATAGATTATAAATAGTTGGGGACCCAGCACCGATCCCTGCTGCACCCCACTAGTTACTGTTTGCCAACCGGAAAATGACCCATTTATCCCGACTCTCTGTTTTCTGTTAGTTAACTAATCCTCTATCCATGCTGATATGTTACCGCCAACCCCGTGAGCTTTTATCCTGTGCAGTAACCTCTTAAGTGGCACCTTATCGAATGCCTTCTGGAAATCCAAAGACACCACATCCACTGGTTCCCCCTTATCCACCCTGCTCGTTATATCCTCAAATAACCCCATCAAATTTGTCAAACATGATTTCCCTTTAATAAAACCTTGCTGACTCTGCTTGATTGAATCATGCTTTCCCAAATGTCCTGCTACTGCTTCCTTATTGATGGACTCCAGCCGAGAAAGCTGGTGGCGATGCAATGGAAACTCTAGCTCTTTGAAACAGCTTGCATGAAGACATTTCCAACCTCTTAATGGGAGAATAAACAAATTGTTTCTTTACAGCACCTGTGATAAGCAGCTTTATGGGGGATTGGGGATCCTGAGTGGGAAGGGAGAGAGACATTGGGGGATGACTAAAGGCACAAAGTTGTAGAATCTGTGGAGACTTTTGAAGGGGTTGAAAGGGGCAGCAAGGGGATAGATTTCGGGAGAATGTAGGGGTGCAGTGCAGCAACCTCTGTCACTGAGAGTGGAATGAGGAGAGGAGGGGAATGGGGCTAGGAATAATGAGAATTAATATAGATTGTAAATAGTTAGGGACCCAGTTGGATTGTAGAAGTTTGTGGCAGGGGATGGAGTGAGATCGCAGAGGGACGTTAAAATGATGACTGGAATTTTAAGGCAGTGCCAGAGCCAGTTTTGTTGAGGGAGGATTGGGAGGATAAGAGTGTGAGAACTAATGCAGGGAAGAATATGGGCCCTGGCCCTGGACAGGGACTATTAATGAAAAGTACATCGCAAACCTCTTAATGGAGACCTTGAAACAACCTGTGATCTGTTAATAGAGACACCTGCAGCCTTGGATAGTGACACTAAAACAAACTATTAATAGAGACAGCTGCAGCCCACAGATAGAGACCTTGAAACAACCAGCAATCTGTAAGCTGCAGCTTGTGATAGAGACACTGGAACAACCTGTTCATAGAGAAACCTGCAGCCCATGGATAGATACACTGCCTGTTTGAAAACACTCCCAGGGCAGGGGGTACAGCATGTGTTAGATACAGAGTAATGGTCTAGTTACACCTCCTCAAAATTTTATCTTAACCCCTACCTCAGTTAAACATCTCCCTGTTGCATTTTGTATACCTATATTAATCAATTTTGTGATCTAGTTTGTACAATGAATTCATAAGCGATCGAAACAGATTTTACTTCATATCACTATGACAGAGAGAGGAGGCTTTTATCCTATCAGTTTTTGCTGAATTCAAACCCAGATTCCAGTGATAAAGCATTTGTGTGCTCTGCTCACCCAATGCAGGGTCCAGTCACCTACACAATCATTTCAGTAGCACATCCATTGGGATACATCTTACTTTGTGAGAGGGATTTTCCAGGGTTTTTATCCAATTCTCTCTCCTAAAAGCACTGACAAACCTACAGTACATTAATGAAGTGGCCTTTCTTCATTCCACCATTGGTGGCCATGCCTTCAGCTGCCAAAGCCCCAAGCTCTGGAATTCCCTTCCTAAACCTTTCCACCTCTCTGCTTCTCTCTCCTCTTTTAAGAAGCTCTTTAAAACCTACCTCTTTCCTATCTTAATATCTCATTATGTCCCTCAATGTCAAATTGCATTTGATAATGCTCCTGTGAAGTGCCTTGGGAGGTTTCACAACATTAAAGGTGCTATATAAACGCAGTTTGTTGTTGTGTGAGCGTTGGCAGGCCATTCAATCAAGGAGGCAGCTAAGTTCAATCCTACCCTCACCCAACCTCCTCCACTTGCCAGCAGGGATCATTGGGTAGTCCTTGGGGGATTTTCAGTTCCTAACCAAGGGCACTGAGGCCAATTTATAGCTCTCCCATGGCAAAATGCTTGGAAGAACTGCGACATACGGAATGGATTCCTTACAGAGGAGCCCACAGTACAACCTGAAGGATCAAACCTTCCTCGCAAACAGTGGACAACCATCAACCACCTCAGAACCGGTCACGGTCGATGCTGCCACCTTCTCCATAGGCGGAAGATTGAAGCATCCCCATCATGCAACTGTGGAGCTCCTAATCAGACCCAGGAGCACATTGTTGAGCACTGCCCTCAGAGGGAATTCACAGGCAGCATACAAGATATCCACGCTGTTACACCTGAAGCTTTGGCCTGGATATCCAGCTTGGATATTGACGTTTGATTTGGTTTGCCACTACCACACAAAAACAGCTTGAGATCAGTTAATGCAATGCAGACTCCAACCAGTCTGTGTGACTTAGTATTAGATTAGATGACAGTCAGAGACTAGCTTTTCAGGGTTAATTATAAACCCTTTCCTTAAATATACAAACAGACCAGCATTAATTCTGACAGTGTCTCGATTTTGAAAGAATCTTGCAAATTGAACGATTTCTGGCCCAGACTATACTACAATCTATAAGAAAAGAACAAGTTGCCTAATTCAATGTTTGATCATTTCCAAAACAATTTTAATAAACTTTCAAACTCCATAGCATTCCTTTACAAATAATGGTTCAATTAAGTCCAAATTAATTTCTCTGACAATAAAATTCACAAAGCATCTATTATTAAAAGAAAACACTTGTTTTAATTTCCAGCATGTGCAGGGAACTTGTAAATCTGTCAAGCATCTCCTCCCCCTTCTCTTCCAATCCCTTTCTCTGATCTGTTAAGGCACGCAGCTATAGAGGAGATTGCTCTGAGAGCAATTTCAGAATGGCAGCGGCCATTCTATTGGAACAAGCACTTGTGGGCCGGGTGACACTGTTGGTTTAATGTGGACTTGGCTTCAAACCTATCCTGGACTCTGAGGGTCAAAATTAAACTGCCACCCTCACTCTGATTAGCCAGCGGGTGAATCGTGTAGAAATAACCCATTGGTACTGTTGAGGTGGCCTTCTAACATGAGTGTTAAAGTGCACTGTGGAGCTTTTGTCTGGATCTCATTTGAATTCTTCTTAAGTATAATATTGTATGAATGTGATGCTCCTCTACATATTAACCTTCAAGCATGAGTTAGGCTCAGTGGTAGCAATCAAAGGGTAAAAGACTTGGATTTATATAGCGCCTTTCACAACCACCGAACGTTTCAAAGCGCTTTACAGCCAATGAAGTACTTTTGGAGTGTAGTCACTGTTGTAATGTGGGAAACGCAGCAGCCAACTTGCACACAAGCAAGCTCCAGCAAACAGCAATGTGATAATGACCAGATCATCTGTTTTTTTTTTGTTATGTTGATTGAGGGAAAAATATTGGCCAGTGCACTGGGGATAACTCCTCTGCTCTTCTTTGAAATAATGCCATGGGACCCTTTAAGTCAACTTGAGAGAGCAGACGGGGCCTCGGTTTAACGTCTCATCCGAAAGACGGCACGTCCAACAGTGCAGTGCTCCCTCAAGTGTCACCCGAGATTTTTTTGTGCTCAAATCCTTGAACCCACATCTTTCTGACTCAGAGGCGAGAGTGCTACCTACTGACCTACAGCGGACACTGAGTAATGGGCCCAAGCCTCACTGCAGGACTTGCGCATGTAATCTCGGCTGATTATTCCGTACAATACTGAGGGAGTGCTGCATGGTTAGAGCTTCCATCTTTAGGAACATTAAATCAAGGCCTAATCTGCCACATCAGAAAAGATCCCACCACCCTGTTTGAAGAAAAACAGGGGAGTTCTCTCGGTGTCCTGGCCAGCATTCATCCCTCATCCAACAGCACCAAGAACAGATTATCTGGTCATTTATCTGATTTCTGAATATGGGATCTTGCTGTGCATAAAGAGGTTGCTGCATCTGCCAACAAAACAACAGTGGCTACACTTCAAAAGTAATTAATTGGCTCGGAGGATTTTGTTTACCTTCAGGATGTGAAAGTCTCTGTATAAATTCTTACCTAAAGGGAATCTGAGAACGTGTTTCATATTTAAATAGCAGCGTACTGTCCTGTGTTCTGAAGGGACGAGGTTTGCCAATAATACTGATGAATGCTGATGGTAATTAGAGGCAAATCAATCTTGATTTGGATAAATTAAGTGAGGTGTCTACTTGGCATTGGGAAGTTTATCACAGCAAGGAGCACAATGTGGAAATAGCTGTGACCTTGGTTGGAGGGCACCAGAACTGGCACAGAAACACTCACTTACAGCTCTGCATCCTTAACAGTACCTGATCAATTGGTTCCATCCCTGTCAATCGTTACAGTCTGTTATTGGCTGTGACGTCCACCGTTAAAACTGCTTTTCAGCCAAAACAAAACTTTTAATAAAAAAAGTTGCTCCCACCTAAAAAAGTAAATCACCAGAATAAGAACAAACGAAGGACAACGGAATATCGAACATTATGCGGTTGGAATCCAGCGACGGCGCTCCCGATTGTCCGCCAAAACTTCAGCGGATGCTTCATGGAGAAATGGAGCAACCTATGCGGCTTCAGCCGGGGTTTGTGAAGTTAAAGTGGATGTCTAGGTCAACCTGTGTGGCCGTTTATGCTGTTTCTCCAAGGTTTCCACGAATCTTACATCGAAGTTACGATGGATGTTCGGGAGAACAATCTCTGGAAAGTCAAACTTAAAATAGAGTTAGAGGAGAGATGGACAGGAAAGAGTCAAATTCAATTTGAAATAAGAAGAGTGTTCGAATAGGAAGGAAACATGGGAGAGTAGAATGAGCACAGCTGAAGGGCTTGGCCCTGAAATTCTGATGGCTTGGGCAGTAGCTTGGTGGATCTATTTGGGGAAGGGTTAGGATTCGGGGAGGAGAGGGGGTCTGTAGGGTTGGTGTGACGTGCACCCACCCAAGCTAAGGGGAAGCCATGCAAATACTAGGCCCAGGCGACATCATCCGTGCTAAATTCCATCATTTCTGCCCTGTGCTTTGCCATTACCGACCTGGACCTTGATGACATCACTCATCGCTGCCGGCACCCTCCTGCATCAGCTCGCGCTGCTCCCTGGAGTAGTATGCCTCCACGCTGTTCCCCGAGGCCACTCCTCACCACTGGACCAAGACCTAGCTCTGTCGAGCCCATGTGGTGGCTGTCGAGCCCATGTAGTGCAACGGCAACCCCATGTTAAAAAAATCCTCGTTTCGAGGGACCGCCTATGATGATGATGACTGCAATTACAAAACAGAGTAACAGATTCCCAGGCAGGCTATTCCACTGCACCGCGCACTCTCGCAATGCCTGAAAGATTGTCGTGCAAAGCTGTGTCCATGGGCTATAAACGAGGCTCTCCTGAAGATTGAGGGGGTTTATTGCCCTGATGAAATAGAGTGTTTCCTGGGCAAGAGGTGAGCCTACGTCTAAAAAGCAAAGAAAAACACTGCCACTCCTGGTGGTAAACCAAACTAGACTCGTGTCATGTGGGATAAGGTGACTCATGCTCTTGGAAACAGTGGCATGGTCCACGCCAGGTTCACCAATAACCTTCCCGCTAAGGCTATTGGGCACAGGATTCGTGTGGTGCTGTACCCATCAAGGACTTAAAGCACAGTTGTACATCAATTGAAAATAAATAGCAAAGTGGTCTAAAAAAAGCAGAACAGCAACTGAGGGATATGGATTATATTGGAGTCTTAATCGTTGTGTTTCCTAGCGGTATTATACAGACTTACCACTTCACTTTGGATTGTTGCTTTTTGTTTGGGGGCTCCTATCTTCATTTGAAAGTCGCCCTCGTGATTTTTTTTTTTGATAAGCAAATTTCTGCAAACATATATAGTGAGGCTGCACTGTGGGGTTCCCAATGGGGATTCCATCCTTTATCAGGAAGAGCTGAAGGACCACAACAGACCCCAGGAGGCCAGGCTCATATAACAGCACCACAGAAGATCCAGATCCTTCTGCAGATACCGAGCTACCAGGGTATATAGACCCAGATTATATCTCAATATATCCACAGAGTTCTGTGAACATATGAACAGGAATTCAACTTCTCAAACCTCTCCCACCATCCAATGAGAGCAAGGCTGAACTGCACCTCAACTTCACTTACCTGCCTTTGATCTCGATCGCTTGAGGATGTTTTCATTAGTGTGGACAAGGGAGAACCAGTTGGTGTGGAGTATTTGGACTTTCGGAAGGCTTTCGACAAGGTCCCACACAAGAGAGTAATGTGCAAAGTTAAAGCACATGGGATTGGGGGTAGTGTGCTGACGTGGATTGAGAACTGGTTGGCAAAGAGTAGGAGTAAATGGGTACTTTTCAGAATGGCAGGCAGTGACTAGTGGGGTACCGCAAGGTTCTGTGCTGGAGCCCCAGCTGTTTACATTGTACATTAATGATGTAGACGAGGGGATTAAATGTAGTATCTCCAAATTTGCGGATGACACTAAGTTGGGTGGCAGTGTGAGCTGCGAGGAGGATGCTATGAGGCTGCAGAGTGACTTGGATAGGTTAGGTGAGTGAGCAAATGCATGGCAGATGAAGTATAATGTGGATAAATGTGAGGTTATTCACTTTGGTGGTAAAAACAGAGAGACAGACTATTATCTGAATGGTGACAGATTAGGAAAAAGGGAGGTGCAACGAGACCTGGGTGTCATGGTACATCAGTCATTGAAGGTTGGCATGCAGGTACAGCAGGCGGTTAAGAAAGCAAATGGCATGTTGGCCTTCATAGCGAGGGGATTTGAGTACAGGGGCAGGGAGGTGTTACTACAGTTGTACAGGGCCTTGGTGAGGCCACACCTGGAGTATTGTGTACAGTTTTGGTCTCCTAACTTGAGGAAGGACATTCTTGCTGTTGAAGGAGTACAGCGAAGGTTCACCAGACTGATTCCCGGGATGGCAGGACTGACATATCAAGAAAGACTGGATCAACTGGGCTTGTATTCACTGGAGTTCAGAAGAATGAGAGGGGATCTCATAGAAACGTTTAAAATTCTGATGGGTTTAGACAGGTTAGATGCAGGAAGAATGTTCCCAATGTTGGGCAAGTCCAGAACCAGGGGTCACAGTCTAAGGATAAAGGGTAAGCCATTTCGGACCGAGATGAGGAGAAACTTCTTCACCCAGAGAGTGGTGAACCTGTGGAATTCTTTACCACAGAAAGTTGTTGAGGCCAGTTCGCTAAATATATTCAAAAAGGAGTTAGATGTAATCCTTACTACTAGGGGGATCAAGGGGTATGGCGAAAAAGCAGGAATGGGGCACTGAAGTTGCATGTTCAGCCATGAACTTATTGAATGGTGGTGCAGGCTCGAAGGGCCGAATGGCCTACACCTGCACCTATTTTCTATGTTTTCTATGTTTCTATGATACCCTTACTTGATAAATTACTTGTCGATCTCTCTCTTGAAAATGTCAGCACCCAGCATCCACAGCCTTTTGGGGGGGATTTCCACTGCCCTTTGTGCAAAATAAGCACTTCCTGGTTTCACTCCTGAATGGTCAGCTCTGATTTTCACATTGTGCCATTTGGTACTGGAGGAAATATTTTCTCTGTATCCACCCTATCGAATCCCTTTATCATTTTAAACACTTTGATTCAATCATCCTTCAACCTTCCAAACTGAAGGGAATACACGGCAAGTTTATGCACCTGTCCTCGTAAGGCAACCCTGTAAGCTCCATGGAATATATGGAGAGGCTGCTGTGGTTCCGATCATTGTTTTAAGAACAGTCCTCTTTAATATTGCCTTAAAGGATGGCATTGAACTTTGTCACCATACCTGCCATCTGCTGTACATTTTCAAAGAGGGTTTGCAGTGCGATCACATGAATTCGATGCTCTGCTAGCATTCTCATGGCATGACCCCATGAGATCTTCGTTTGAATGTACTTCAGCGAGAGGCTGTCTTTTCTTTAGCCTTTGCTCAGAAACATCATTAGCCACATCCACATCCTTTTCCTCTGGTTTCCTCATGTGTCATCCAGTGCTCAATTTTCCTCGTAACTATCTCTATCCTTAAATGTGTGTCTAGATAGGCTGGAGAGTGTGAGTTTGTGTGTGAGTTTGACTGTGAGTGTGAGTGAGAGTGTGAGAGCGAGAGTGTCAGAGTGAGAGTGAGAGTGAATTTGTGAGTGAGTGAGAGTAAGTTACAGCGGAAGGAGCGTGCAGCAAAACAGACTCCCCACCCACTCTTTCTTTCAACCACTATCTGTTCCACCTGTGATAAAGACTGTAATTCCCATATTGGACTGTTCAGTCACCTGAGAACTCACTTTTAGAGTGGAAGGAGGTCTTCCTCGATTACGAGGGACTGCCTATGATGAGTTACAGTGTCTATGAGTTTGCCAAGTCTGAGGAGGCAAAGTCACTGAATATATTCAAGAAGATAGATAGATTTCTGGACACAAAAGGCATAAAGGGGTATGGAGAAAAAGCGGGAATATGGTGTTGAGGTAGAGGATCAGCCATGATCATATTGAATGGCGGTGCAGGCTCGAAAGGCCCAATGCTCCTATTTTTAATGTTTTTATGTACACTGTAACTCATAGGGCCCAAGTTTCCACACGATAAAAAACGGGCGCCCCTCCGAGCTGGGCGCCCGTTTCTCGCGCCTAAAACGGCGCCTCAAAAAAAACTCGCGATTCTGGAGCGTTCTGCAGCTCCTTGTCTGCCTGGCGCGGCGCGCAGGGAGGCGGAGCCTACACTCACGCCGATTTTGTAAGTGGGAGGGGGCGGGTACTATTTAAATTAGTTTTTGTCCTGCCGGCAACGCTGCGCGTGCGCGTTGGAGCATTCGCGCATGCTCAGTGTGAAAAAAACATTGGCACTCGGCCATTTTTGTAGTTCTTTGTAGCTGTTTAATTTTTGAACATTTTTTTAATAAAAGCACATTGCCATCAGCACATCAGCACTTGCAGCCTTCTCACTGTCTCCTTCCCCCATCCCCCGCGGGAAGAACGGGCGCCTCCTCCCCCCCCCCGCGGGAAGAACGGGCGCCTCCTCTCCCCCCCCCCCCGCGGGAAGAACGGGCGCCTCCTCTCCCCCCCCCGCGGGAAAGAACGGGCGCCTCCTCTCCCCTCCCCCCCCGTGGGCAGAACGTGTGCCTCCCTCCGCACCCCCCCCGCGGGAAAGAACGGGCGCCTCCTCTCCCCTCCCCCCCCGTGGGCAGAACGGGTGCCTCCCTCCGCCCCCCCCCCCCCCCCGCGGGAAAGAACGGGCGCCTCCTCTCCCCTCCCCCCCCATGGGCAGAATGGGTGCCTCCCTCCCCCCCCGCCCCCGCGGGAAGAACGGGCGCCTCAGGCTGACTGCAGCATTCTCCGTGCCTGAAGCACTTTCACACAGGTAGGAAGATGGTTTATTTAATCTTTTCTTTGCTTATAAATGTTTATTCAGGTTGGATTTATTTGTATAATATTTGTAGAAGTATAAATAAGGATTTATTGTAGAATTTAATGAGTTCCCTCCCGCCCCCCTCCCCCCCCCCACCTCGTTCTGGGCGCCTAATTTGTAACTTGCGCCTGATTTTTTAATGTGTAGAACAGGTTTTTTCAGTTCTACAAAAATATTCACTTGCTCCATTCTAATTTAGTTTGGAGTACGTTTTCACTGTGGAAACTTTGAAATCAGGCGTCAGTGGCCGGACACGCCCCCTTTTGAAGAAAAAATTCTGTTCCAAAGTAGAACTGTTCTACCTGACTAGAACTGCAGAAAAAAAAATGTGGAGAATTGCGATTTCTAAGAAAGTCTGTTCTCCACCAGTTGCTCCTAAAAATCAGGCGCAAATCATGTGGAAACTTGGGCCCATAGTGTCTAAGCTACAGTGTTACAGCATGGGGATAATCATCGAGCCCATCAATGTCAATTCAAGCACTACATGTGCAAAGGCTGTGAAACAATGGGGCACCTCCAGCGAATGTGCAAGAGTGTTGCGATTCACCACGTGGCACAGTCGGCAGAGGATGATCGATCCGGCGCGGATCACGCAGAATAAACAAGAGAGTCAAATCAACCCGAGGAAAAAGTGTATGGTGTACACATCTTCACCACCAAGAGCCCTCCTATCATGCTGAAAGTCAAATTGAATGGTATTCCGGTATCAATGGAGTTGGACACGGGAGCGAGTCAGTCAATTATGAGCCAGAAGGCTTTTGAGAAACTGTGGGGCAACAAGGCACAAAGGCCCAAACTGAGCCCGATTCAGACAAAGCTGCGCACCTACACAAAAGAGCTCATACCAGTCATTGGCAGTGTGTCAGTTAAGGTATCATATGATGTAGCTGTGCATGATTTATCACTATGGACTGTAGCAGGCGATGGCCCAACGCTATTCGGCAGAAGCTGGTTGGGGAAGATTCGATAGAACTGGGACGACCAAAGCACAATCTTCAGTGGATGATGTCTCGTGCGCCCAAGTGCTGAGCAAGTTTCTGTCGCTATTTGATCCAGGAATCGGCAACTTCACAGGCGCCAAGGTGCAGATCCATCTCGTCCCCAATGCAAGGCCCGTTCATCACAAGGTTCGAGAAGTTCCATATATGATGAAGGAGAAAGTCGAGATAGAAATGAACAAACTTCAACAAGAGGGAATCATATCGCCAGTCGAGTTCAACGAGTGGGCCAGTCCGATTGTTCCGGTGTTGAAAAGCAATGGCACGGTCAGAATCTGCGGAGACTACAAGGTAACGATCATCCTGAAGACTACGTGTGCAGGAAGTGTGTCCGCATCCAGCTCCTGACGGTCCGCGTTGCGGAATTGGAGCTGAGGGTGGATTTACTCTGGAACATCCACGATGCTGAGAATGACGTGAGTAGCACGAGTAGCGAGTTGGTCTTACCGCAGGTAAAGGGTCCACAGCCAACTAGGGAATGGAAGACCAGCAGGAAGAGCAGTGCAAGGAAAGTAGTGCAGGGGTCCCCTGCGGTCATCCTCCTGCAAAACAGATACACCACTTTGAGTACTGTTGAGGGGGATGACTCATCAGGGGAGGGCAGCAGCAGCCAAGTTCATGGCACCGTGGCTGGCTCTGCTGCACAGGAGGGCAGGAAAAAGAGTGGGAGAGCGATAGTGATAGGGAATTCGATTGTAAGGGGAATAGATAGGCGTTTCTGCGGCTGCAACCGAGACTCCAGGATGGTATGTTGCCTCCCTGGTGCAAGGGTCAAGGATGTCTTGGAGCAGGTGCAGGACATTCTGAAAATGGTGGATGAACAGCCAGTTGTCGTGGTGCACATTGGTACCAACGATATAGGTAAAAAAAGGATGAGGTCCTACGAGACGAATTTAAGGAGCTAGGAGCTAAATTAAACCTCAAAAGTAGTAATCTCGGGATTGCTACCAGTGCCATGTGCTAGTTAGAGTAGGAATCGCAGGATAGCTCAGATGAATACGTGGCTTGAGCAGTGGTGCAGCACGGAGGGATTCAAATTCCTGGGGTATTGGAACCAGTTCTGGGGGAGGTGGGACCAGTACAAACCAGACGGTCTGCACCTGGGCAGGACCAGTACCAATGTCCTAGGGGGAGTGTTTGTTAATGCTGTTGGGGAGGAGTTAAACTAATATGGCAGGGAGATGGGAACCAATGCAGGGAGACAGAGGGAAACAAAATGGAGACAAAAGCAAAAGACAGAAAGGAGATGAGTAAAAGTGGAGGGCAGAGAAACCCAAGGCAAAAAACAAAAAGGGCCACTGAATATAAAGGGGCTGCAGGAGAGGTCAAAACTAAAAATCATGGTTTAAAAACTAGTATTAAAACACTCTACCTAAACGCACGCAGCATTCGAAATAAAGTAAATGAGTTGACGGCACAAATCATTACAAATGGGTATGATTTGTTGGCCATTACAGAAACGTGGCTGCAGGGTGGCCAAGACTGGGAATTAAATATACAGGGCTATCTGACAATTCGGAAAGATAGACAAGAAGGGAAAGGAGGTGGGGTAGCTCTGTTAATAAACGATGATATCAGGGCAGTTGTGAGAGACGATATTGGCTCTAATGAACAAAATGTTGAATCATTGTGGGTGGAGATTAGAGATAGTAAGGGGAAAAATTCACTGGTGGGCGTAGTTTATAGGCCCCCAAAATAATAACTTCACGGTGGGGCGGGCAATAATCAAGGGAATAATGGAGGCATGTGAAAAAGGAACGGCAGTAATCATGGGGGATTTTAACCTACATATCGATTGGTCAAATCAAATCGCACGGGGTAGTCTGGAGGAGGAATTCATAGAATGCATATGGGATTGTTTCTTAGAAGATTATGTTAAAGAACCTACAAGGGAGCAAGCTATCTTAGATCTGGTCCTGTGTAATGAGACAGGAATAATAAACGATCTCCGAGTAAAAGATCCTCTCGGAATGAGTGATCACAGTATGGTTGAATTTGTAATACAGATTGAGGGTGAAGAAGTAGTGTCTCAAACGAGCGTACTATGCTTAAACAAAGGGGACTACAGTGGAATGAGGGCAGAGTTGGCTAAAGTAGACTGGAAACACAGACTAAACGGTGGCACGATTGAGGAACAGTGGAGGACTTTTAAGGAGCTCTTTCATAGTGCTCAACAAAAATATATTCCAGTGAAAAAGAAGGGCGGTAAGAGAAGGGATAACCAGCTGTGGATAACCAAGGAAATAAAGGAGAGTATCAAATTAAAAACCAATGCGTATAAGTTGGGCAAGGTTAGTGGGAAAATAGAAGATTGGGAAAATTTTAAACGACAGCAAAGAATGACTAAGAAAGCAATAAAGAAAGGAAAGATAGATTACGAAGGTAAACTTGCGCAAAACATAAAAACAGATAGTAAAAGCTTTTACAGATATATAAAACGGAAAAGAGTGACTAAAGTAAATGTTGGTCCCTTAGAAGATGAGAAGGGGGATTTAATAATGGGAAATGTGGAAATGGCTGAGACCTTAAACAATTATTCACAGTGGAAGACATAAAAACCATGCCAAAAATTGCTGGTCACTGGAATGTGGGAAGAGAGGACCTTGAGACAATCACTATCACTAGGTGGGTAGTGCTGGACAGGCTAATGGGACTCAAGGTAGACAAGTCCCCTGGTCTGGATGAAATGCATCCCAGGGTATTAAAAGAGATGGCGGAACTTATAGCAGATGCATTCGTTATAATCTACCAAAATTCTCTGGACTCTGGGGAGGTACCAGCGGATTGGAAAGCAGCTAATGTAACGCCTCTGTTTAAAAAAGGGGGCAGACAAAAGGCAGGTAACTATAGGCCGGTTAGTTTAACATCTGTCGTGGAGAAAATGCTTGAAACTATCATTGAGGATGAAATAGCGGGACATCTAGATAGGAATAGTGCAATCAAGCAGACACAACATGGATTCATGAAGGGGAAATCATGTTTAACTAATTTACTGGAATTCTTTCATGATATAACGAGCATGGTGGATAGAGGTGTACCGATGGATGTGGTGTCTTTAGATTTCCAAAAGGCATTCGATAAGGTGCCACACAAAAGATTACTGCAGAAGATAAAGGTACGCAGAGTCAGAGGAAATGTATTAGCATGGATAGAGAATTGGCTGGCTAACAGAAAGCAGAGAGTCGGGATAAATGGGTCCTTTTCGGGTTGAAAATCGGTGGTTAGTGGTGTGCCACAGGGATCAGTGCTGGGACCACAACTGTTTACAATATACATAGATGACTTGGAAGAGGGAACGGAGTGTAGTGTAACAAAATTTGCAGATGACACAAAGATTAGTGGGAAAGCGGGTTGTGTAGAGGACACAGAGAGGCTGCAAAGAGATTTAGAGAGGTTAAGCGAATGGGCTAAGGTTTGGCAGATGGAATACAATGTCAGAAAGTGTGAGGTCATCCACCTTGGAAAAAAAAACAGTAAAAGGGAATATTATTTGAATGGGGAGAAATTACAACATGCTTTGGTGCAGAGGGACCTGGGGGTCCTTGTGCATGAATCCCAAAAAGTTAGTTTGCAGGTGCAGCAGATAATCAGGAAGGCGAATGGAATGTTGGCCTTCATTGCGAGAGGGATGGAGTACAAAAGCAGTGAGGTCCTGCTGCAACTGTACAGGGTATTGGTGAGGCCACACCTGGAGTACTGCATGCAGTTTTGGTCACCTTACTTAAGGAAGGATATACTAGCTTTGGAGGGGTTACAGAGACGATTCACTAGGCTGATTCCGGAGATGAGGGGGTTACCTTATAATGATAGATTGAGTAGACTGGGTCTTTACTCCTTGGAGTTCAGAAGGATGAGGGGTGATCTTATAGAAACATTTAAAATCATGAAAGGTATAGACAAGATAGAGGCAGAGAGGTTGGTTCCACTGGGCGGGGAGACTAGAACTAGGGGGCACAGCCTCAAAATACGGGGGAGCCAATTTAAAACCGAGTTGAGAAGGAATTTCTTCTCCAAGAGGGTTGTGAATCTGTGGAATTCTCTGCCCAAAGAAGCAATTGAGGCTAGCTCATTGAATGTATTCAAGTCACAGATCGATAGATTTTTAACCAATAAGGGAATTAAGGGTTACGGGGAGCAGGCGGGTAAGTGGAGCTGAGTCCATGGCCAGAGCAGCCATGATATTGTTGAATGGCGGAGCAGGCTCGAGGGGCTCGATGGCCTACTCCTGTTCCTAATTCTTATGTTCTTATGTTCTTATGAGTCTCGTTACAAGTCCAGTACCCGCAACCCAAGGCGGCTGACCTGTTCGCAACGCTAGTAGCAGGGAAGTTGTTCACCAAGCTGGATCTAACCTCTGCTTACATGACACAGGAGCTGGCTGAATCTTTAAAAAGATTAACGTGCATCAACACACGCAAAGGACTGTTTATATACCACAGGTAAACTTTTGCGATTCGCTCGGCTGCTGCCATCTTCCAGAGGAACATGGAGAGTCTGCTGAATCAGTTCCGCGCACCGTTGTGTTTCACAACGACATCCTGATCACCGGTCATGACACCACCGAACACCTGCACAACCTGGAAGAGGTTCTAAATCGACTTGACAGAGTGGGACTCAGGTTGAAATGCTCCAAGTGTGCTTTCCTGGTGCCAGAGGTCGAATTTTTGTGGAGAAAGATTGCAGCAGACGGCATCAGACCCACGGACTCTAAGACAGAGGCCATCAAGAATGCACCCAGAGCACAGAATGTGATGGAGCTGCGGCCGTTCCTGGGACTCCTCAACTATTTTGGTAACTTTCTATCCGGGTTAAGCACTTTGCTGAAACTGTTGCACATATTGCTACTTCAGCGTGATGACTGGGTTTGGGGTAAATCTCAAGAGACAGCCTTAGAGAAGGCCAGAAACCTACTTTGTTCTAATAAGTTATTTGTATGACCCATGAAAACAATTAGTGGTAGCTTGTGATGCATCTTCGTACAGGGTCGGCTGTGTGTTACAGCAAACAAATGTATCAGGCAAACTCCAACCAGTTGCATACGCGTCTAGATGTCTATCTAAGTCTGAAAGAGCCAAAAGTATGGGTGAGAAAGAGGCATTAGCATGTGTATATGGGGTTAAGAAAATGCACCAATACCTATTTGGACTTCGGTTTGAGCTTGAAACCGACCACAAACCGCTCATTCCGCTGTTTTCAGAAAGCAAACGTATAAACACCAATGCTTCATCCCGCATCCAAAGATGGCCAGTAACATTATCCGCCTATGACTATGTTATCCGCCATAGACCAGCACGGAAAGCCGTGCTGATTACCTCAGTCGGCTACCATTGCCCACTACCAGGGTGGAAATGGTGCAACCCGCAGACTTACTTCTGGTCATGGATGCTTTTGAGAGCGAGGGGTCACCCGTCACTGCTCGCCAGATCAGGACCTGGACCAGCCAGGATCCTGTGCTATCACTTGTAAAAAGGAGCTCAATGGGAGCTGGTCGGCCGTTCCCGGGGAAATGCAAGATGAAATTAAGCCGTTTCACCAAAGCAAAGATGAAATGTCCATCCAGTCAGATTGTCTCTTATGGGGTAATCACGTGGTTTTACCAAAAAAGGCAGGGAAACGTTTATCCGCAACCTACAAAATACCCACCATGGCATAGTCATGATGAAAGTTATAGCCAGGTCGCATATTTTGTGGCCCGGCATTGACTCGGACTTAGAGTCATGTGTACACGCAACACGTGCTCACAATTAAGCAATGCACTATGGGAGGCTCCATTGAGTCTGTGGTCATGGCCCTCCAAACCTGGTTTAGGATCCACATAGATTTTGTTGGCCCCTTTTTCGGAAAGATGTTTTTCGTTGCAGTGGACGCTTACTCTAAATGGATTGAATGCATAATCATGTCATCCAGCATATCCACTGCCACCATTGAAAGCCTCCGGGCTATGTTCGCCACGCATGGCTTGCCCAATATCCTTGTCAGTGACAATGGACCATGTTTCACCAGCTCAGAATTCAACGAGTATATGACCCGCAATGGCACCAAGCATGTCAGGTCTGCCCCGTTTAAGTCTGCATCCAACGGTCAAGCGGAACAAGCAGTCCAAACTATCAAGCAGAGCTTGAAACGCGTGACAGAAGGCTCCTTGCAGACCCGTTTATCTTGGGTTCTGCTCAGCTACCGGATGTGACCCCACTCACTCACTGGGGTTCCTCCTGCAGAATTGTTAATGAAGACAGCATTCAAAACCAGGGTCTCCCTAGTCTACCCAGATCTAAATGATCATGTGAAAACCCGGCGTCACCAGCAAAACATATACCATGATCGCGTAGCTGTATCGCGTGACATTGATGTTAACGACCCTGTGTTTGTCCTCAATTATGGTCATGGTCCTAAATGGGTCATTGGCACTGTCTTGGCCAAGGAGGGGAATAGAGTATTTACAGTCAAACTATTGAATGGACAAACGTGCAGAAAGCATTTGGATCAGACCAAATTGCGGTTCAACGACAACCAGGAACAACCTGAAGAGGACATCACCATCATCGATCCACCAACACACACCCAACCAGTAATCGACCTCGCTGTCAATCAAGAGGATGAACCCACCATTCCCAACAGTCCTGTCAGACCAGCCACGCCGCAGTGCAGCAATGGTCCAACCAACTCACCCATGCCAGAATTTGAACTCAGACGATCAACCAGCGAGCCTGGGTCCCGGATCGTCTCAACTTGTAAATAATTTGTATCAAAGACTTTGGGGGGGGAGTGATGTTATGTATGTAAACATTGTAACTGTGTAAGACTTGCCACCAGAGGGTGCAACTGTTGGAGGCCCAAGGGTCACCTGCACACCTGGTGCAAGTGAGTATAAAAGGTTGTCTGCCATGCTACTTAGGCACTCTGGAATTGTATTAAAGAGACTAAGGTCACATCAGTTTTAGCTCACAGTACTCAGTCTTGTGGAGTTCTTCCACACTTAACATCCGCCACCTGCAGTGTGATCCCACCACCAATCACATCTTCCCCTCCCCTCCCCTTCCCTCCCAGCATTCCGAAGGGACCGCTCCCTCTGCGACACCCTGGTCTTCTCCTCAATGACCTCCAACACCCCCTCCCCTTCCCACGGCACATTCTCGTGCAAGCGCAGGAGATGCAACACCTGGCCTTTTACCTCCTCCCTTTGCACTATCCAGGGCCCCAAACACTCCTTCCAGGCGAAACAGCGATTTACTTGTATTTCTTTCAATGTAGTATACTGTATTCACTGCTCACGATGTGGTCTCCTCTACATTGGGGAGACCAAACGCAGATTGGGTGACCGCTTTGAGGAGCACCTCCATTAGGTCCGTAAGTGTGACCCTGAGCTTCCGGTCGCATATCACTTTAATTCTCCACTGCATTCCCACTCTGACCTCTCCGTCCTCGGACTCTTGCACTGTTCCAATGAATCTCAACATAAGCTCAAGGAACAGCACCCCATCTTTCGTTGAGGCACCTTCCAGCCTTTTGGACTCAACATCGAGTTCAACAATTTCAGACTGTAACCTCTGCCCATATTTTGCTTTTATGTATTTTTACTCTCTCTGTGTTTCCCATGGCAACTGCTAATTATCCTGTCTTTCACACCCTATCTAAACTGATATTTTTCTAACTTCTGCCATTAACATCTCAAGTCAGTCTAATATCCCTCTTGTCTCTCAAATCTCTCCTGTCCTCCACCCTATCACAGACCTTCCCTTTTTTTCTTTCCTCCTGGTTCTGTGGACTTTGGTTCTGTCTTCACGAAGGAAGACACAAATAAACTTCCGGAAGTACTAGGGGACCGAGGGTCTAGTGAGAAGGAGGTACTGAAGGATATCCTTATTAGGTGGGAAATTGTGTTTGGGAAATTGATGGGATTGAAGGCTGATAAATCCCCGGGGCCTGATATTCTGCATCCCAGAGTACTTAAGGAAGTGGCCTGAGAAATAATGGATGCATTGGTGATCATTTTCCAACAGTCTATCGACTCTGGATCAGTTCCTATGGACTGGAGGGTAGCTAATGTAACACCACTGTTTAAAAAAGGAGGGAGAGAGAAAGTGGGTAATGATAGACTGGTTAGCCTGACATCAGTAGTGGGGAAAATGTTGGAATCAATTATTAAGGATGAAATAGAAGCGCATTTGGAAAGCAGTGACAGGATCGGTCCAAGACAGCATGGATTTATGAAAGGGAAATCATGCTTGACAAATCTTCAGGAATCTTGGGGGGATGTAACTAGTAGAGTGGACAAGGGAGAACCAGTAGATGTGGTGTATTTGGACTTTCAAAAAGCTTTTGACAAGGTCCCACACATGCGATTGGTGTGCAAATTCAAAGCGCATGGTACTGGGGGTAATATACTGACGTGGATAGAGAACTGGTTGGCAGACAGGGAGCAGAGAGTCGGGATAAACGGGTCCTTTTCAGAATGGCAGGCAATGACTAGTGGATTGTCACAGGGCTCAGCGCTGGGACCCCAGCTATTTACAATATACATCACTGATTTGGATGAAGGAATTGAGTGTAATATCTCCAAGTTTGCGGATGAAACTAAACTGGGTGGCGGTGTGAGCTGTGAGGGGGACGCTAAGAGGCTGCAGGGTGACTTGGACAGGTTAGGTGAGTGGGCAAATGCATGGCAGATGCAGTATAATGTGGATAAATGTGAGGTTATCCACTTTGGGGGCAAAAACGCAAAGACAGAATATTATCTGAATTGCGGCAAATTAGGAAAAGGGGAAGTGCAACGAGACCTGGCTGTCATGGTTCATCAGTCTTTAAAGTTGGCATACAGGTACAGCAGGTGGTGAAGGCGGTAAATGGTTTGTTGGCCTTCATAGCTAGGGGATTTGACTATAGGAGCAGGGAGGTCTTACTGCAGTTGTACAGGGCCTTAGTGAGGCTTCACCTGGAATATTGTGTTCAGTTTTGGTCTCCTAATCTGAGGAAGGATGTTCTTGCTATTGAGGGAGTGCAGCGAAGGTTCAGCAGACTGATTCCTGGGATACCTGGACTGACATATGAGGAGAGACTGGATCAACTGGGCCTTTATACATTGGCGTTTAGAAGGATGAGAGGGGATCTCGTAAAAACGTATAAGATTCTGATGGTACGGGACAGGTTAGATGCGGGTAGAATGTTCCCGATGTTGGGGATGTCCAGAACCAGGGGACACAGTCTTAGGATAAGGGGTAGGCCATTCAGGACTGAGATGAGGAGAAACTTCTTCACTCAGAGAGTTGTTAACTTGTGGAATTCCCTGCCACAGAGAGTTGTTGATGCCAGTTCATTGAATATATTCAAAAGGGAGTTAGATATGGCCCTTACGGCTAAGGGGATCAAGGGGTATGGAGAGAAAGCAGGAAAGGGGTACTGAGGGAATGATCAGCCATGATCTTATTGAATGGTGTTGCAGGCTCAATGGCCTTCTCCTGCACCTATTTTTCTATGTTTCTATGTTTCTATGTTTCTCCCCTCCCCCTTTATGTGCTCCTTAAGAATCTGTTCTTTCGAACTGTCGCCAGTTCTGACGAAGGGTCATCGATGTGAAACATTAACTCTGTTTCTCTTCACAGATGCTGCCTGACCCGCTGAGTATTTACCCCATTTTCTGTTTTTATTTCAGATTCCAGCATCCGCAGTATTTAGCGTTTGTTGCACCAAACACTACCCTGGCCAAAGTCACAAATGATCGGAATCTGTGAGTGCGACCATAGTGTGTTCCTCCTCATGTACTCCTCAGATTTCTGCTGTATTCAATATGGTTGCCCACACTATGATTCTTTGTTGCCTCTCCTCCATTGTCCAGCTCCAAAGGACAGCCCGTGAATGGTTCAATTCCTACCCATCCAAGCATAGCCATTACAATTCCAGAAATGGCTTCTCTTCCCACTCCTGTGCAGTCACCTGTTGAGTTCCCCAAGGACCTATTCTGGATCATATGCTCTTCTTAATTTACAAGACAGCATTTGCAAGTGCAGGGTCTGCTACCCTACATTTGGGGATAATGCCCAGATCTCCCTCTCCATCACCTCTCTTGACCTGCGACCCTCATCATCATCATAGGCAATCCCTCGGAATTAAGGAAGACTTGCTTCCACTCCCAAAGTGAGTTCTCTGGTGGCTGAACAGTCCAATACGAGAGCCACAGACTCTGTCACAGGTGGAACAGACATTCGTCGAGGGAAGAGGTGGGTGAGGGTAATTTGCTGCCCGCTCCTTCCACTGTCTGCACTAGACCTCTTCATGCTCTTTGCGTTGAGACGCGAAGAACTCAGCGCCCTCCCGGATGCCCTTCCTCCACCTAGGGCGGTCTTCAGCCAGGGTCTCCCAGGTGTCAGTAGTGATGTCGCACTTTACCAGGGAGGCTTTGAGGGTGTCCTTGTAATGCTTCTGCTGCCCACCTTTGGCTCATTTCCCATGAAGGAGCTCTGCATAAAGCATTTGCTTAGGGAGTCTCGTATCTGGCATGCGAACTCTGTGGCCTGCCCAGCGAAGCTGATCGCGTGTGGTCAGTGCTTCAATACTGGGGAAGTTAGCCTGGATGAGGACACTGATGTTGGTGCACCTGTCTTCCCAGGGGATTTGCAGAATCTTGCGGAGACATCGTTGGTGATATATCTCCAGTGACTTGAGGTGCATTCTATATATTGTGCATGCCTCATATCCATACAGGAGGGCGGGTATTACTACAGCCCTGTAGACCATGTGCTTGGTGGTAGATTTGAGGGCCTGGTCTTCAAACACTCTTTTCCTCAGATGGCCGAAGGCTGTACTAGTGGACTGGAGGCGATGTTGAATCTCCGCATCAATGTCTGCCTTTGTTGATAAGAGGCTCCTGAGATATGGGAAATGGTCCACGTTGTCAAGGGCTGCGCCTTGAATCTTGAAGATTGGAAGGCAGTGCTGTGCGGCAGGGACAGGCTGGTGGAGGATCTTTGTCTTACGGATGTTAAGCGTAAGGCCCATGCTTTCATATGCCTCAGTTAATGCATTGACTATATCCTGGAGTTCAGCCTCAGAATGTGCGCAGACACAGCATTGTCCATGTACTGCAGCTCAACGACAAAGGTTGGGGTGATCTTGGAAGTGGCCTGGAGGCAGCGTAGGTTATACAGATTCCCACTGGTTCTGTAGTTTAGCTCCACTCCAGCGGGGAACTTGTTGATTGTGAGGTGGAGCATGGTGGTGAGGAAGATTGAGAAGAGGGTTGGAGCAATGACACAGCCCTGTTTGACCCCGGTCCGGACGTAAATTGGGTCTGTAATGGATCCGTTGGAAGGGATCATGGTCTGTATGTCGTCATAAAGCAGGCGAAGGATGTTGACAAACTTTTGAGAAAATCCGAAACGGAGGAGGATGCTCCATAGACCCTCACGGTTGACAGTGTCAAAGGCCTTTGTAAGATCGAAGAAGGCCATATACTCCCTGCATTTTTCCTGCAACTGTCGCGCTGCAAAGATCATGTCCGTTGTGCCCAGTAGGGGATGAAATCCGCACTGATTCCGCGAGGAGCTCCTCGGCCACGGGGAGAAGATGGTTGAGGAGAACTCTAGCGACAACTTTCCCAGTGGCTGATAGCAGGGAGAGTCCCCTGTAGTTGCCGCAGTCAGACTTGGCCCCCTTATTAAAAAATGGTCACAATCACTGCATCTCTGAGATCTCCCGGCATGCTCTCCTCCCTCCAGATGAGAGAGAGGAGGTCATGTATCCGTGCCAACCGTGCTTTTCCGCCATACTTTAGCACCTCAGCAGCGATTCCATCCGCACCTATAGCCTTGTTATTCTTAAGCTGTTTCATGGCTTTGCCAACCTCGTGCAGCGTTGGAGTTTCACTGAGTTGGTGGCGAGTCGTTGGGCTGGGCCGGCTGGTTGAGGTGACCCAGAGTGCGAGGTTGGGCCGGGCCCTCTGGCCGAAGGGACCTGGAGTACGAGGCTGGGTCAGGCCGGCTGGGTTGGGCCGGCTGGCTGGAGGGACCCAGAGTGCGTCGTTGGGCCGGGCCGGCTGGCTGAAGGGACCCAAGTGCTGAATGTACTCCCATGATGTACAAAGCCCTGGCTAGACCACCCTGGAGCACTGCAGGGAAGTAGAGGCCCAGTCGTCTCCAAAGGGGTCCCGAACACCTGGATGCTGCTGGGGAGAGGTCTGGATGCTGCCAGAGAGAGTTCTAGACACCACCGGAGGCCCGAACGCCTTAGCCGCTGCAATCCCGGGCCGAATGCCCACCCCGCTCCCGGTTAGCTGTATTCCTCCTCCATTAGTGGTGTACTATCTACAGAGTAGATCAGGAGCAACTGTTTCCACTGGCAGCATACCTTTTGACAGATTACACACATCCCCGGGAGAAGGACATTTGTGGCCGTAGATTGAGCTATTTGCCCAATTCATGCCCAGCGAATGTCCTTCAAACTCTTACGCCTGGTAAAAATAAGCTACTTTTACCAGCCTAAGAGTTTTAAAGCATAGTAAAATTCAATGTTATTTTTATATTAAAAACTCTGTATTTCTAAAACATTTAATTTAATGCAATTTCTATTCATTTAAAAAAGAAATTTATGTTTGTGATTTACTTGATTTTGGGGGGATTCTCATTGATAGTAATGGACACTCAGAGCTCCAATACTATCAATGAAAATACTACATTGTGATTGGTGGTCCAGTCCCACGTGATCCCAGGATATACATATGATCCTGGAAGACATGTTCCTGTACGCTGGACTGCGAATCTAGGCCTTCGCAATCTTACCTTCCTCCAGGACCACCAAGTATTTTTGTTAAAAACATTTTGGTCGGAGGCGTCACCCACAGGAAGCCTCTGACCGCAATTTTCCCCCCATTACATCAAGATGAGTGAAAATTTCCTCCAACTGAACATCAGAAAGCCAAAAGCCATCATTTTCTTCCTCATTATTAACGTGTTTACCCGCTTCCATCGCCCTATCTTTTGCTCAGGTTGAATCAGACCATGTGAATGCTTGGCCTCCTGCTCGGCCCTGAGCTGGGGGCTTCATCAAGACAGCTTATTTCCACCTCCACAATATTGCCCACCTCCACATCTTCTTCAGCCTCACTGCCATTGAAACCCTTATCCATGTTGCTGTCACCTCTAGCTTCCAACATTCCCTCTGCCAATCACCATCATCATAGGCAGTCCCTCGAGTTGAGGATGACCCGCCATCACGCCAAAAGGTTTCTTGAAGGGTGGAAGATGCCTGTGCGTGGATCTTTTAACGTGTGGTGACCATTGCACACCAGCCACCACACGGGCTCGACAGAGCTCGGACTTGGTCCAGTAGCAAGGGTTAACCAGGACGAGTGGAGACCTGCTCTGCTGCACGGACCTAGTGTACACACATATCGCAGTGTGGGCTGGCCCGTGCTGCCCCTGGGCCCTCGCCTCTTCTAGGCCCCGAACTCACGCCTCTCCTGGGACCCGATCACGATATTGGCCTCGACCAATATTCTGTTCTTAGCCCTCCATAAACTCCAACTCGTTCCAAAATCAACTGCCCATATCCTGTCCCACACTAAGTTTTGCTCACTCATCACTCCTGTCCTTTGATGACCTACATGGGCTCCCTAAGCTCTCATTGCCGAGAGCATGCAGAAACCTAGCACAGGCAGCGGAAAGAGCCTGCGTCAAACAAGTCCCACCCTCCCTTTCCCTCAACGACTATCTGTCCCACCTGTGACAGGGACTGTGGTTCTTGTATTGGATTGTGCAGCCACCTCAGGACTCATTTTTAGGAATGGAAGCAAGTCTTCCTCGATTCCGAGGGACTGCCTATGATGATATGATGATGAACCACCCCCAGTTTTATATTCCCTTGCCTTTGCGTTACTATTGCTGGCAAAGCCTTCACCTGCTTCAGTCCCATTCTCCAGAACTCCTTTCTTGAATCGCTCCATCACTTTACCTCCTCACCACCTTCAAACGCCTTCTTGAAACTTATCGTTCCAACACTGCTTTCAGTCAGCCCTCCTGCCTTGACTCAGTGTCTGTTGCGTTATATTTCTCCATGCTATGAAGCATCTTGGGATGTTTCTTCTGTGCTATATCGAGGCATATTGTGGTGCTGTTGTAGTGTGTGAGCGAAGAGAAACAAAACTGACAAGCCCAGGAACATGCTAATGTCCTTGAGCCTGTTAGTCTAAGGATTAAATAGGTGGGATAGAGTCTATGATCATAGATTGTACGTGGGCTGTGGGAAAATGGACTGAATGGCCTTTTCTTGTTCGTGCTTTCTGCTCCACTTAGTTCTCTTGCCCAGATAATGGGTTCATTCTTCAGCATGTGATGGTGAATATTATTGCGTTTTATTGCAAACCATGTTTGTTGTGCATCTCTGTTGACGCCATCATATTTTGATAAACACTCGAGTTTGAGGCCAAGAACATTTATGCTTGGGTTACGATTTCAATAAACTTTAAATAAAAAGAGCCAATTTGAAAATCTCATGCCACAGCCCGTTCTGAGCAATCACTCATTCAGCAATTCAATAGAAACCAAAACAAAGCTGGCTGCATTTACTGCGCTCATCATTAACAGCACAATAACTGGGGACGTATTATGCATAAATGAGGACTTTGAATTTAAGTGCTTTACTTCAATAAAGCATTCCATTTAACCATTGAATATAAAGTTGGTCAGTCATTGGAATATGATATAATGGCACTGTGGGTCAGTCCCACACAGAGTGGCACTGTGGGTCAGTCCTACACAGAGTGGCATTGTGGATCAGTCTCATACAGAGTGGCATCGTGGATCAGTCCTACACAGAGTGGCATTGTGGGTCAGTCTCATACAGAGTGGCATTGTGGGTCAGTCTCATACAGAGTGGCATTGTGGATCAGTCCTACACAGAGTGGCACTGTGGATCAGTCCTACACAGAGTGGCATTGTGGATCAGTCCTACACAGAGTGGCATTGTGGGTCAGTCTCATACAGAGTGGCATTGTGGGTCAGTCTCATACAGAGTGGCATTGTGGATCAGTCCTACACAGAGTGGCACTGTGGATCAGTCCTACACAGAGTGGCATTGTGG
Source organism: Pristiophorus japonicus (assembly GCF_044704955.1). Classification (NCBI taxonomy): domain Eukaryota; kingdom Metazoa; phylum Chordata; class Chondrichthyes; family Pristiophoridae; genus Pristiophorus; species Pristiophorus japonicus. Next base: position 60,632,366 of record NC_091990.1, on the reverse strand, counting down.
ATCAGTCCTACACAGAGTGGCATTGTGGGTCAGTCTCATACAGAGTGGCATTGTGGGTCAGTCCTACACAGAGTGGCACTGTGGAACAGTCCTACACAGAGTGGCATTGTGGGTCAGTCTCATACAGAGTGGCATTGTGGATCAGTCCTACACAGAGTGGCACTGTGGAACAGTCCTACACAGAGTGGCACTGTGGAACAGTCCTACACAGAATGGCACTGTGGATCAGTCCTACACAGAGTGGCACTGTGATCAGTCCTGCACAAAGTGGCATTGTGGGTCAGTCCTACACAGAGTGGTGCTGTGATCAGTCCTACACAGAGTAGCACTGTGGATCAGTCCTACACAGAGTGGCACTGTGGAACAGTCCTACACAGAATGGCACTGTGGATCAGTCCTACACAGAGTGGCACTGTGATCAGTCCTGCACAAAGTGGCACTGTGGGTCAGTCCTACACAGAGTGGCACTGTGATCAGTCCTGCACAAAGTGGCATTGTGGGTCAGTCCTACACAGAGTGGTGCTGTGATCAGTCCTACACAGAGTAGCACTGTGGATCAGTCCTACACAGAGTGGCACTGTGGAACAGTCCTACACAGAGTGGTGCTGTGATCAATCCTACACAAAGTGGCACTGTGGGTCAGTCCTACACAGAGTAGCACTGTGGATCAGTCCTACACAGAGTGGTGCTGTGATCAATCCTACACAAAGTGGCACTGTGGGTCAGTCCGACACAGAGTAGCACTGTGGATCAGTCCTACACAGAGTGGTGCTGTGATCAATCCTACACAGAGTGGCACTGTGGGTCAGTCCTACACAGAGTGGTGCTGTGATCAATCCTACACAGAGTGGCACTGTGGGTCAGTCCTACACAGAGTAGCACTGTGGGTCAGTCCTACACAATGTGATGCTGTGATCAGTCCTACACAGAGTGGTGCTGTGATTAGTCCTACACAGAGTGGTGCTGTGATCAATCCTACACAGAGTGGCACTGTGGGTCAGTCCTACACAGAGTGGCACTGTGGGTCAGTCCTACACAATGTGATGCTGTGATCAGTCCTACACAGAGTGGTGCTGTGATTAGTCCTACACAGAGTGCTGCTGTGATCAATCCTACACAGAGTGGCACTGTGGGTCAGTCTCATACAGAGTGGCATTGTGGGTCAGTCCTACACAGAGTGGCACTGTGGAACAGTCCTACACAGAGTGGCATTGTGGGTCAGTCTCATACAGAGTGGCATTGTGGATCAGTCCTACACAGAGTGGCACTGTGGATCAGTCCTACACAGAGTGGCACTGTGGAACAGTCCTACACAGAGTGGCACTGTGGGTCAGTCCTACACAGAGTGGTGCTGTGATCAATCCTACACAGAGTGGCACTGTGGGTCAGTCCTACACAATGTGATGCTGTGATCAGTCCGACACAGAGTGGTGCTGTGATTAGTCCTACACAGAGTGCTGCTGTGGGTCAGTCCCACACAGGCAAACAAACCAGGTTTGTTCACAGATCACCCATTTTGGTTTAGATTTCAAAAATATACTTTATTCATCGAAAATGTTCACAATACATTGGAAAATAGTTCAGTACATTGCGCTCAGCAATTCCATACAATTCATTTGGATGCTGACAGCAGTTCCATACAATACACTAGCGTACATTTCATTTCAAGGTACAGATTATTCCTACACACTTGATCATCTCCGATTGGGCAGGCCACATAGTTTGCATGCCAGACACGAGACTCCCAAAGCAAGCACTCTACTCAGAACATGTCCACGGCAAACAAGCCAAAGGCGGGCAAAGGAAACATTGCAAGGATACCCTCAAAGCCTCCCTGATAAAGTGCGACATCCCCACTGACACCTGGGAGTTCCTGGCCATAGACCGCCCTAAGTGGAGGAAGTGCATTCGGGAGGGCGCTGAGCTCGAGTATCGTCGCCGAGAGCATGCGGAAATCAAACGCAGGCAGCGGAAGGAGCGTGCGGCAAACCAGGCTCCCTGCCCATCCTTTCCCTCAACGGCTATCTGTCCCACCTGTGACAGAGACTGTGGTTCTCGTATCGGACTGTTCAACCACCTAAGAACTCATGCTAAGAGTGGAAGCAAGTCTTCCTCGATTCCGAGGGACTGCCTATGATGATAATGATGATGACACAAGGTGTGGCTCTGATGGAGTTGAAGGATGTAGGATTGAGTTTGAGAGTCTTTACTCCCTGAGCCAACCTCAGTGCCAAGCAAAGGCCACGCACTTTCCTCAGGAAAGGAGGAGATTCTGGGGGCATCCTCACCAATGTCACCTTGCCATAGACGGGTATTGAGAGATGCCTATTAACTGTCACCCTCTCAGCTGTGTACAGTGCGTATAAGTAGGGGAGCACAGCAAGGTATAGAGGAGGAAATACCTTAAATAACGTGGGAGTCACAGTCTCAACAAAATCCTCCTTTACGATGGAAAGTGGTTGGCCGTGAATGGGGATGGTTCTCGACCGCTGTAATTCTGTACATCGGGAGTGAATTGGCAGAGGGGTTAGTCCCCGTGAATCAATACAATAAGAGAGCACAAGATAGGCTTTCACAGGATCAGTAGATGGGCTCAGATTAAAAACAGGCTCTTCAATGTATTTGACCTCACTCTTCCAGAACTCCAACCCTATGGCTCGTGCTTTACAGGTTGAGCTATTTATTATGTCAGCTCAGTTCCTGGCCTCAATAAGTCTTCCTGGCAACTTGTTCCAGCTGCTGGTTATATTCTTTGTAAAGACATCTGTGCTAAATGTTCCCGTCATAAGCCCCTTGTACTGCTGCCTTGTGTGTCGAGAAGTATTGTTCCAGACTCACTTCCTCATCCCAGTAAGAATCTTGAATCGCTCTGTAAGGCCTCACTTCAGATGTCCTTTTGAAGCTGGCGAGATTCAGCTCATTTTGTCATTCCTCGTAATTCTCCCAACACGGTGACCAGCCTCATTAGTTTCCTCAGCACCATTGCTAGGGCCTGGACAGCCCATTAACACATCAGTGACCTGAACTACAGCCAGTATTCCGAAGGCCATCTGACTAGAACACTGTCGAGCTGCCCCATACCCGAGGAGTGAATGAGCAGGGATTTGATGCATTAGGTTTCTACACAATTCTTATGATCTTATGTTGAATTGCACCATCAAAGTTTTAGAATATGTCAGAAGTTGTGAGCCGGCATTGTGCTACCCGCCATCTTGGTAAAGGCCAAAATAAATCGGCGTGCAGCACCCATGCCCAAAACAGGCACTCGATCCTTCACATATGCAAATAAAGAGCCTGATTAAGGCCCCTATGCAAGATTGGCTTGCACTCAGGGAAACCAGGTCTACATGCGGCCTAACAGGCGGTCCTTAAAAGAACATCTGTAGACCGCAACCAATAAAGTAATTGTTTCATAAATACTTACTCAAATTTGGAGTTGGGAGGAGGAAGTAAGAAGGTCTCTGCTGATCCCAGAGTCAAAGAACACAATGTTTGCTACCATTTCCGCCCCCAATCCCCACCACTCCCCCCCCCTGATCCCCACCGCTACCCCGCTACCTCCCCCCCACCCGTGATCCCTACCCCTCTGGATCCCCACCCCTACCCCTCCGATCCCTACCCCTACCCCCCTGATCCCCACCCCTATTCCCCCGATCCCCACCCCAACCCCCCTGATCCCCACCCCTACCTCCCCGATCCACACCCCTACCCCCAGATCCACACCCCTACCCCCCGATCCCCAACCCAACCCCCCTGATCCTCACCCCTACCTCCCCGATCCACACCCCTACCCCCCGATCCCCACTCCAACCACCTGATCCCCACCCCCACCCCTACCCCCCGATCCCCACCCCCACCCCTACCTCCACGATCCCCACTCCAACCCCCCGATCCCCACCCCCACCCCTACCCCCCGATCCACACTCCTACCCCCCGATCCACACCCCCACCCCCCCGATCCCCACTCTAACCCCCCGATCCCCACCCCCACCCCTACCCCCCGATCCACACTCCTACCCCCCGATCCCCACTCCAACCCCCCGATCCCCACCCCACCCCTACCCCCCGATCACCACTCCAACCCCCCGATCCCCACCCCACCCATACTCCCCCGATCCCCACCCCTTCCCCTGATCCCACCTCTAAACCCCCTGATCCCCACCCCTATCCCCCCGATCCCCACCGCTACCTACCCCCACCAATCCCCACTGCTCAACCTCTGTACGTGGCCTTCCTTGACCTCACAAAAGCCTTTGACTCTGTCAACTGTGAGGGATTATGGAGTGCCCTTCTCAAATTCGGCTGACTTCAAAAATTGTCATTATCCTTCGCCTGCTTCATGATGACATGCAAGCCATAATCCTTATCAATGGGTCGACCACAGACCCAATACATGTGCAGACCAGTGTCAAGAAAGGCTGTGTCATCGCATTAACACTCTTCTCAATCCTCCTCGCTGCAATGCTCCATCTCACCCTCAACAAGCTCCCCGCTGGACTGGAGCTAACCTTCAGGACAAACCAGGAAATTGTTCAACCTCCATTGTTCCAGTCCAGATCCAAGATCGTTCCAACCTCGGACATTGAATTACAGTATGCAGACGACGCTTGCGTTTGTGCACACTCTGATGTCAAACTCCAAGCCATCATCAACACCTTCACCAAGGCATACGAGAGCATGTGCCTTACACTAAACATCCATAAGATAAAGGTCCTCTACCAATCTGACCCCGCTGCACACTACTGTTCCGCCCCCCCTCCAATTATCAAGATCCATAACGAGACCTTCCACAATGTGGACCACTTTCCATACCTCGGGAGACTACTGTCTACAGGACAGACATCGATGACGAAGTCCAACACTGCCTTCAGTGTGCCAGTGCAGCCTTTGTTCGCTTGAGGAAGGAAGTGTTTGAAGACCAGGATCCAAACCCAACACCAAGCTCATGGTCTACAGAGCAGTAGTGATACTCACCCTCCTATATGCTTCAGAGACATAGATTATGTACAGCAGGCACCTCAAAGCACTGGAGAAGTACCACCAACGCTGCCTCTAGAGAATCCTGCAAATCCATTGGCAGGATAGACACACCAATGTCAGTGTTCTCGTTCAGGCCAACATCCGATGCATCGAGACATTGACCACACTCGACCAGCTCCGCTGGGCAGGCCACATTGTCCACACGCCCGACACTAGACTCCCGAAACAAGCGCTCTACTCCGAGCTCCGTCACGGCAAGTGAGTCCCAGGAGGGCAGAGAAAACGCTTCAAGGACATCCTCAAATCCCCACCGACACCTGGGAATCCATGGCCCAGGACCGCTCAAAGTGGAGGAGAAGCATCCGAGAAGGCACCGAACACTTCGAGTCTCTTCGCCGGGAGCACACGGAAGCCAAGTGCAAAGAGCGGAAGGAGCGTACGACAAACCAAGCACCCCACCCACCCGTCACTCCAACCACCTCCTGCCCCACCTGTGACAGAGACTGTAAATCCCGCGTTGGTCTCATCAGTCACCTTAGAACTCAGATTAGTGTGGAACCAAGTCACCCACCGAAGAACGAGACCCACCACTACCTACCCCTCCCCCCCCTCACCGCTAACACCCTCCGATCCCCACCGCTAATCCTCTCCAATCCTCACCCCTACCTCCGGCCCCGATCCCCACCATTACATCCCCTCCCCGATCCCCACGCTTACCTCCCCCCCGCCCCGATCCTCACCCCTATCCCCCCCGATCCCCCCTCCGATCCCCATTACAGCCCCTGATCTCCACCCCTACCTCCCTCCCCCCCCACCACTAACTCCGCCCACCACAACTTGGCCGCTGCTTCTGTCCCGATCTCTCCCCTTCATCACTTACCTCTGGACGGCTGGTTTCCAAGCGTCCCGATCATCAATCCCGCTTCACCAGCAGGTTGGCTGTTACTGTCTTCCCCCCGCTGGCTCAATGGAAATGAAGCCTGAGACCTTATCATTCAGGCACAGCAATCGTTCCTTCACAAACATGGGCAAGCTCGAATTTATAGGCCAGTGTTTCAGGTTTGACCCTCCTGCTCCTATCCAGCAACTGCTGTTGTAAAAGTCCATGTGTGAGGACAGGGTAAGGTTTAGTTGTGGTGCCCTCCACCCCACTATCAAATAACCCGCTGACACTCTCTGTCTCTGTGCACGCAGGAAGCATGGTCATTGCATAAGGTGACGGCTCTGTAGACCCATACCCCGGCTGAGTCTCGAGGGAAGAGGCGAGAAAAGTTGGGGGAGAGAGTCAGTCAAAATCTAAAATAAGTTAATGGGCTGAAATAAAAGCTGTTGTAAAGATAAAGAGTAGCAGCAATAATGTGTTACTGCATTGCTAATCAAGTCATTTACACACCCCTCTCCCTCCTTCGCCCCGCTGGTATGTACTCACACAGTGGAGTGTGTGACAGGGCAAGCCTCCTCTGCAAAATATAATCATCGCCATGGGTCTCCTCGCTACAGAATGATGTTTGCCAGCAAAGTGAATGACTGGAGCCAGATCTTAAAGGCCTTGCACCACAGAGACAGAGGTGAAATGTTTTCCCCTGTAGGTTACTGTCGACTCGCAATGGGTTGGTTGTCAAAGGCATTCTTAGTGCCCAGGACATGTTACAAAGCTGCTTAAATAGCAACGCACGTACAACATGTAATTATATATTGCTACTGTCCAATTACCCTGATCGCATCAGTGCAAGTTGTGTTACTGAGGATGCGAAGGGCTGACCTTTCTCTCTGCTGCACAGTTAACTCTCTGCTCTCTTCCTCTTCGGTTATTACACTTGTGCAGACAATGAAATTAATTGTCCTCGAGTTACCGTGAGAATTAGCGTGAGCTGTACAGACCCCATTTCCTGGGTTAGCTCACCTCAGGCAGGCTGGTCATTTTCCTACTCGAATTCGCCATTGGCCTCAGTACCGCTCAGCTTCTGAGCAAGGGTGGGGGGAGGGGGTAATTTTAAACAGATGCGCCCGGCAGGAAACTGACGGGAGCGGATTCGTCAGTCATTTTAGACACCGCCCGATTTTGCTCCCCATGGAATCGATGTCAGTAAAATCGGGCGGTGTGCAAAACAGGCAGCCAATCAGATCATTCCATTACCTGCCGGGCGGATTAGGTTAAAATTACCCTCCGGTGACTGGAAAAAAAATCGACAACGGTTCGCTCTGATGCTCACTGTCCAGTGACGCCCATTGGAAAGTGCCTTTGGGGGAGGGCAATATTACACTAGGCCATGAAGCCTGCCTGCGGGTAACTAGTGTACCAGCATCACCATTCCTGCTCACAGACAAAGAAGGAGGCACTTGAGTGAGATTCCTGAGGGCTGCCCATGGGTGTGTAACCCCTAGCCCAGCCAGCTTGAGTCAGTGCATTCATGAGAGGCAGGGGGCGAGTGTATAGAGATATGAGTGGGGGCGGGGGGGGGGGGGAAGGAAGACAAAGAAGCAAGCGTCAAATAAAGAGGGAGCACAGATTTACGATAGTAAGGAATTTTAAACCTTTCTCAGATGAGCAGTGCAATGCTCAAACCCTGGTGAGGTCACATATTTTATTGATGCACTGACTGATCTCGCACTGTCTAAGAAATATTAAAATCAACTTCTGAGCATTCTGGGAAAAGACAGCAGATGTCTCAGGGAGCATGGCTATCCCAGAATGCTGTGCAACCCAATGGGAACGGAGCAGGGTGCCACAAACTGACCAATATCACACATAAACACAAGGTAACAATAATGGCGGTGGCGGAAACGGCCAATAGCAGATCGGGTCTGTTTATGCTCCTTTCCGTGCACTAGAATCGGGCGGGGTGTATATCCGGTCGACCACTACTGCCTGTTTTGAACGGCCCGCCCCCCCACTATGTATCCACGCCCTTCCTATCTGTCACACTTCAGGCACTGACCACTGTTCCAAACTGCCCACTGACATTTCTTAAACACTGGTTCGGCCTCAACTGCAGGATGGATGATGGTGGGATTGTCAGCATAACCCACTAGAAAGTTTCATCCCTGTAGGCGCCCACAATTTCCCAACAAACACTTCCTGTGAGCACCAATCGCTGCCCTCTCTGTCAGTACCAATCCCTACCCTCCCTGTCAGCACCAATCACAGACTCCCTGTCAACACCAACCCCTGCCCTGCCTGTCAGCACTAATCCCTGCCCTCCCTGTGAGCACCAATCCCTGCCCTCCCTGTGAGCACGAATCCCTGCCCTGCCTGTGAGCACGAATCCCTGCCTTGCCTGTCAGCACTAATCCTTGCCCTCCCTGTCAGCACCAATCACAGACTCCTTGTCAGCACCAATCACCGCCCTCCCTATCAGCACCAATCTCTGCCCTTACTGTCAGCACCAATCACAGACTCCCTGTCGAACGAGGCAGGGGATAATGCAAAAAGCCTCCAGGGGTGACGTCAGGATTCTGGAATTTCCTTAGAGTGATTCCAACATTGGTGTTTGCAGCAGGGATTGGTGCTGACAGGGAGGCTGTGATTGGTGCTGACAGGGAGACTGTGATTGGTGCTGACAGGGAGGCTGTGATTGGTGCTGACAGGGAGGCTGTGATGTGTGCTGACAGGGAGGCTGTGATTGGTGCTGACAGGGAGTGCATGGTGCGAACTACAGTACGTGTAGGACGCTTGCGTCTGTGCACACTCAGAGGCCAAACTCCAAGTCATTGTCAACATCTTTACTGTGGCATATGAAAGCATGGGCCTTACACTAAACATCCATAAGACAAAGGACCTCCACCAACCTGACCCCGCCACACAGCACTGCCACCCCCTCCCCTCAGTCATCAAAATCCATGGTGCAGTCTTGGACAACATGGACCATTTTCCATACCTCGAGCAAGAGCGGACATCGATGACGAGGCCCAACACCACCTCCAGTGTGCCAACGCAGCCTTCGGTCACCTGAGGAAGAGACTGTTTGAAGACCAGGACCTCAAATCTGGCACCAAGCTCATAGTCTACAGGACTGTAGTGATATCCACCCTCCTGTATGGCTCAGAGACATGGACAATATGCAGCAGACATCTCAAAGTGCTGGAGAAGTAGCACCAGTGCAAGATCCTGCAAATCCCTTGGGAGAACAGACACACCAACATTAGCGTTCTCGTTCAGGCCAACATCCCCAGCATCGAAGCGCTGACCACACTCGACCAGCTCCATTAGATGGGCCATATCGCCCGCAGGACCGACACGAGACTCTCAAAGCAGGCGCTCTACTCGGAACTCCTACACGGCAAGCGAGTCCCAGGTGGGCAGAGGAAACATTTCAAGGACGCCCTCAAAGGCCTCCTTGGTAAAGTGCAACATCCCCACCGACACCTGGGAGTCCCTGGCCAAAGACCGCCCTAAGTGGAGGAAGAGCATCCGGGAGGATGCTGAGCACCTCGAGTCTCATCGCCGAGACCATGCAGAAATCAAGCGCAGGCAGCGGAAAGAGCGTGCGGCAAACCAGTCCCACCCACCCCTTCCCTCAACGACTATCTGTCCCACCTGCGACAGAGACTGTAATTCTCGTATTGGACTGTTCAGTCACCTGAGAACTCACTTTTAGAGTGGAAGCAAGTCTTCCTCGATTCCGAGGGACTGCCTATGATGATGATGGATGATGGTGCTATTTTGAAGAAGAGCAGGGGAGCTCTCCCTGGTGTCCTCGCGAAGATTTAACTCTCAAACAACACCATGAAAAAGAACATTATCTGGTTATCCTCACATTGTGGGAGCTTGCTGCGTGCAAATTGGCTGTCATGTTTCCTACATTACAACAGTACCCACAAATGCACTTCATTGCCTGTGCTTTGTGTTGTGAGATGCCCTGAAGTTGTGAAAGGCGCTATATAAATGAAAGTCTTTCTTTTCACTCCCCTGCCCTTTCCATCCTCTGTCGCTGCCCTGCTGCCGTGTGTCTCCGGATTCCTCAATTTGAAAATATTAACAATCAGCCATCCTGGGACCGCACAAGGAACGCGTCTGATGCATCGCCTCCCCGGGGAGCCGCTGCTGACGGCATACTGTGGACACGGACTAACAGCGGCTGATTCAAAGGCTGCTGCTCAGCACATCACTGCCTCTCACCTCTCTCGATGTCTCTCTTCCGACAGATTCGGAGCCAGCACCAAATACAAATAAGGTTAACCATTTAAATGAGCTCTGGCAGCCTGACAAGCCCTGCCGTACAGGCATGACTGAACATTATTACAGATTGACAGCACACAATTTCTGTGGATCTGGCGCCTCGGCCCGGCTGTACGAGCAGAGAATACAAAGGGGGAGAGTCCCTGCACAGACAACGATTCATGTCCAGCTATACGGTGGAGTGGGGGTGGCAGGTCTCGTGGGTGGCGCTCATGGTGATTGGTGTATGGCGGGGTGGGGGGTGTATGGAATGGTTGGTGTATGGGGGGGGGGGGTGGTATATGGGGGGTGTATGGGGATAGTGTCTGGGGGTGTATGGGGGTTGGTTTATGGGGGATGTATGGGGTGGGTGTATGGGGGGGTTTGGTGTATGGGGGTGTAGGTGTATGGTGGGGTGTATTGGGGGGATGTATGGGGGGTATATGGGAGGGTGTATGGAGGGTTTGGTGTATGGGGGTTGTATGGGGGGTATATGGGGGGATTGGTGTATGCGGGGATTGGTGTATGCAGGGATTGGTGTATGGAGGGGTGTATGGAGGAGTGTATGAGGGAGTGTATGGGGGGGGTGTATGGGGGAGAGTATGGGGGTGGGTGTATTGGGGGGAGTATGGGGTGTGTATGTGGGATGTATGGGGAGGTGTATGGGATGGTGTATGGGGATGTGAATGGGGGGGTGAATGGAGGTGGGTGTATGGGGGGTGTATGGGGGGGGTGCATGGGTGTGGCTGTATGGAGGTTGGATGGCAGGTGTGTATTGGGGGTGTATGGGGGAGTTGGTGTATGGGGGGATGTATGGGGGGTGTATGGGGTGGTTGGTGTATGGGGGGGTTGTATGGGGGGGTTCATGTTTGAGGTTGTATGGGGGGTGTATGGGGGGGTTGGTGTATAGGAGGTGTATGGGGGGGTGTATGGGAGGATTAGTGTATGGGGGGGTGTATGGGGGGTTGGTGTCTGGGGGGTGTATGTTGGGGTTGTACGGGGCGGTTAGTGTATGTGGGGTGTATGGGGGGGTTGTATGGGGGGTGTATGGGAGGGTGTATGGGGGAAGTATGGGGGGGTTGGTGTATGGGGAAGTGTATGGGGGAGTGTATGGGGGGTCTGTATGGGGGGTGGGTGTATGGGGGGGGTGTATGGGGTGGTTGGTGTTTGGGGGTTGTATGGGGGGTTCATGTTTGGGGGGGTGTATGGGGGGGGTTGGTGTATAGGAGGTGTATGGGGGGGTTAGTGTATGGGGGGTGTATGGGGGGTGCATGGGGTAGTTGGTGTTTGGGGGTTTGTATGGGGGGGTTCATGTATGGGGGGGTGTATGGGGGGGTTGGTGTATAGGAGGTGTATGGGGGTGTATGGGTGGGTCTGTATGGGAGGTGGGTGTATGGGGTAGTATGGGGGGTTGGTGTATGGGGGGTGTATGGGGGTGTGTGGGGGAGTATGGGCGGGTCTGTATGGGAGGTGGGTCTATGGGGGGTGTATGGGGGTGTATGGGCGGGTCTGTATGGGAGGTGGGTGTATGGGGGGTGTATGGGGGGGTTGGTGTATCGGGGGTGTATGGGGGTGTATGGGGGTGTATGGGCGGGTCTGTATGGGAGGTGGGTGTATGGGGTGTGTATGGGGGGGTTGGTGTATGGGGGGTGTATGGGGGTGTATGGGGGGATACATGGTGGTGTGAATGGGGGGGCTGGTGTATGGGGGGTATATGGGGGTGGTGTGTGGTGGGGTTGGTGTATGGGGGTGTGTATGGGGTGGTTGGTGTATGGGGGTGTATGGGGGTGTGTATGGGGGCAGTATATAGGGGGGTGCATGTGGGGGGTTGCTGGGATGTGGGGGATGGTGAGGGGTGGAGGGGGGCAGTGCTCAGAGGCAGTGAAACTGGTGTTTCTTTTTTAATTAGTCCCTTTGAAATTTAAGCCAATCAGGATGTTTTTGCAAAGGACACTTTGCACGTGTCTGTCACACAAAGAAAAAGCCATCATCTTCAGCGTCACCACAAACTCACTGCCGGCTCAAGTTCCTGCCCCACTACTGCCGCACACTGAACCAGACTGCACGCAACCTTGGTGTCCTGTTTCAGCCTGACCTGACCTTCCATATCCTCTGCATCATAAAGACCGCTTACTACCACCTCCGTGACATTGCCTTCTCCACCCTCCCAGACCAGCCCATTTGCTGCTGAAATCTTCATCCATGCCTTTCTCACCTCCACACTCGACTATTCCAATGCTCTTCTTGCTTGCCTTCCATCCTCCATCCTCTATAAACATCAGCTCATCCTTAACATCTCATGCCAAGGCCAGCTCATCCATTACCCCCACTCCTGGTTCCCCCAATGCCTCAAATTTACAATTATTGTCCTTGTCTTTAAGTCCTATCATGTTCTTGCCTATCCCTGACTCAGGGATAGAGAGAGTGGGAGAAATAGGGAGGCACTCATCATCATCATCATAGGCAGTCCCTCGGAATCGAGGAAGAATTGCTTCCACTCTTAAAATGAGTCCTTAGGCTGAACAGTACAAAACGAGAGCCACAGTCCCTGTCACAGGTGGGACAGACAGTCGTTTAGGATAAGGGAGGTTGGGACTGGTTTGCCGCACGCCCTTTCCGCTGTCTGCGCTTGGTTTCTGCATGCTCTCGCCGATGAGACTGGTACACATGGGAACAGAGGGAGAGAAAGAGAGAACCAGAAATGCACACAGAGATAAAGACAACCACCGGAAGAACTCCATTCCTCTGACTCCAGCCATTTGCCTTTTTGGCCCATTATTGGTGGGACTCGGCAGCTGAAGGCATGGCTGTCAATAGTGCGGCAAGGAGAGATAGGATGCACAGGAGGCTAAGGTCAGAGAAACTGAAATGGCTCCAGGGTGACCAAGGCTGGGAAGTAACATCCAGGTGTATTCAACATTTAGGAAGGATAGGCAGAGAGGAAAAGGAGGCGGGGTGGCATTGCTGGTTAAAGAGGAAATTAATGCAATAGTAAGGAGGGACATTAGCCTGGATGATGTGGAATCGGTATGGGTGGAGCTGCGGAACACCAAAGGGCAGAAAACGCAAGTGGGAGTTATGTACAGACCACCAAACAGTAGTAGTGAGGTTGGGGACAGCATCAAACAAGAAATAAGGGATGTGTGCAATAAAGGTACAGCAGTTATCATGGACAACTTTAATCTACATATTGATTGGGCTAACCAAACTGGTAGTAATGCGGTGGAGGAGGATTTCCTGGAGTGTATTAGGGATGGTTTTCGAGATCAGTATGTCGAGGAACCAACTAGAGAGCTGGCCATCCTAGACTGGGTGATGTGTACTGAGAAGGGACTAGTTAGCAATCTTGTTGTGCGAGGCCTAGAGGAAGAGTGACCATAATATGGTAGAATTCTTTATTAAGATGGAGAGTGATACAATTAATTCGGAAACTAGGGTCCTGAACTTAAGGAAAGGTAACTTCAACGGTATGAGGCATGAATTGGCTAGAATAGACTGGCAAAGGATACTTAAAGGGTTGACGGTGGATAAGCAATGGCAAACATTTAAAGATCACATGGATGAACTTCAGCGATTGCACATCACTGTCTGGAGTAAAATTATTTCAGGGAAGGTGGCTCAACCATGGCTGACAAGTGAAATTAAGGATAGTGTTAAAACCAAGGAAGAGACATATAAATTGGCTAGAAAAAGCAACAAACCTGAGGAGTGGGAGAAATTTAGAATTCAACAGAGGAGGACTAAGGGTTTAATTAAGAGGGGGAAAATAGAGTACGAGAGGAAGCTTGCAGGGAACATAAAAAACTGACTGCAAAAGCTTCTATAAATAAGTGAAGAGTAAAAGATTAGTGAAGACAAATGTAGGTGCCTTGCAGTAGGATTCAGGTGAATTTATAATGGCGAACAAAGAAATGGCAGGCCAATTGAACAAATACTTCGGTTCTGTCTTCATGAAGGAAGACACAAATAACTTTCCGAATGTACTAGGGGACAGTAGGTCCAGTGAGAAGGAAGAACTGAAGGATATCCTTATTAGTTGGAAAATTGTGTTAGGGAAATTGATGGGAATGAAGGCCGATAAATCCCTGGGGCCTGATAGTCTGCATCCCAGAGTAATCAAGGAAGTGGCCATAGAAATAGTGGATGCATTGATGATAATTTTCCAACAGTCTATCGACTCTGGATCAGTTCCTGTGGACTGGAGGGTAGTTAATGTAACACCACTTTTTAAAAAAGGAGGGAGAGAGAAAGCGGGTAATTATAGACAGGTTAGCCTGACATCAGTAGTGGGGAAAATGTTGGAATCAATTATTAAAAATGAAATAGCAGCGCATTTGGAAAGCAGTGACAGGATCGGTCCAAGTCTGCATGGATTTATGAAAGGGAAATCAGGCATGACGAATCTTATAGAATTTTTTGAGGATGTAACTCGCAGACTGGACAAGGGAGAACCAGTGGATGTGGTGTATTTGGACTTTCAAAAGGCTTTTGACAAGGTCCCACACAAGAGATTGGTGTGCAAAATCAAAGCGCATGGTATTGGGGGTAACGTGGATAGAAAACTGGTTGGCAGACAGAAAGCAGAGAGTCGGGATAAATGGGTCCTTTTCAGAATAGCAGGCAGTGACTAGTGGAGTGCCGCAGGGCTCAGTGCTGGGACCCCAGCTCTTTACAATATACATTAATGATTTAGATGAAGGAATTGAGTGTAATATCTCCAAGTTTGCAGATGACACTAAACTGGGTGGCGATGTGAGCTGTGAGGAGGACGCTAAGAGGCTGCAGGGTGACTTGGACAGGTTAGGTGAGTGGGCAAATGCATGGCAGATCCAGTATAATGTGGATAAATGTGAGGTTATCCATTTTGGGGGCAAAAACACAAAGGCAGAATATTAACCGAATGACGGCAGACTAGGAAAAGGGGAGGTGCAACGAGACCTGGGTGTCATTGTTCATTAGTCACTGAAAGTTGGCATACAGGTACAGCAGGCTGTGAAGAAGGCAAATGGTTTGTTGGCCTTCATAGCGAGGGGATTTGAATATAGAAGCAGGGAGGTCTTACTGCAGTTGTACAGGGCCTTAGTGAGGCCTCACCTGGAATATTGTGTTCAGTTTTGGTCTCCTAATCTGAGGAAGGACATTCTTGCTATTGAGCGTGTGCAGCGAATGTTCACCAGACTGATTCCAGGGATGGCTGGGCTGTCATATGAGGAGAGACTGGATCAACTGGAACTTTATTCACTGGAGTTTAGAAGGATGGGAGGGGATCTCATAGAAACAGATAAGATTCTGACGGGACTGGACAGGTTACATGGGGGAAGAATGTTCCCGATGTTGAGGAAGTCGAGAACCAGGGGACATAGTCTTAGGATAAGGGGTAGGCCATTTAGGATTGAGATGAGGAGAAACTTCTTCACTCAGAGAGTTGTTAACCTGTGGAATTCCCTGCCGCAGAGAGTTGTTGATGCCAGTTCATTGGATATATTCAAGAGGGAGTTAGATATGGCCCTTACAGCTAAGGGGATCAAGGGGTATGGAGAGAAAGCAGGAAAGGGGTACTGAGGGAATGATCAGCCATGATCTTATTGAATGGCGGTGCAGGCTTGAAGGGCCGAATGGCCTACTCCTGCACCTATTTTCTATGTTTCTATGTTTCTAAACACAAATAGGGGTGAGGCCATGCAAGGATTTAACCACAATGATGAGAATTTGAAATTTGAGTTGCTACAGGATCGGATGCCATTGAGGTCAATGAGGATCGGGGGTGATAGCTTAATGGGACTTGGTGCACGATAGGCTACAGGCATACAGGCAGCAGAGTTTTGGATGAGCTGAGGTTAATGGAGGGTGAAGGATGGGAGGCCATCCAGGAATAGTCGAGTCTGGAGGTGACACAGGCCTCGATAAATGGAGACAAATGACAGGTAACTGAAGTTGAGGTACAGATCAGACATGATCTCATTGAATGGTAGAACAGGCTCGAGGGGCTGAATGGACTGCTCCTGTTCATATTATCCTATGGATGAGGATTTCAATGGCAGTGGGCTGAGGAAGAGGCAGACGTGCGTACTGTTACAGAGATCGAAATAGGTGGTCTTTATGATACAGAGTATATACTGTTGGAAGCTCAGCTTGGAGTGAAACAGGACCCGAGATTGTGCACAGGACATGAGATTCATTCTGAAACTGTGGTCGGGAGGTGGGTGGAATAATTGGTCAGAGAACGGAGTTTGTGGCAGAGACTGAAGATGATGGCTTCAGCCTTCCCAATGTTTCACTGGAGGAAATGACACATCATCTAACACTGGATGTTGCCCGAGCAGCCTGACAACACACAACAAAGAGTTGGTGAAGCTGAGGGCTATCTGCATACATTTGGAAAATGACCCCGTGTGTGCGGATGATGTTGCCACGGGGCAGCATGTGGATGAGGAAGGTGAAGGGGCCAAGCATCGATTTCCTGGGGGAGTCTGCAGGTAATGTTGTGGGTGCAGGAAGAGAAGCCATCAGTGTGGAAACCAAGACCCACAGCAGAAGAAAGGTAATGATATAATCATCATCATAGGCAGTCCGTCGGAATCGAGGAAGACTTGCTTCCGCTCTAAAAGTGAGTTCTCAGGTGACTGTACAGTCCAATATGGGAATTACACTCTCTGTCACAGGTGGGACAGACAGTGGTTGAAGGAAAAGGTGGGTGGGACAGGTTTGTCGCACTCTCCTTCCGCGTCCTGCGCTTGATTTCTGCATGCTCTCAGCGACGAGACTCAAGGTGCTCAGCGCCCTCCTGGATGCTCTTCCTCCACTTAGGGCAATCTTTGGCCAGGGACTCCCAGGTGTCGGTGGGGATGTTGCCCTTTACCAAGGAGGCTTTCAGTGTGTCCTTGAAATGTTTCCTCCGCCCACCTGGGGCTTGCTTGCCGTGTAGGAGTTCCGAGTAGAGCGCTTGCTTAGAGAGTCTCGTGTCGGGCAATGGAACTTCTCGAGTGTGGTCAGTGCTTTGATGCTGGGGATGTTGGCCTGATTGAGAACACTGACATTGGTGCGTCTATCCTCCGAATGGATTTGCAGGATCTTGCGGAGGCATCGCTGATGGTACTTCTCCAGCGCTTTGAGATGTCTGCTGTATATAGTCCACATCTCTGAGCCATATAAGAGGGCAGGTATCACTACTGCCCTGAAAACCATAAGCTTGGTACCAGATTTGAAATCCTGCTCTTCAAACACTCTCTTCCTCAGGCGCCTGAAGGCTGTGCTGGCACTCTGGAGGCAGTGTTGGATTTTGTCTACCATGCTGATAGTAGGCTCCCAAGGTACGGAAAATGATCTATGGTGTTCAAGGCCGCGCCATGGATTTTGATGACCAGGAGGGAAGTGCTGTGTGGTGGGGTCAGGTTGGTGGAGGTCCTTTGTTTCTTACAGATGTTTAGTGTAAGGCCCGTGCATCTGTACACCTTGGTGAAGGTGTTGACGGTGACTTGGAGTTTAGCCTCTGAGTGTGCGCAGACGCAAGCATCATCCGCATACTGTAGTTCGATGACAGAGGATGGGACGACCTTTGATCTAGCCTGGAGGCGACGAAGGTTGAACAGGTTCCCATTGGTTCTATAGTTTATTTCCACTCCAGCAGAGAGCTTGTTGAGAGTGAGATGGAGCATTGCAGCGAGGAAGATCGAGAAGAGCCCCGGTCGGATGTGGAATGGGTCTGTGGTGGATCCATTAGTCAGGATCATGGTTTGCATGTCATCGTGGAACAGGCGGAGGATGGTGACAAACTTTTGGGGGCAGCCAAAATGGAGGAGGACACTCCATTGTCCCTCACAGTTGACAGTGTCAAATGCCTTTGTGAGGTCAAAGAAGGCCATGTACAAGGGTTGGTGCTGTTCCCAGCATTACTTTTGCAGTTGTCGCGTGGTGAAGATTATGTCTGTTGTACCCCGTAGTGGACGGAATCCGCATTGTGACTTCGGGAGGAGCTCTTCAGCCACAGTGAGAAGACGATTAAGGAGGCTTCTTGCATTGACTTTCTCTGTAGCCAACAGCAGGAGATTCCTCTGTTGTTGTCACAGTCGGACTTGTTCCCTTTTTTGAAGATGGTCATGATTACGGCATCTCTGAGATCTCCTGGCATGCTCTCCTCCTTCCAGATAAGAGAGATGAGGTCATGCATTCACGCCAATAGTGCTTCTCCACCATGCTTTCATGTCTCAGCGGGGATTCCATCTGCTCCTGATGCCTTGTTGTTCTTCAGCTGACGGGTGGCCTTTTCTACTTCATGCAGGGCTGGGGTTTTGCTGAGGTGGTGGCGGGTAGCATGCTGCGGGATGGAGTCGAGGACACTCGGGTCAAAGGCAAAGTCTCGGTTAAGGAGATCTTCGAAGTGCTCCTTCCAGCGGGCCCTGACTGCCTCGGTGTCCTTAATGAATGTCTCTCCATTCTTGGCCAACAGTGGGGTGGGGCCTTGGGTGTTTGGGCCGTAAGTGGACTTGACTGCAGTGAAGAATCCCCGCATGTCGTGGCTGTCGGATATAATATGGCTGCAAATGGGTACAACGGGCCTGCTGAAATAAAGATGTCCCAGTAAAGCTGGGGCAAGTGGAGGGTCAAGAAGGGCCAGGAGACCTTTAGGATGTTTTACTAAAAGCACTATATAAATGCAAGTTGCTGTTGTATAAATGAACTCTCTGCACAGAGACTTTAGACCCAGACACACCTGCTTGAGATCTCTGAAGACACTTGACTGGCCTCAGTGTCTGCACTTGAGGCTGTCACGGAATTCTGCCTCTCGCTCAAACTGACCCTACAGACACGCTTTGTCACAAGGACAGCCCTGCCCATTGCTTGAAAGGTCAGTCCAACCCTAATTGTTTGCACGCCAGAGTCCTTCCAAGCCACCCATGGTAGCACTTGACATATTGGTCAGGCTTCAGCTGGCCGACACATATAGCACGTGAAGCGAGTCTGGCTGGCCAAGGGAAATGCACTCTCTCTGGAGCGGAGGCACAGGCACGGCAGGGAATGGCACATTCACTGGATGGCAGGCTTTTCAATAGTGCAGGGACTCGTTCATTGTATGGGTGTGACCACTGGCGGTGACCCCATTACTGTAACCTCAGTCCTTTCAGTCCGTCAGTGCCGGAATGGAATAGCACGTTAATGAGGTACTCTGTTATCCCCGTGATCGGTGTTCACGGTGCCACTGTGATTCGGAGAGGCAGACTGGGCGGCTGGGCTGGTGTGATAGTGTGACTGCTGCTCCCTGTCCTGCTGCAATCCCTTTGCGTGGATGCAGGGAACTGTGCTGCTTCCACAGCTGAATAGTCTAGTGTCACTTAATTGCTCACACGTGAAGGAATGGCCACGTGGACAGGCACGCATTGAACATGTACCTGAACATCTTTATAAAAGGATCAGAGGGAAGGCAATCAGGCAATAAATGTGCAATATTATATTTAACTCGGCATTAAATTGCTTCGGGTCCCAGTGCAATTGCAATCACCATGTGACAGTGCAGAGCACTGCACACATTGTAACTGCCAGCACATTGCACATATAGACCACACCCAACAACTGGGGCTGTCAGGTGAGTGCCTGCCCTGTGGCTATCTGTTGAGCTGGATTGGTTCATTATGTCACCCTGGATCCCTGGTGCGTTTCGCCGCTGGGAATTGAACATGTTTCATTCGCATCAGACCGACGTGGGAGGGGAAAAGAAATCACTGCAAAACAGAAGGTTCCTTCATAGCTGTGGGGAAAGCAGGTCTCCGGCTATTTCGGCAATCGGTGACAGCTCGCAGTATGTCGTCTCAGGGAGGTAGCGAGGAGCCCAGCGATTGCTCTCTGCCTGCTCACAGCAGCCAAAGAAAAGCCTGGAATCATATTCCTGTCAAAAAGCTGATTCATAGATTTTTTTTCCCATATGTAAATCAAGTAAGAGCCTACTTTTAGCACTGGGCGTTAAGATGCAAAGAGTGTTCTTGCATTTATATAGCTCCTTTTACAACCTCAGGGCATCCTAGAGCACTTTACAGCCAATGAAGTACCCCTGAAGTGCAGTCACTGTTGTAATGTGGGAAAAACGGCAGCCAATTTGTGCACAGCAAGCTCCCACAAACAGCAGGGGAGAACTCTCCTGTTCTTCTCCAAATAATGCGGTGCAACTTCCACATCCTCCTGCAGCATCGCCGGGCGACAACACCGCCAGCTGCAGGAGGCGTCCATTAGGCGCTTCGGGGGCGATGCTTAAAGGCGAGGTGGCTGATCAGCTTTCTCTGAGTGCCAGGCTGATCAGGCAGGATAGTGGCTGCCGTTGGGGAGAAGGTAAGTTTTTCCTTTGCCGAGCCTGCAGCGATGGCCCTTCCCTTTCAGGGAGGGAAGGAGCCTTTCAACAGCCCAATGTGCAGCGCTGCTCCGCTAACGCCCCGCTAATGCCCCGCCTGCTGCCCATTGCGCTCCAGCAAGGAAGTGGAGTGCCTGATCTACCCGTCCCCCACCCCCCCCGCCCCGTTGTTTCTGGGGTTTGCACTGGGTTTATGAGCAGCCGGTGCTGCCTCCTTCGGCAGTGTTGATATTTTAAATATATGGCGACGCTGAAATGACGCCATTCATAAAATTTCCTGTCATTACTGCCCGTCTGTGTAACTAACAGATACTTGAGGTGCTGTGAGTTGCTAGAATCAGCGGATCCAGGTGGACTTGCTATCTAAGTGAGCCCAAATCTCAGGTTTGTCTGCATATTTTGGAAAATGTTTTCCCCCTTGGGAAGTGACTGAGACGGACTTCAAACTTGTCAAAGTGAGGGCCTCTCTGGTCACCTGTAACTTTACAACCCCCTGCTGCCCTTCAATATAGGACATGATTGAGCAGAACGGGTTTTCCTTTGGGAATTCTCCTGTGCCTGGGGCTGATGGAAGATGAGGAGGAGATGTGAAGGTTGCAAAGGAGAGTGTGAAAGCATGAAGGAAGGATGAGGCCAGCCCATAACTGCGGCACCTTGCCTGTCCCCGATGCCCCCCACCCCATCCATACACATCTAGGGGTCCAGATGGTCTGATGAAGACACCATAGGAGCTGTGACTTTACAGATGGTCAGTCCAGGATAACTAGCCCCAGCTTCTACACCCAGACCTGCTGCCCAGAGCAAGTGTTGGGCCAGCGCTGCTAGTCTGAGTACAGCTCTCAACCTTTCTGCCATCAGCTCATTCTAGACAGCAAGGGGTGGGGGGGGGGGGGGCGGGGGGTCTTATGTGACTTCATCAGGAAGCAAGACTATGTCACCAGAGCCAGCTTTAGGAAGCTGGGAAGTTCATCCATTTTGGGATAACTCCAAGGCAGCAGCTCGAAGGGAGGCCATTCAGTTCTGTCATGTTGCTGGTTTTCCCAACGTACAGGGAGCAATAGGTGGAACACACATTGCACCAAATCCCGCTGAATTTCCTGAATGACAAATTTTGTGGGAAGTTGTTGTGATGCTTTTGTCACGAAGCAGTCCAGCCTCTCCACTCTATCTAAAGCCAAGTGTCAGAAGGGATTCTGGGTGATGTAATAGAGCTTCCCCTAGTGGAGTACTGATGTACTGCAAATACTGATGTAACTAATAAAGGATCATGTGGAGAAGTCACATGATGGCAGTTTCTGTTAAGAGCCATCTTGTGTGTGTGTACTTCTTAGTGACGTCGTCAGAATATATCACATCTTGGTGACATAGGAAAGAATTTCTGGATTCCCTAGCTGCAATTTTTGTTCCTGCCAACCAACAGAGAGACTTTAAGAGGTTCTCAGCACACTTGGCTGAACTGGTGACATTGCCAGAGCCCAGATGGCCATGCCTATGGGATAATAGGGCATCTGGGTGAGTTCCATCATGGGCGAGAGACTTTCGGAGCCAATGTGGAGCGGCTAGAAATCTTTTTCACCACAAATAGTATCTTCGAAGTCCTCGATGATGAAAATCATAACCGGGTGGGTTTAGAAAGGAAACGGGCTATTTTCTTGATTGAAACAGGGCCCGTGGTGCATGAAACCCTGAAAAAATTGCTTATTCCCGTCAAGCCAAAGGACACACCACTGATGGAGATTCTAACAGCACTATAGTCCTGTGCCCCTGGAAATTGCTGAAAGTTAGCATTTTGGAACACGAGATCAATTACTTGATGAGGGGATCAGTGATTACATTGCAGCTTTAAAAAAGCTATCCATTCAGTGTAATTTCAGAAACTTTCAGGACCGAGCATTGCCTGACTGCTTTGTTTGTGGGATAAAAAATGAAGCGATCAGGGGGATGTTATTGACAACCCCAAACTTGATATAGATTTAATTTGTCAGATGGCTATGTCAATGGATATGGCCGACCAATACTCCCGAGAATTTCACACCATTTCCAGTTGTCAGACAAACGAGGTGAATCACCTGTAGGTTAAAAGTAAAAGGCAGTTGGGCCCCATGGCCTCAGCAACTGGCCAAGGTAACCATACATTGAAGTCATGCTATCAGCGCCTGGGACAAAGCTGGCCATATGTGAAGGCAATGTATCTGCTGCAAGAAAACTGGGCATCTTGCAAAGGCGTGCCGACTGAAGAGTAAACCGTCTTTCAATGCTAGAAGTAGAAATCACCAGACACTACATAGCATTGAAGAGAAGCAACAGGATGAGGAGATTTTGGAGATACACATCATTAGGAGCACGAGAGTATTTAACAATGATTCGCGATGTGTCGTCCTCCAAATAGATGTTGCAGGAACCAGGATACCCATGGAAATCGACACTGGTGCATCCATGAGCGTAGTACCAGAATTGCTATATCTTGACAAGTTACATGATTTTTGACTGGAGAAATTAAA
Organism: Pristiophorus japonicus; assembly: GCF_044704955.1. Classification (NCBI taxonomy): domain Eukaryota; kingdom Metazoa; phylum Chordata; class Chondrichthyes; family Pristiophoridae; genus Pristiophorus; species Pristiophorus japonicus. The sequence goes on along the minus strand of NC_091990.1, from coordinate 60,609,391 downwards.
GATAGAGCTGCGAGGCTACTCAGGAGAGCAAATTCCTGTTGTCGGATGTATCACCATACCGGTGAAATACAAGGATCAGTTTCAGAGCTTGTCTCTCATAATAGTGGCAGGAGACATGCCTGCTTTGATAGGTAGAAATTGGTTGGAATCACTGAAGCTGGATTGGAATGAGATATTTTGTGTTGAAGCGAGATTTGCATCGAAAGATGATATCATCAAGCAGTATCCAAAGGTGTTCCATGAAACAGGCAGCCCGACAAAGACTTCAAGGCAAGTGTCAGAGTGCAGAAGGATGCAAAACCAGTTTACTGCAAGCCACGTCCCTTAGCATACGCACTCAAGGAGAAAGTTGAGCAAGAACTCAAAAGAGTAGAAACTGAGAACATTATCTCTATGGTAGAGGAAGTGTTCTACTTTGCATACATTGATGTATTGCCAGTCACAGCTGAAGAGATTGGTAGAGCAACCAAATGTGACCCAGTTATGTAAAACGTGTATGATTAAATAGCAAATGGCTGGCCAAACCAGGTATCAGAGGAAGATATTCATCCATTCTTCGTTCATAGGAATGAATTGTCAGTGAATAAAGATTGTATCCTGTTAAAAAAATCAATAAACCTCACCAACACTTCCCCATTACTGCAACAAATAAATAAAAGTTGAAAAAGTGAAATTTCAACACTTACCTTACACTCTGGATGATATCACCCTGGGATCATTGCTGCACTGAATGCTTTCCCCGGCCGTTACCAGCTCCAGGTGCTACCGCGGGCGAAAAATTGAATTATGCAAATGCGGCACTATGGGGACAATGCACATTCGGTAATGACACCGAGTGGGCGGCGCTAGCAAGCGCAATGCAAACTGTGCGTGCCACCGCTAAATCTTCACTGAAGTTCGCGGCAGGCATTGACAGCATGGTGCTCGGGCGGAAGGTGCTTAGTGCTCTGGGGTACTAATGGGTAGCACTAACCCTTTGAATTTCGAGCCCCAATGGCCAGAAATTCGGTATCGCCCGCTGTGAGGTGCTGACGTCGACTACCTTTAGCCCCGGGTGATGTCTATCACCTCAAACTGGAATATTCAGTTGTATCGCCCCAAGAGGAAAGTGTAGTGCTAAGGGAAGTGTTCCACGCTCCTCTTCGGGCACTAACGGAGTGATAGCGCAGGAGGCCCACTCAATTTTTGCTACTAGGATGCCGGCATCTATTATGCATACACAGGGGCTGAAATTCGGTTGCTTACACTAGCTGATAACGTCGGTGGTAGGGCATTGACTGGGAGGCAGCGGCACATAGTGTGCTGTAAAATAACACAACTTAACGCTATAATCTTCAGCAAATAATCAAACCCACAAGACCCCTTCAAACATTCCCAGTGACATCTTGAGTTCATTTTCCAACAAGGTAGCTTGTTTGGCGACTATCAAACAATTGTTTACTGGTTTATCCAAATGAAACTATTTGCATGAGTTCAGATTTAAACAAGGTTTAACAAGGCCAACATCTGTGGCCACCATCCCCCAGTTGTTTAATGGGTTTTGTTGATTGCTTTCTCGCCCCTTCCCTTCTTCCCCCACCCCACCCTACCCACCCCCGCCTTCTGCTCCTCCTTAATGGGGTCACAGGGACTGCAGCAAAGCTGGTAGTCGGTTGCTCAATTTGAGCCGCTGCCACACATGATGGCCTAGCAAGATGTCCCCAACCAGCATGGGCCCTGGAAGACCTGGCTGCGGACTGCATCAGCACTTTGGTGTGCATGGGTTGCAGAGAGCGGCAGGTGCAAAGGTGGAATGATATTATCCTGAGAGAGGACATCAGGTTCCAATAGTCCCGACATGCTGCTCCTCCCCCAGGACAGAGCCTCAGCAATCTGGGTGAGTACAGATTGCCCTGCTGCAGCAACGTCAGGTCCCAGTTAAACTGATGGGCACCCAGACATGATGGCAGCGGTCAGTGTGTGCATGGCATCAAGTTGGCTCTGCATTAAAACAGACTGCGACTGCAGCATACCACTGAGTGGATTGATGCCACCACGCACTGACGACATGGCAGTCTGCAGGCCTCTAATAGCGTTGGTCTGGCACTCAATGGCTACTGCAACGTCAGCCATAGACTGTGCCACCATGTCTTGGAACGCATGGCCACTTGTTGCATCCGACATCTGTTTGCCTCTGTCCCGGGGGAGGAGCAGCATGACAGGCCTATTGGAACCTGATGTCCTCTCTCAGGATGATATCATTCCACCTTTGCACCTGCCGCTCTCTGCAACCCATGCACACCAAAGTGCTGATGCAGTCCGCAGGCAGGCCTTCCAGGGCCCGAGCTGGTTGGGGACGTCTTGCTAGGCCATCGGTGGGCTGCTGAGAGGGAGGTGCAAACTCCTCCATTCTCACAGCTAGTACACTGAGACTCTCGGGCACCCAGCAGATCACGGGGAAACCGCTATGATTGCCTTGCGACAGTCCGGAATTCAGCCTCATCATCAGAGTGCTGCTAAGCATCACTCAGGCGCGCACTCACCCTCTGGGATCTGGCCCCCGGACTTCCCCTACCCCATGGCATTGCTGCAGGCAACTGGGTCCCGGAGCATCAACCACCTCCATCTCCACCACCACACCTTCCTCCCCAAAGCTGCTGGCCCTGCTCTGTGTGGCCACTGCCTCCTGTGTGATGTCCATAGAGGTATCCTCCTCCTCCTCCTGTGCAACATCTCCCGCAGGCGAAGGCCTGGCGTGCAGCCTCCAGTCTGTCTGGTTGGTCACCTGAAAGCACAAAGCCAGAGAAGAATGGTTACCTGCAGGGGAGGGGGCCAGGACCGGGAAAGGCATTTGGAAATGCCAGGCTCATAGAAAGAGCTGAAGGATTGTGGTGTCAGGCTGAATGGCCGGCTACACACTGCAAAGGAACTCAACATACCGTCACTGTCCCGAGGGTGTTCGGCCTCACCCACCCCCACCGCACCAACTTGAGGGCCCATCAGGGCTGAGACACGTTCCTCCAATTCAATAATGGACATGAGGTCAGGGGCCCCTCCTTCGGTCCTTCTCTGCTCCCTTCGATTGTGGGCGAGCTGGACCTACAAGATTAAAGAGAATGTCAGAGTTAGTGCACTTCTATCGGTCTGTCCCAAGTGCTTTACATTGCTGAGTACATGTTACTGTATAAGAGTCTTCACAGGGCAAGGAAACTTAGATTAGCTGTGTGTCCTTGGTTTGCCAATACCTGAATGAGGGGCCCAGGACCCAACAGTAATGGTGAAGCTACCGTCTTGCACATGCATATGAAGAGTGAGGAGGTAACAAGATGAGGAGTGGGTGTGAAGAACAGATGAGGAAGGTTACCAGCGCTTGCAAACCCTTGGAGTGAGTGATGCTGCAAAAGCAAACATTGCACCTCTCCTCACCCATGCAGAGCACAGGGCCCGACACATTCACACTGAGCACAGACTGCACATTGAGCTGACAGCATGGCATGGTCAGGATAATGTTACAGATACCCTCCGCAGCCACGCCATGTCGTTCCACTTCTTGTGGCCTTACGCCCATTGCCTGTGCAATCCCGGAGCCTAACGCCTGTCTGATAACAGAAATATAGAAAATAGGTGCAGGAGTGGGCCATTCGGCCATTCGAGCCTGGACCACCATTCAATAAGATCATGGCTGATCATTCACCTCAGTACCCCTTTCCTGCTTTCTCTCCATACCCTTGATCCCTTTGGCCGTAAGGGCCATATCGAACTCCCTCTTGAATATATCTAACGAACTGGCATCAACAACTCTCTGCGGTAGGGAATTCCGCAGGTTAACAACACTCTGAGTGAAGAAGTCTCTCCTCATCTCAGTCCTAAATGGCTTACATTTTATCCTTAGACTGTGTCCGCTGGTTCTGGACTTCCCCAATATCGGGAACATTCTTCCTGCATCTAACCTGTCCAGTCCCGTCAGAATCTTATATGTTTCTATGAGATCCCCTCTCATCCTTCTAAACTCCAGTGAGTACAGGCCCAGTTGATCCAGTCTCTCCTCATATGTCAGTCCTGCCATCCCAAGAATCAGTCTGGTGAACCTTCGCTGCACTCCTTCAATAGCAAGAACGTCCTTCCTCAGATTAGGAGACCAAAACTGAACACAATATTCCAGGTGAGGCCTCACCAAGGCCCTGTATAACTGCAGTAAGACCTCCCTGCCCCTGTATTCAAATCCCCTAGCTATGAAGGCCAACATACCATTTGCCTTCTTCACCACCTGCTGTACCTGTATGCCAACTTTCAATGACTGATGTACCATGACACCTAGGTCTCGTTGCACCTCCCCTTTTCCTAATCTGCCGCCATTCAGATAATATTCTGCCTTCATGATTTTGCCACCAAAGTGGATAATCTCACATTTATCCACATTATACTGCATCTGCCATGCATTTGCCCACTCACCTAACCTGTCCAAATCACCCTGCAGCCTCTTAGCGTCCTCCTCACAGCTCACACCACCACCCAGCTTAGTGTCATCTGCAAACTTGGAAATATTACACTCAATTCCTTCATCTAAATCATTAATGTATATTGTAAAGAGCTGGGGTCCCAGCACTGAGCCCTGTGGCACTCCACTAGTCACTGCCTGCTATTCTGAAAAGGACCCTTTTATCCTGACTCTCTGCTTCCTGTCTGCCAACCAGTTCTCTATCCACGTCAGTACATTATCCCCAATACCATGTGCTTTAATTTTGCACACCAATCTCTTGTGTGGGACCTTGTCAAAAGCTTTTTGAAAGTCCAAATACACCACATCCACTGGTTCTCCCTTGTCCATTCTACCAGTTACATCCTCAAAAAATTCTAGAAGATTTGTCAAGCGTGATTTCGCTTTCATAAATCCATGCTGACTTGGATCGATCCTGTCACTGCTTTCCAAATGCGCTGCTATTTCAGCATTAATAATTGATTCCAACATTTTCCCCACTACTGATGTCAGGCTAACCAGTCTATAAATACCCATTTTCTCCCCCCCTCCTTTTTTAAAATGTGGTGTTCAATTAGCCAGCCTCCAGTCGATAGGAACAGATCCAGAGTCGATCGACTGTTGGAAAATGATCAGCAATGCATCTGCTATTTCTTGGGCCACTTCCTTAAGTACTCTGAGATGCAAACTATCAGGCCCCAGGGATTTATTGGCCTTCATTCCCATCAATTTCCCTAACACAATTTCCTGCCTAATAAGGATTTCCTTCAGTTCCTCCTTCTCACTAGACCTTTGGTCCCCTAGTATTTCCGAAAGGTTATTTATGTCTTCCTTCGTGAAAACAGAACCAAAGTATTTGTTTAACTGGTCCGCCATTTCTTTGTTCCCCATTATAAATTCACCTGAATCTGACTGCAAGAGACCTATGTTTGTCTTCACTAATCTTTTTCTCTTCACATATCTAAAGAAGCTTTTGCAGTCAGTTTTTATAATCCCAGCAAGCTTCCTCTCATACTCTATTTTCCCCCTCCTAATTAAACCCTTTGTCCTCCTCTGCTGAATTATAAAACTCTCCCAGTCCTCAGCATTTGCTTCTTTTTCTGGCCAATGTATATACCTCTTCCTTGGATATAACTTTATCCTCAATTTCCTTTGTTTGTCACTGTTGAGCCACCTTCCCCGTTTTATTTATTTATTTATTTATTTATTTATTTTGTTTCAAACTATATACTTTATTCATCTAAAAATTGGCACGATACATTGGAAATCAGTTCAGTACATTTGGATGCTGACGGCGGTTCCGTTCAATACATTTGCTTGCTTTACATTTCAAGGGACAATTCTGTACAATCCAGGATACACTGTAATACAGTCATCAGATTAAGTTGCATGTGGCACTATAAGGTACACGGAACAGATGAGAATACAGTTGCAATTCTTTACAACATACATTACTTAACAGTGCAGAACTTGCCTCAGACATGGCATTATATAGGTGTTTTCAGATCATGGTGCTCTATGTATACAAAGGTTTACAAGTACAGCCCGAGGGGAGTTTTATACTGATTCCAGCCCCTGGGTTTACCGTGGCGGAAGAGCCTTAAACTGTGGCTCTTCCCACCGTGCCTTTGCCGCGACTGCACCAATCTTTAGTGCGTCCCTCAGCGCGTACTCCTGGACCTTGGATTGCGCCAGTCTGCAACACGCAAACGTGGACATCTCTTTGCTCTGGAAGACCAGCAAGTTTCGGGAAGACCAAAATGCGTTTTTCACCGAGTTGATGGCCCTCCAGCAGCAGATGATGTCTGTCTTGGCGTGTGTCCCTGGGACCAGTCCGTAGAGCACAGCATCCTGTGTTACTGAGCTGCTTGGGATGAACCTCAACAGCAACCACTGCATCTCCTTCCAGACCTGCCTTGCAAAGGCGCAATCCTGAAAAGATGGGTGGCAGTCTCGTCCGCCCCGCAGCCGACTCAGGGGCACCGGGCCGTGCTGCTGAGACGCCGGCTGTGCATGAACGATCTGACAGGTAGGGCCCTCCTCACCGCCAACCAAACTATGTCTTGGTGCTTGTGTGAAAGTTCTGGCGATGAGACGTTCTGCCAAATAAGTTTGACAGTCTGCTCGGGGAACCACCCGACAGGATCCACCCTTTCCTTCTTCCGTAGGGCATTCAGGACCTTACGTGCCGACCACTGCTTTATGGCCTTGTGCTCAAAGGGGTTTTTTCTGAAAAATGTTCCCACGAAGGACAGGTGTACAGGCATGGTCCAACTGTTGGGGGCGTTTTGCGGCAGCATGGCCAGACCCATCCTTTGCAACACTGGGGACAGCTAGAACCTCAGCGCGTAGTGACACTTGGTGTTTGCGTACCAAGCGTCTGTGCACAGCTTGATCCAGCCGCACAAAAAGATGGCCATCAGGAAGAGGGCCACATTCGGAACGTCCTTTCCTCCACTGTCCAGAGATTTGTACATCGTGTCTCTGCGGACACGGTCCATCTTGGATCTCCAGACAAAGTGGAAGATGGCCCGGGTGACTGCTGTGGCACAGGAGCGTGAGATGGGCCAGACCTGCGCCATATACAACAACACCGAGAGCACCTCACTCCTGATGACCAGGTTCTTTCCTGCAATGGAGAGGGAGCACTGCTCCCACAATCCCAGTTTCTGTTTGACTTTGGCGATGCGCTCTCATCAATTTTTGGCGCACGCCCCGTTTGCTCCGAACCATATTCCCAACACCTTCAGGTAGACTGGCTTAACGGTGAATGGAATAAAGGATCGGTTGGCCCAGTTCCCAAAGAACATGGCCTCGCTTTTGCCGCGATTAACCTTCGCTCCCGAGGCCAGTTCAAACTGGTCGCAGATTGTGAGCCATCGGCGGACAGGCCGCGGATCTGAGCAAAAGATGGCGACGTCATCCATGTACAGGGAGGTCTTGACCTGAGCGCCTTCGCTGCATGGGATTGTCACCCCTCTAATGCCCGCATCCTAAACCCCTGGGTAAAACGGCACTAATGGCCAAAGAGTGTGCCATGACAGGCGGTGATGTTGGCACATTGTCACCGGAGCAAGAGAAAAGGATCGCTGACTTGCTGAGAGTCAGTAGAGGCAGCTCAGTGTCTCCATCTCCTGGCCCCTCTGGCACTGTGCAAGGCACAGATGACTGTGGTTCCAAAGCCGAGCACCAACATGATACTGCGGAGCAGGTGAGAGAAGCAGCAAGAGCCCATCAAAATGACACAGAAACTGAGGTGCAAACAATTGAAGGGATGATGATCCGCCATGATCTTGTGGAATGGCGGAGCAAGCTTGAGGTGCTGGTTGCCCTATTTCTTATGTTCGTATGTTGCTATGTTCTCATCATGGGAGGAACCTCGACTCTGTTGATTGTGTAAGGGAGGGGATTGATCTTGTTGTGAGGAATTTATACAATTTATGCAATAACATGGACCTGGATTCACCAAGCGTTTCACTTGTGATGGTCCATGTTGATCTGCCGCTTCATGAGATTAACGAGTCTCTCATTCCACAACTGCAGTTGTAGACCAGCAGGTTCATCGGTGCCAAGCCCCGAAACCTCCCTCGGGACCCGGCGCCTCACAACTTGAGCCTCTTCTGGGAAATCCCCTCCATGCCTTTCAGTTCTGCACGGAGGGGATTCCTGCACAGGCTGCTCTTGCACACTTTCCATGTTGCCATCCTCGTCTGCCGTCCGGACACGCCATGGAGCACCAAGTTGCCGTCCGGAGGAGGCGGGGGTCCTCAATGGAGTGCTCTCTATGCAGGAGTCCTCCCACTCTTTATTGGGGACTTGGCCTGGAGGGTGTTGCACGTAGCAGTCCCGTGCAATAACTTTTTAAGTCGGTTCACGGGCTCCCACGCCGCTTGTAATTTCTGCAGTCTAGAGGAGTCCGTGTTCCATGTGTATATTGAGTGTGCGAGGTTGCAGCCCCTCTTCCAATATCTGAAGGGGCTGCTCCTCAACTTCTCGTTACACTTCAGTCCCACACTCCTGATCTTTGGGCACCCTGTGTGGAGGGGAGCGGGTAGGTCCGAGGGCCTCCTCGTAGGACTGCTCCTGGGCACGGCCAAGGTTGCCATCAGCTGGTCCAGGCAGCGGGCGGTCGAGGGGGTCGTTCAGCCCAACTGCCTGTCTCTCTTCTGCGATTACATCCGAGCCAAGGTGTCCCGGTACGCTCGCGGCCTTCCGTGAGAGGTGGGCGCCGGAGGGACTGGAGTGCATCATCATCCCTGGCAACCAAATTTTAATTTGATCCTTAATGTTTAAAGTTTAATTTGTCTATGTTTGTCGGTTTTAGTGCCCGACCCGCTTTTAGCCAGGGGGCAATTGTCAAATTTGTGCCCTCAAAAAAAACAAGGGGGCACTTGAAAGGTTTTTGGAGTGTGACCTACCCTTTAATCAGGGGGCACTTGTTTAATGTTCACAACTAAAATAGTTGTAGATCAGTAGGTTCTGCTGCCATTAACTTGAGTCCTGCAGAACCTGCCTTGCCTGCTCCCAGTGCAGGCCCACAAGGCAGCAGCTCTGACAATTATGTTTGAAGCAAATAAGGGCAGAAAATGCTGGAAATACTTTTTAAAAATTCATTCATGGGATGTGGGCGTCACTGGCAAAACCAGCATTTATTGCCCATCCCTAATTGCCCTTGAGAAGATGGTGGTGAGCCGCCCTCTTGAACCGCTGCAGTCCGTGTGGTGAAGGTACTCCCACAGTGCTGTTGGAGAGGGAGTTGTGGGATTTTGATCCACTGACGATGAAGGAACAACGATATAGTTCCAAGTTAGGATGGTGTGTGACTTGGAGGGGAACATGGAAGTGATGGTGTTCCCATGCGCCTGCTGGTGTTGTCCTTCAAGTTGGTTTGGGATTGGGAGGTGCTGCCGAACAATCCTTGGTGAGTTGCTGCAGTGCATCATTACCAACATCATCATAGGCGGTCCCTCGTATCGAGGATAACTTGCTTCCACGCCAAAAAGGGATGAGCTCACAGGTGTTTCAATGAAGGACCTAATATTTCAGGTCCTAAGCTACATGTTAAAGGGTGGAAGATGCCTGTGCGTAGATTTTTTAACGTGGGGTGGCCATTGCACACCAGCCACCACACGGGCTTGACAGAGCTAGGTCTTGGTCCAGTGGCAAGGATTAACCAAGACGGCTGCAGCGCATCTTGCAGATGGTACACACTGCAGCCACAGTACGTCGGTGATGGACGGAGTGAATGTTTAAGGTGGTGGATCGGGTGCCAATCAAGTGGGCTGCTTTGCCCTGGATGGTGTTGAGTTTCTTGAGTGTTGTTGGAGCTGCACTCATCCAGGCAATTGGAGACTATTCCATCACACTCCTGACTTGTGCCTTGTAGATGGTGGAAAGGCTTTGGGGAGTCAGGAGTTGAGACACTCGCTGCAGAATACCCAGCCTCTGACCTGCTCTTGTTGCCACAGTATTTATGTGGATGGTCCAGTTAAGTTTCTGGTCAATGGTGATCCCCCAGGACGTTGATGGTGGAGTATTCAGCGATAGTAATGCCGTTGAATGTCAAGGGGCGATGGTTGGACTCTCGATTGTTTTAGATAGTTATTGCCTGGCACTTGTGTGGTGTTAGAGGGAGTTAGATATGGCCCTGTTGGCTAAAGGGATCAAGGAGTATGGAGAGAAAGCAGAAAATGGGTACTGAGGTGAATGATCAGCCATGATCTTATTGAATGGTGGTGCAGGCTCGAAGGGCCGAATGGCCTACTCCTGCACCTATTTTCTATGTTTCTATGTTTCTATCCTTCCTGATGGACTCGGCAAAGGGCTCGATACAGCACACAAACAAGACAGAGGAGAGAGGACAGCTTTGCCTGACTCCAGATCTGATCGGAAAGCTTTCAGTTTCCCACCCGTTGATTAGAACTGTGCTACTGATGTCTGTGTAGAGCAGTTGGATCCAATTGCGGATATCTTCCCCAAACCCCACTTTGGAGAGCAAGTCCATCAGGTACGTGTGTGATATCCTGTGAAAGGACTTCTCCTGGTCTAAGCTGAATAAGCAGGTGTCCACCCTCCTGTCCCGCAAGTAGCTAATCATATCCCTGAGTATACCGGGGATAGCGCAGGTCTGATCCAAGTGAATCACCAGCTCAAGAGCACACTTGACCCTGTTGGCGATGACCTTTGACAGGCTCTTGTAGTCCACATTGAGCAGCGAAATGGGCCGCCAGTTTTTGATTTCCTCCCTCTCCCCCTTCTGCTTGTCGATGAGGGTGATGATGCCTTTCCTCATTGATTCTGACATGCTGCCAGCCAGAAGCATACCCTTGTATACTTCCAGCAAGTCTGGGCCCATCCTGTCCCACAGAGCCGAATACAACTCGACCGGTAAACCGTCACTTCCGTTCCTCCTTCTCACTAGACCCTCGGTCCCCTAGTATTTCCGGAAGTTTACTTGTGTCTTCCTTCGTGAAGACAGAACCAAAGTATTTGTTCCCCATTATAAATTCACCTGATTCTGACTTCACCTGAATCTGAATTTGTCTTCATTAATCTTTTACTCTTCACATATCTATAGAAGCTTTTGCAGTCAGTTTTTATGTTCCCAGCAAGCTTCCTCTCATACTCTATTTTCCCCCTCCTAAGCAAACCCTTTGTCCTCCTCTGCTGAATTATAAAATTCTCTCAGTCCTCAGGTTTACTGCTTTTTCTGGCCAATTTATATGCCTCTTCCTTGGATTTAACACTATCCTTAATTTCCCTTGTTAGCCATGGTTGAGCCATCTTCCCTGTTTTATTTTTGCTCCAGACAGGGATGTACAATTGTTGAAGTTCATTCATGTGATCTTTAAATATTTGCCTTTGCCTATCCACTCTCAACCTTTTAAGTATCACTCACCAGTCTATTCTAGGCAATTCACGTCTCATACCATCGAAGTTACCTTTACTTAAGTTCAGGACCCGAGTCTCTGAATTAACTGTGTCACTCTCCACCTTAATAAAGAATTCTACCATATTATGGTCACTCTTTCCCAAGGGGCCTTGCACAACAAGTTTGCAAATTAGTCCTTTCTCATTACACATCATCCAGTCTAGGATGGACAGCCCTCTAGTTGATTCCTCGACATATTGGTCTAGAAAACCATCCCTAATACACTCCAGGAAATCCTCCTCCACTACATTGCTACCAGTTTGGTTCGCCCAATCAATATGTAGATTAAAGTTGCCCATGATAACTGCTGTATCTTTATTGCTCGCATCCCTAATTTCTTGTTTGATGCTGTCCCCAACCTCACTACTACTGTTTGGTGGTCTGTACACAGCTCCCACTAGCGTTTTCTGCCCTTTGGTATTCCGTATCTCCACCCATACTGATTCCACATCATCCAGGCTAATGTCCCTCCTTAATATTGCATTAATTTCCTCTTTAACCAGCAATGCCACCCCACCTCCTTTTCCTTCATGAATGTTGAATACCCCTGGATGTTGAGTTCCCAGTCTTGGCCAACTTGGAGCCATGTCTCCGTGATGCCAATTGCATCATATCTGTTAACAGCTAACTGCGTAGTTAATTTGTCCACCTTATTACGAATACTCCTCGTATTGAGGCACAGAGCCTTCAGGCTTGTCTTTTTAACACACTTTGCCCCTTTAGAATTTTACTGTAATGTGGCCCTTTTTGCTTTTTGCCTTGGGTTTCTGTGCCCTCCACTTTTACTATTCTCCTTTCTACCTTTTGCTTCTGCCCCATTCTACTTCCCTCTGTCTCCCTGCATAGGTTCCCATCCCCCTGCCATATTAGTTTAACCCCTCCCCAACAGCACTAGCAAACACTCCCCTTAGGACATTAGTTCCAGTCCTGCCTAGGTGCAGACTGTCCAGTTTGTACTAGTCCCACCTCCCCCAAAATCGATTCCAATGTCCCAGGAATTTGAATCCCTCCCTGCTGCACCACTCCTCAAGCCACGTATTAATCTGAGCTATCCTGCGATTCCTACTCTGACTAGCACGTGGCACTGGTAGCAATTCTGAGATGACTACTTTTGAGGTCCTACTTTTGAATTTAGCTCCTAGCTCCCTTTCATCTTGTAGGACCTCATTCTGTTTTTTACCTATATCGTTGGTACTTATATGCACCACGACAACTGGCTGGATGGTAATCCCAGCCCCAACATCATAAGCACAGCAACAACCCAAACTCAATGTTAGAGGCAACTAAAAGCCTTGGGGTTTGGTATGTCAAAAGATCATTTTCTTTTTTAAAAAAAACAAGGTGCCAACTTTCACAGAGCCAACTTTACTGGATAGAATGACATAGAATTTACAGGACCAAAACAGGCCATTCGGCCCCACCGCTCTGTGCCAGTGTTTATGCTTGACACCAGCCTTCTCCCTCCCTGCTTCATTGCGCCCCATCACCATATCCTTCTATTCCTTTCTCCTTTGTGCAACATCTTCTTAAATACATCTACGCTATTCATCTCAACTACTCCCTGTGGTAGCAATTTCTATATTCTCACCGTTCTCACAGTAAATAAATTTCTCCTGAATTCCTTATTGGATTTAGCAGTGACAAATATTTATTACTATCGGTACAGCTCAGTTTTACATTTCCTGGCTTGTGTTTCTTTGACCAGAAAAAAATAGCACAAAGCAATGCTGCCTTGGCAGAACCGTTTCTCTTTCAGGTATGTATAAATCAAAGCTAATGGGACAGGCCACAAGTACTGTAGTCCCACAGACGCTGCCTTCCTGAAGGACACTCCTGCTACACCAAGATAGTCAATCCTAACAACTGACTCACAATGACCTACGACAATAACAGTTTGTATTTATGTAGCGACTTTGAAGTAACAAAGCATGCCAAGATATTATCAGACAAAGTTTGACACCAAAAGAGATATCAGGACAGGTGACCGAAAGCTTAGTCAAAGAGGTAGAGAGGCAAAGATGTTTATGGAGGAAATTCCGGCGTTTAGGGCCTAGGCTGCTGAAGGCACGGCCACTAATGGTGGGACGAAGGAAGATATGCAAGAGACCAGAATTGGAGAAATTGGACGGGCAGGACAGGTTTGATGCAGGAAGAATGTTCCCGATGTTGGTGAAGTCCAGAACCAGGGGTCGCAGTCTAAGGATAAGGGGTAAGCCATTTAGGACCGAAATGAGGAGAAACTTCTTCACTCAGAGAGTGGTGAACCTGTGGAATTCTCTACCACAGAAAGTTGTTGAGTCCAGTTTGTTAGATATATTCAAAAGGGAGTTAGATGTGGCTGTTACGGCTAAAGGGATCAAGGGGTATGGAGAGAAAGCAGGAATGGGGTACTCAAGTTGCATGATCAGCCATGATCATATTGAATGGTGGTGCAGGCTCGAAGGGCCGAATGGCCTACTCCTGCACCTATTTTCTGTGTTTCAATGTTTCTAAATGCAGAGTTCTCGGAGGGATGTTGGCAATACCTGGTCATTTTTTGAGGGGTGCGTGACCCCTTTAAGGGGCTGCGCTGCCCATTCGTAGTTTTGCGCGTGGGCGATCTGTAACATTGCAAAAGTCGGTCCCAGAGAGAGCTGCATGACCGTGATGGTCATATAGCTTATCGAGAAAGTTGGCTGTAGGTTTCGAGATCACTACAGAGATAGGGAAGGGCGAGGCCATGAAGGGATTTGAAAACAAGGATGAGAACTTTAAAATTGAGCCGTTGCCGAACTGGGAGCCAGTTTAGGTCAATGAGCATGATACAAAGGCAACAATCTCGGGCCCACATCCACATGCCAGCACAGGGTCTGTGCCATTCTATAAAGGCACAATTGAGAGTTACGGGGCAGAGATGAGATTTGAGAGCGAGCAGCTCTTGCTGGTCCTGGGGCCAGTTTGTCCGCTCAGGTGGATGTAAAAGATCCCATGGCACTATCTGAAGCAGAGCAAGGGAGCTTTTTTAATTAATTTATAGGATTTGGGGGTCGTTGGCAAAGCCATCATTTATTGCCCGTCCCTGGTTACCCTTGAGCAGGTAGTGATGAGCCACCTTCTTGAACCGCTGCAGTCTGTGTAGTGATTCCTAGTATGCTTCTTTGTAGCAGCTTGGTACAACTGAGTGGCTTGCTGGGCCATTTCAGAGGGCAGTTAAGAGTCACCCACATTGGTGTGGGTCAGGAGTCACACATAGGCCAGACTGGATAAGGACAGATTTCCTTCCCTAAAGGACATTAGTTGGTTTTGTTTCGACAATCTGGTAGTTGCATGGTCACCATTACTGATACTAGCTGTTTATTCCAGATTGATGTAACTGAATTTAAATTCCCCAGCTGCCGTGGTGGGATTTCAACTCATGACTCCGGACCATTAGTCCAGTGAAAGATCCTACGATATTATTCGGAGAAGAGCAGGGGAGTTATCCCTCAACCGACACCACTAAAACAGCTGGGGGTCGAAAGTGATGGCCTTTCCGCCGGCTGCCGCCGAGATCCGCCTACATCCCTCTTCGGGTTCTGCTCTGTGCCAGTTTGCACTTGGGCTGGAGCAGGTGGCCAAGTGGTGTAAGTGACCTCCCGCCCGCCGAGATGCCAGATTGGTACGGGCGGGAGTTGGCGCCAGAACGTGGAAGGACTGCTGCGGGAGGCTGGTCTATCCCCGATGGGTAGGTATGAAGAAAGACCTGCAAGGAAAGGCTAGTGAACATTTTAAAAACATTTTTCTTACAGCGATTTACCTGCATGGGGTCCCCTGAAGCTGTTCCGGGGTTTTTTTTATGCATTGATTTTTCTTTGCAGGCCTTCGAGCCTCCGTGGGCCTGAATCCATCCTCGGCGGCACTTGAGCGGCAAACGCCTTTGCCGTCGAGATTGGGAGCTCCCGCCTGCTGCCGCCCAGATTGACGGTGTAAGTCTCTCTTTTGCTGCTGGGCACCCTTTCAAGGACCTTTTTGCTGAACTCCCGCCCAAAGTACCTTCAGGTATCTCGGCGGCCATCAGCGGTCCTTTGGGCGGCCCTTGGCCTTCACCAATTTTAGCCCCATGATCTGGTCATTTGCACATTGCTGTTTGTGGGAGCTTGCTTTGCACAAATTGGCTGCCACGTTTCCTACAATACAGCAGTGACTACACTTCAAAAGTACTTCCTTGTATGAAACATAGAAACATAGAAAATAGGTGCAGGAGTAGGCCATTCGGCCCTTTGAGCCTGCACCACCAATCAATATGTTCATGGCTGATCATTCCCTCAGTACCCCTTTCCCGCTTTCTTTCCATACCCCTTGAGCCCTTTTGCGGTAAAGGCCATATCTAACTCCCTCTTGAATATATCCAATGAATTGGCATCAACAACTCTCTGCGGTAGGGAATTCCACAGGTTAACAACTCTCTGAGTGAAGAAGTTTCTCCTCATCTCAGTCCTAAATGGCCTACCCCTCATCCTAAGACTGTGGCCTCTGGTTCTGGACTTCCCCAACATCGGGAACATTCTTCCCGCATCTAACCTGTCCTGTCCCGTCAGAATCTTATGAGTTTCTATGAGATCCCCTTTCATCCTTCTAAACTCCAGTGTATAAAGGCCCAATTGATACAGTCTCCCCTCATATGTCAGTCCTGCCATCCCGGGAATCAGTCTGGTGAACCTTCGCTGCACTCCCTCAATAGCAAGAACGTCCGTCCTCAGATTAGGAGACCAAAATTGAACACAATGTTCCAGGTGTAGCCTCACTAAGGCCCTGTACAACTGCAGTAAGACCTCCCTGCTCCTATACTCAAAACCCCTAGCTATGAAGGCCAATATACCATTTGACTTCTTCACTGCCTACTGTACCTGCATGCCAACTTTCAATGACTGTTGTACCATGACACCCAGATCTCGTTGCACCTCCCCCTTTCCTAATCTGCCGCCATTCAGATAATATTCTGCCTTCGTGTATTTGCCCCCAAGTGGATAACCTCACATTTATCTAGATTATATTGCATCTGCCATGCATTGGCCCACTCACCTAACCTGTCCAAGTCACCCTGCAGCCTTTTAGTGTCCTCCACACAGCTCAAACCGCCACCCAGTTTAGTGTCATCTGCAAATTACACGCAATTCCTTCGTCCAAATCATTAATCTATATTGTAACTAGCTGGGGTCCTAGCACTGAACCTTGCGGTACCCCACTAGTCACTGCCTGCCATTCTGAAAAGGACCCATTATTCTACTCTTTGCTTCCTGTCTGCCAACCAGTTCACTATCCACGTCAATACATTACCCCCAATACCCTGTGCTTTAATTTTGCACACTAATCTCTTGTGTGGGACCTTGTCAAAAGCCTTTTGAAAGTCCAAATACACCACATCCACTGGTTCTCCCTTGTCCAGTCTGCTAGTTACATCCTCAAAAAATTCGAGAAGATTTGCCAAGCATGATTTCCCTTTCATAAATCCATGGTGACTTGGACCGATCCTGTCACTGCTTTCCAAATGCGTTGCTATTACATCTTTAATAATTGATTCCAACATTTTTCCCACGACCGATGTCAGGCTAACCGACCTCTAATTCCCCATTTTCTCTCTCCCTCCTTTTTTAAAAAGTGGGGTGACATTAGCTACCCTCAAATCCATAGAAACTGATCCAGAGTCTATAGAATGTTGGAAAATGACCACCAATGCCTCCACTATTGCTAGGGTCACTTCCTTAAGTGCTCTGGGATGCAGACTATCAGGCCCTGGGGATTTATCGGCCTTCAATCCCATAAATTTCCCTAACACAATTTCCTGACTAATAAGGATTTCCTTCAGTTCCTCCTTCTCGCTAAACCCTCAGGCCACTAGTATTTCAGGAAGGTAATTTGTGTCTTCCTTAGTGAAGACAGAACCAAAGTATTTGTTCAATTGATCTGCCATTTCTTTGTTCCCCATTTTAAATTCACCTGATTCTGACTGCAAGGGATCTACAGCCTTGCCTGAGCACAGTCTGCACTTGTATTGGGTCTGTGATGAATCCGTTGGTAAGGATACACTTTCTTCTGGAAAGGCAAACCAGTGACTTCAGATGGAAAGTGCATGTGTGGACACTGGATGATGACAGAAGTGGGTTTAGCTCCAATGGTACCCATGGTCAAATAGCTCGCTGGTTTGGCTCACACATGAAGAAAGGCCTCTTGACTGAGATAGAAGAGCTTCGCCAGCACCTATGACCAGGGCCCCAGTGAGGGCCAGCACCTTCAGAGAGGAGGAGGAAGCAGAGGAAATTGTAAATTCTCTGCGGCACAGTTCGAAATCTTGAGTAAAGTAATTGAATCTTGGAAATTTACAGGATGGCAGGAGGCCATTTCAGCCCATTGTGTCCGCGCCGGCCGACAAAGAGCTATCCAGCCTAATCCAACTTTCCAGCCCTATAGGTTACTACAGGACACTTCAGGTGCACATCCAAGTACTTTTTAAATGTGGTGAGAGTTTCTGCCTCTACCACTTTTTCAGGCAGTGAGTTCCAGACCACCACCACCCTCTGCGTAATGAAATTTCCCCTCAAATCTCCTCTAAACCTCCTACCAATTACTTTAAATCTATACCCGCTAATTGTTGACCCCCTGCCAAGGGAAATAGGTCTTTCCTATCCACTCTATCTGATTGAACATAATTCAATTAAGCAGACTCAGCATGGTTTTATGAAGGGGAAATCATGTTTGACAAATTTGCTGCCGTTCTTTGAGGATGTAACGAACAGGGTGGATAACGGGAACCAGTAGATGTGTTGTATTTGGCTTTCCCGAAGGCATTGGATAAGATGCCACATAAAAGGTTACTGCACAAGATAAGAGCTCACGGTGTTGGTGGTAATATATTAGCATGGATTGAGGATTGGCTAACTAACAGAAAACAGAGAATCAGGATAAATGGGTCAATTTCCGGTTGGCAAACAGTAACTAGTGGGGTGCCACAGGGATCAGTGCTGGGGCCTTCACGATTTACAATTTACATTAATGACTTGGATGAAGGGAAGGGACCGAGTGTAATGTAGCCAAGTTTGCTGCTGATACAAAGATGGGTGGGAAAGCACATTGTGAGGAGGACACAAAGATTCTGCAAAGGGATATAGACAGGCTAAGTGAGTAGGCAAAAATTTGGCAGATGGAGTATAATGTGGGAACATATGAGGTTATCCATTTTGTGCGGAAAAATAAAAAAGCTAATTATTATTTAAATGGAGAGAGATTACAAAATGCTGCAGAACAGAGGGATCTGGGGGTTCTTGTGCAAGAAACACAAAACATTAGTATGCAGGTACAGCAAGTAATCAGGAAGGCAAATGGAATGTTGGCCTTTATTGCAAGGGGAATAGAGTATAAAAGCAGAGAAGTCCTGCTACAACTGTAAAGGTATTGGTGAGGCCAAACCTGGAGTACTGCATATTTGTTTAGGTCTCCTTATTTAAGTAAGGATACACTTGCATTGGAGGTTATTCAGAGAAGGTTCACTAGGTTGATTCCTGAGATGAAGGGGTTGTCTTATGAAGAAAGGTTGTGCAGGCTGGGCCTATACTCATTGAATTTTAGAAGAATGAGAGGTGACCTTATAAGATTCTGAGGGGGTTGGACAGAGTAGATGCAGAGAGGATGTTTCCCCTCGTCGGGGAATCTAGAACTAGTGGGCATAGTTTCAGAATAAAGGGTCGGCCATTTAAAACAGAGATTAGGAGGAATTTCTTATCTCAGAGGGTTGTAAATCTGTGGAATTTTCTGCCCCAGAGAGCTGTGGAAGCTGGGTCATTGAATATATTTAAGGTGGTGATCGACAGATTTCTGAACGATAAGGGAATAAAGGGTAATGGGGAGTGGGCAGGGAAATGGAGTTGAGGCCAAGATCAGATTAGCCATGATCTTGTTAAATGGCGAAGCAGGTTCGAGGAGCCAAATAGCCTACTCCAGCTCCTATTTCTTATGTTCTTATGTAAAAGGATACACTCTGGATCATAGGCGATGCAAAATCCACCTATGCAAGTGGCATCGAACCCAATCTTCTGTTTTTTTTTTCCAAAAATATACTTTATTCATATAAAATTGTCACAATACATTGGAAAATAGCTCAGTACATTATGGTCAGCAATTCCATACAATTCATTTGGATGGTGGCAGCAGTTCCATACAATGGACTAGTGTGCATTTCATTTCAAGGTACAGTTTAGTACAATCCGCAAATCACGTTACATGTAGTACTGTGTAAGTAAGGGTGTTACATGGAGCAGATGGGAACAGGTTTACATTACATTCCAGGATACATTTCAATACCGATCACGAATCACATTACATGTAGCACTATGCAGATGAAAGCAGAACACGGAACGGATGAGAATAGATTTACATTTCTTTACAAGTTACTAAACAGTGCAGAGACTTTCATTATACATGGCACAACACAGGTGTTTTTCAGATCATGGTGCTCTATGTATACAAGCAGATTAACAAGTACAGCCCGAGGGGGGGTCTGATTCCATCCCCTGGGTTTACCGTGGCGGAAGAGCCTTAAATTGTGGCTCTTCCCCATCGTACCTTTGCCGCGACTGCACCAACCTTTAGTGTGTCCCTCAGCACGTACTCCTGGACCTTGGATTGTGCCAATCTGCAACTCTCGGCCGTGGACATCAACTTGCTCTGGAAGACCAGCAAGTTTCAGGAAGATCAAAGTGCGTCTTTCACTGAGTTGATGGCTCTCCAGCAGCAGATGATGTCTGTCTCGGTGTGCGTCCCTGGGAACAGTCTGCAGAGCACAGAGTCCTGTGTTATGGAGCTGCTTGGGATGAACCTCGACAGCAACCACTGCATCTCCTTCCAGACCTGCCTTGCAAAGGGGCAATCCCGAAGGAGATAGATGACAGTCTCGTCCGCACCACAGCCGACTCGGGGGCAGAGTGCCGTGACTCTGAAACCCTGACTGTGCATGAAGGAGCTGACGGGTAGGGCCCTTCTCACCACCAACCAAGCTACGTCTTGGTGCTTGTGTGAAAGCTCTGGCGATGAGACATTCTGCCAAACGGGTTCGACAGTCTGCTCGGGGAACCGCCTGACAGGATCCATCATCCTTCTTCCGTAGGGCGTCCAGGACCTTGCGTGCCAACCACTGCTTCATGGTCTTGTGGTCAAAGGTGTTTTTCTTGAAAAACTTTTCCACGAAGGACAGGGGGTGAGCCATCGTCCAACTGGTTGGAGCGTTCCGGGGACAGATAGAACCTCAGCACGTAGTGACACTTGGTGTTTGTGTATGAAGGGTCTTTGCACAGCTTGATGCAGGCACACCCAAAGGTGGCGATCAGGTTGAGGGCCACGTTGGGAACGTCCTTCCCTCCCTTGTCCAGAGATTTGTACATCATGTCTCTGTGGACACAGTCCATTTTCGATCTCCAGATGAAATAGAAGATGGCTTGGGTGACTGCCACAGCATAGGAGCGGGGTATGGGCCAGACCTGCGCCACGTACAACAACCCCGAGAGCACCTCACTCCTGATGACCAGGTTCTTTCTTGCAATGGAGAGGGAGCGCAGCTTCCACCATCCCAGTTTATGTTTGGCTTTAGAGATGCGCTCTTTCCAGTTTTTGCCGCACGCCCCGTCCGCTCTGAACCATTTTAGCAACACCTTCAGGTAATCTGACTTAACGGTGAAGGGAATAAAGGATCGGTCGGCCCAGTTTCCAAAGAACATGGCCTCGCTTTTGCTGCGATTAACCTTCGCCCCCATCGTGCCAATTCAAACTGGTCGCAGATTGTGAGCAATCCGCAGACCGACTGCGGATCCGAGCAAAAGATAGCGACATCGTCCAGGTACAGGGAGGTTTTGACCTGAGTGCCTCCGCTGCCTGGGATTGTCACCCCTCTAATGCCTGCATCCTTCCTGATGGACTCAGCAAAGGGCTCGATACAGTACACAAACAAGACAGAGGAGGACAGCCTTGCCTGACTCCAAACCTGATCGGAAAGCTTTCAGTTTCCCACCCGTTGATTAGAACTGTGCGACTGATGTCTGTATAGAGCAGTTGGATCCAATTGCGGATATCCTCCCCAAACCCCATCTTGGAGAGCACGTCCATCAAGTTCGTGTGTGATATCCTGTCAAAGGCCTTCTCCTGGTCCAAGCTGATTAAACAGGTGTCCACCCTCCTGTCCCGCACCAAGGCGATCGTATCCTTGAGTAGCGCGAGGCTATCAGAGATCTTCCTGCTGGGGACAGCGCAGGTCTGGTCCGGGTGGATCACTAACTCCAGAGCAGACTTGACCATGTATGCGATGACCTTCGACAGGATTTTGTAGTCCATATTGTGCAGCGAAATGGGCCGCCAGTTTTTGATTTCCTCCCTCTCCCCCTTCTGCTTGTAGATGAGGGTGATGATGCCTTTCTTCATCGATTCAGACATGCTGCCGGCCAGAAGCATACCTGTCATGTATCTTACATTATTATATATAACTGTATCCTAACATGCTATACATGACTGTAATAAGATATAGAAACATAGAAACATAGAAACATAGAAACATAGAAAATAGGTGCAGGAGTAGGCCATTCGGCCCTTCTAGCCTGCACCGCCATTCAATGAGTTCATGGCTGAACATTCAACTTCAGTACCCCATTCCTGCTTTCTCGCCATACCCCTTGATCCCCCTAGCAGTAAGGACCTCATCTAACTCCTTTTTGAATATGACCTGTAACCACCAGCATACCTTACCACCAGGGGTGCACTTGCAAGAGACAGGTATATAAGGACAGGTCTAAGGCAAGTGCAGCATTCCAGAGCTGTGAAATAAAGGTGCAGGTCCAGAGAGACCTTGACTTCACTACATGCCTCGTGTGAATCTGTACTGAGGGGACAGGACTTTACAATACCCCCGTATACTTCCAGCAGGTCTGGGCCCATCCAGTCCCACAGAGCCGAATACAACTCGACCGGTAAGTCATCGCTTCCGGGAGTTTTACTCGTCTCGAGGGACCAGACGGCCTTTGTCAGTTCATCCAGAGTTAGTGGGTGGACCAGACTCTCCTACTCCCTGTCATCTAAGACCTTCGAGATAGACTAGAAGGCCACGCAGTCTGTGGGCTTGATGTCATACAGCCCGGCAAAGAAAGATTTGCTGATCCTCAGCATGTCAGGCTGCGAAGATGTCACAGAACCATCTTCTTCCTTTTGGCTGTTGATCACAGAGCTCCCTCTGTGTACCTTTTGGAAGAAGAAACGCGAACACGTCTCATCCTGCTCGACGGAGCGGACTCTGGAGTGGAAAGGACTCTGAGACAAAGAGCGAGGCTTGCTGGCCCTTCACCTCTTGGAGTTCCTCCACGACATCAAGCCCCATCGATTGTAGCAGGAGAGGTTTTACATACTCTTTTGGAGTTGGGACAATTCCCTCTGTTTCCCTCTCGCCTCCTGAAAACCTTTGAGGATGAAGAACCTCTTGATGTTTGTCTTAATTGTTTCCCATCAGTGCATCGGGGAATCATAGAGGGGTTTTACGGTTCTCCAACCTTTGTAATCCCTCTTGAGTTCCTCAACATTTTCCGGGATCAGCAGTTTCACGTTGAGCTTCCATATCCCCCTGCCAACTTTCTGGTCTTCCTGTGGGTGACAGTCGGCCAGTAGGTGGCAGTGGTCGGAGAAGAACACCGATGTGATGTCGGTGGATCTGACCTTGAGCATGTGGGACACAAACAGGAAGTCTATTCTGGAACAGATGGACCCGTCTGGTCTCGACCAGATGTATCTGCGCGGTGCTCCGTCTGCAGGGTTGCTGAAGACGTTGCACAGCTTGGCATCTTTTACCGCATCCATCAGGAGTCTGGATGTGGTGTCCAGTTTGCTGTCGGCTCTGCTGGATCGTCCAGCCTCATCGATGATGCAGTTAAAATCACGACCGGTCCAGATGTCGCCAGCAGCAGTGGGAGCTGCTGGAGAAGGGCCAGCCGCTCACTTCTGAGAGGCGAGGCATACACGTTAATTAGCCTTAGAGGAACATTTGAACCCAATGTCTAATATGCAACCCCAAAAACGTGGCAAAGATTAAAAGTAATAAGAACCAAACAAATGGACTATTTGGCCACAGCCAAGCCTTCTTGTATCATTGTGGCCAATTACAATCAACATTCACACTTTCTAACCAGCATCGGCTAGATGGCAGCCAGCAGCAGGCTAACCCAGTAGACTATTGGGTCATTTGTGGTGCTACTATCTCCTTGGCTGCTTTCATCTGCATAGTGCTACATGTAACGCGATTCGTGATCGGTGTGAAATGTATCCTGGAATGTAATGTAAACCTGTTCTTATCTGCTCCATAGTTGCACAGTACTACATGTAATGTGATCTACGGATTGTACTAAACTGTATCTTGAATTGAAATGCACACTAATGCATTGTATAGAACTGCTGTCAGCATCCAAACGAATTGTATGGAATTGCTGACCGCAAGGTACTGAACTATTTTCCAATGTATTGTGAAAGTTTTTTATGAATAAACAATATTTTTGAAAAAAAAATCTTCTTGGCTGATAGCAAAGACCAGGGGGCGAAAACCTCTGGGGCCGGGACATTCCACGCTCAGCACAGAAGCCCCGCCCCTCGGTCGTGGATTTGCCCTTACCACCCCTCAAAGGAAGCAGCGCCTAATCTCCCGCGCTCCACTGCCTTTGTGGACGGTAATCGGGGCCTGGCCAAAGACCGCCCTCAGTGCAGGGAGTGCATCCCTGAGTGCCTCGAGTCTCATCACCGAGAGCATGCAGAAATCACGCGCAGGCAGCGGAAGGAGCGTGCGGCAAACCAGTCCCAACCACCCCTTTCCTTCAACGACTGGCAGGGACTGTGGTCCTCGTATTGGACTGTTCAGCCACCGAAGGACTCATTTTTAGAGTGGAAGTAAGTCTTCCTCGATTCCGAGGGACTGCCTATGATGGTGACTGGAGCGGGGAGTGAAGTGTTACGCAGATGCTCCACATAGCGCCGACACGCTTCAACGCCTGTCCTCGTCGCTTAAAGGGGAGGGCCGCTGCGCACTCTGCAAGGCCTCTGACAACCTCCACCAGGGCAGCGTAGGGCCGTGCCCGCAGCCCCCCACTCAAGACCGAGTGCCAGGCTGCATGACGGCGGCCCGGATCACCCTGGGGCCACCGTCATTGAGCCGACACGAGAATCGGCTGACAAAAAACGATGGCGGCCCGGGGCGTGGCGCCCGCCCCTTTAAGGAGTGTCAGCCTCGCGGCTCGCGGGGTGCTGAGGGGTCGCGTGCACGGCGATGACGTCATCGTCGGTCACGCGGCGGCCCGGAGGACTGGAGGATTGTAAATATTACACCACTGTTTATAAAAGGGGAGAGGGATGAAGCTGGGAATTATAGGCCAGTCAGCCTAATGTCGGTACTGGGGAAACTTTTAGGGATAGTAATCCGGGACAAAATTAATTGGCATTTAGAAAAGTGCGGGTCAATCAATGACATTCAGCATGGAGCTGTGAAAGGAAAATTGTGTTTGACTAACTTGATTCAGTTCTTTAATGAAGTAACAGTGAGGTTTGGTCAAGGTAAGAAATAAAGAAAGAAAGACTTGCATTTATATAGTGCCTTTCACGACCACCGGACGTCTCAAAACACTTCACAGCCAATGAAGTACTTTTTGGAGTGCAGTCACTGTTGTAATGTGGGAAACGCAGCAGCAATTTGCGCACAGCAAGCTCCCACAAATAGCAATGTGATAATGACCAGATAATCTGCTCTTGTTATGTTGATTGAGGGATAAATATTGGCCAGGGCACTTGGGATAATTCCCCTGCTCTTCTTCGAAGTAGTGCCATGGGATCGTTTACATCCACCTGAGAGAGCGGACGGGGCCTTGGTTTAAAATCTCATCTGAAAGACGGCACCTCCGACAGTGCAGCGCTCCCTCCGCACAGCACTGAAGTGTCAGATAGAGTTATGTGCTCCAGTTCCTGGATTTGGACTTAACTCAGAGGTGAGTGTGCTACCCACTGAGCCACAGCTGATACTAGGTCATGCGGTTAATGGTGTGTATATGGAGTTTCAATTATTAATAGAACAGGTGGACATGACATTGGATCATGAGATTGATAATGAAATAAAAGCATTTAAAATGAAATGAGGAGATATATTAAATAAACTAATGATACTCAAAGAGGAAAAAAACCCTGGTCTGGACGGATTATATCCATGCATTTTAAAAGAATCTAGGGAAGAGATAGCAGAGGCATCACTACACATATTTAATAACTAGTTAGAAAAAGATGTAGTGCCAGAGGACTGGTGGATAGCTAATGTATTACCTATATTTAAGAAGGGGGATAGAACATGTCCAGGGAATTATAGACCAGTCAGTTTAAAATCGGTGGTAGGAAAAAGAATGGAATCCTATTAAGGAGAAAATAGAAGAACATCAAGAAACCAAAAATATAATAACAAACAAGGGAAAGTCTTGCTTGAACAACCTCATTGAATTTTTTGAGAGGTAACAGAGAAAGCAGACAGTGGTTTTGCAGTACATGTAATTTATCTAGATTTTCAAAAGGCCTTCGATAAGGTTCCCCATAATAGATGGTGAACAAGGTCAGGGAATGCAAAGTCAGGGGACAAGTAGCAGAATGGATAGCTAGCTGGCTTCAACACAAAAAGCAGAGAGTAGGGGTAAAAAAACAAATTTAAAGGCACTTTGTCTAAATGCACGTAGTATTTGTAACAAAATAGATGAGTTGACGGCACGCATTGAGACAAATGGGTATGATCTGATAGCCATTACAGAGACGTGGTTGCAAGGTGACCAGGAATGGGAATTAAATATTCAGGGATATTTGGCAATCCAGAAGGACAGACAGAAAGGAAAAGGAGGTGGGGTAGCTCTATTGATAAAGGATGGAATCACTGCAATAGTGAGAAACAATATTGGCTCAAATGATAAGGAAGTTGAAAGAGTTCGGGTGGAGATAAGGACCAAGAGCTCCAAAGTGGGAGTAGGCTGGATAGCTCTTGGTCGGCCTCCTTCTGTGCTGTAAATTTCTATGAATAATAAGGGGAAAAAGTCACTGGTAGGCGTAGTCTATAGGCCCCCTAACAGTAGCAACTCTGTTGGTCGGAACATAAACCAGGAAACAGGGGCTTGTAAAAAGGGAACAGCAATAATCATGGGTGATTTTAACCTCCATATTGATTGGACAAATCAAATTGGTCAGGGTAGCCTTGAGGAAGAGTTCATAGAGTGCATAAGGGACGGGTTCCTTGAGCAGTATGTAACGGAACCAACCAGTGGGTAGGCTATCTTAGATCTGGTCCTGTGTAATGAGACAGGATTAATAAACAATCTCCTGGTAAAGAATCCCCTCGGAATGGCTGATCATAGCATGATTGAATTTCAAATTCAGATGGAGGACGAGAAAGTTGGATCTCTAACCAGCGTACTAAGCTTAAATAAACAAGACTATAAGTTATGAGGGCAGAGTTGGCTAATGTGGACTGGGAAAATAGATTAAAGTGTACGATGGTTGATGAACAGTGGTCTACATTTAAGGAGATATTTCACAACTCTCAAGAAAAATATATTCCAGTGAAGAGGAAAGGGTGCAAGAGAAAAGATAGCCATCCGTGGCTAACTAAAGAAATAAAGACGGTATCCAATTTTTAACAAAGTGGCCAAAACTACTGGGAGGACAGAAGAGTGGGAAGCTTTTAAAAGCCAGCAAAGAACGACTAAAAAAATTATTAAGAGAAGATAGACTATGAAAGTAAATTAGCACAAAATATAAAAACAGATTGCAAGAGTTTCTATAGGTATATAAAAAGGAAAAGAGTGGCTAAAGTAAATGTTGGTCCCTTAGAGGACGAGACCGGGGAATTAGTAATGGGGAACATGGAGATGGCAGAAACTCTGAACAAATATTTTGTATCAGTCTTTACGGTAGAGGACACTAACAATATTCCAACAGCAGATAGTCAAGGGGCTAAAGTCACTAAGGAGGTGGTACTCAGTAAGATAATGGGACTAAAGGCAGATAAATCCCCTGGACCTGATGGCTTGCATCCTAAGGTCTTAAGAGAAGTAGCAGCAGGGATTGTGGATGCATTGGTTATAACTTACCAAAATTCCCTGGATTCTGGGGAGGTCCCAGCAGATTGGAAAACAGCAAATGTAATGCCCCTATTTAAAAAAGGAGGCAGACAAAAAGCAGGAAACTATAAATCAGTTAGCCTAACATCTGTGGTTGTGAAAATGTTGGAGTCCATTATTAAAGAAGCAGTAGCAGGACATTTGGAAAAGCAAAATTCAGTCAGGCAGAGTCAGCATGGATTTATGAAGGGGAAGTCATGTTTGACAATTTTGCTGAAATTCTTTGAGGATGTAACGAACAGGGTGGATAAAGGGAAACCAGTGGATGTGGTGTATTTGGACTTCCAGAAGGCATTTGCCAAGGTGCCATAAAAAAGGTTACTGCGCAAGATACATGTTCAAGGGGTTGGGGGTAATATATTAGCATGGATAGAGGATTGGCTAACTAACAGAAAACAGAGAGTCGCGATAAATGGTTCATTCTCTGGTTGGCAATCAGTAACTAGTGGGGTGCTGCAGGGATCAGTGCTCGGACCCCAACAATACAAAGATGGAAGGAAAAGCAATGTTTGAGGAGGACGCAAAGGACAGAGACAGGCTAGGTGAGTGGGCAAAAATTTGACAGATCTAGTATAATGTTGGAAAGTGTGAGGTCACTTTGGCAGAAAAAATCAAAGAGCAAGTTATTATTTAAATGGAGAAATATTGCAAAGTGCTGCAGTACAGCAGGACCTGGGGGTACTTGTGCATGAAACCCAAAAGGATAGTATGCAGGTACAGCAAGTGTTCAGGAAGGCCAATGGAATCTTGGCCTTTATTGCAAAGGGGATCGAGTATAAAAGCAAGGAAGTCTTGTTGCAGATATACAGGGTATTGGTGAGGCCACATCTGGAATACTGCGTGCAGTTTTGGTTTCCATATTTACGAAAGGATATACTTGCTTTGGAGGCAGTTCAGAGAAGATTCACTAGGTTGATTCCGGAGATGAGGGGGTTGACTTATGAGGAAAGGTTGAGTAGTTTGGGCCTCTACTCATTGGAATTCAGAAGAATGAGAGGTGATCTTATCGAGACGTATAAGATTATGAGGGGGCTTGACAAGGTGGATGCAGAGAGAATGTTTCCACTGATGGGGGAGACTAGAACTAGAGGGCATGATCTTAGTATAAGGGGCAATGCATTTAAATTGAGATGAGGAGAAATTTCTTATTTCAGAGGGTTGTAAATCTGTGGAATTCGCTGCCTCAGAGAGCTGTGGAAACTGGGACATTGAATAAATTTAAAACAGAAATAGACAATTTCTTAAATGATAAGGGAATAAGGGATTATGGGGAGCGGGCAGGGAAGTGGAGCTGAGTCCATGATCAGATCAGCCATGATCTTATTGAATAGCGGAGCAGGCTCGAGGGGCTGTATGGTCTACTCCTGTTCCTATTTCTTATGTTCTTATGTCCTGATGTAAAAGGTAGCTATTCACAGGGGCAGAAGGTGGGTCGTTATGTTCTACATGGATCAGTGCTGGGACCACTGTTTTTCACAATTTATATTAATGATTTATACTTTGTAATCAAAAACACAATCTCTATATTTGTGGATGACGTCAAATGGGGGTGTGGCGGGGGGAGGCGATTAGTCAATACTAAGGAGGACTGCAACAAATTACAGGAGGACATTAATAAACTTGCAGAATGGACATATAATTGGCAAATGAAATTCAACACAGATAAATGTGAGGTATTACAGTTTTGTATGAAGAATAGGGAGGTCACTTATTACTTGGAGGATGCGAGCCTGGGTGGGGTCGAGGAACAAGGGGATCTCGGAGTACAAATACACAAATCACTAAAAGTTGCAACACAGGTTAGCAAGGCCCTGAAAAAGCAAACCAAGCACCAGGGTTTATTTCTAGAGGTATAGAATTGAATAGTAGGGAAGTTATGCTAAACCTGTATTGAACTTTAGTTAGACCACACTTGGAATAATGCGTACAATTCTCTAACCATATAATAAAAAGGATATAGAGGCACTGGAGATGGTGCAGAGAAGGATTACAAGGATGATACCAGAAATGAGGGGGCATACATATCAGGAGAGGATGTACAAGCTGCTGATAATCAGCAAATCCTTCTATGCCAGGCTGTACGACGTCAAGCCCATAGACCGTGCGGCCTCCCAGTCTTTCCTGTCGTCTATCTCAGTGGTCTTAGACGACAGCGATCGGGAGATTCTGGACCACCCGCTGACTCTGGACGAGCTGACAAAGGCTGTCCGGTCCTTCGAGATGTGTAAAACTCCCGGAAGCGACAATTTACCGGTCGAGTTGTATTCGGCTCTGTGGGACTGGATGGGCCCCAGACCTGCTGGAAGTGTACGGGGCTATGCTTCAGGCCGGCAGCATGTCAGTATCAATGAGGAAAGGCATCATCACCCTCATCTACAAGCAGAAGGGGAAGAGGGAGGAAATCAAAAACTGGCGGCCCATTTCGCTACTCAATGTGGACTACAAGATCCTGTCTAAGGTCATCGCCAACAGGGTCAATTCTGCTCTGGAGGTCTGGACCAGACCTGCGCTGTCCCTGGCAGGAAGATCTCTGATAGCCTCGCGCTACTCAGGGATATGGTCGTATACATGCGGGACAGGAGGGTGGACACCTGCTTATTCAGCTTGGACCAGGAGAAGGCATTTGGCAGGATATCACACACGTACCTGACGGACATGCTCTCCAAGATGCGATTTGCAGAGGGAATCCGCAATTGGATCCAACTGCTCTACACAGACATCAGTAGCACAGTTCTAATCAACGGGTGGGAAATTGAAAGCTTTCCGATCAGATCTGGAGTCAGGCAAGGCTATCCTCTCTTCTCTGTCTTGTTTGTGTGCTGTATCGAACCCTTTGCCGAGTCCATCAGGAAGGATGTGGGCATTAGAGGGGTGATGATTCCAGGCAGCAGAGGCACTCAGGTCAAAAACCCCCTGTACATGGATGACGTTGCAATCTTTTGCTCGAATCCGCAGTCGGTCGTCAGATTGCTCACAATCTGCGACCAGTTTGAACTGGCCTCGGCACGAAGGTTAATCGCAGCAAGAGCGAGGCCATGTTCTTTGGAAGCTGGGCCGACCGATCCTTTATTCCCTTCACCGTTATGTCAGATTAGCTGAAGATGTTGCTAATATGATTCGGAGCGGACGGGGCGTGCGCCAAAAACTGGAAGGAGCGCATCGCTAAAGTCAAACAGATACTGGTGTGGTGGAAGCTGCGCTCCCTCTGCATTGCAGGAAAGAATCTGGTCATCAGGAGTGAGGTGCTCTCGGTGTTGTTGTACGTGGCGCAGGTCTGGCCTATACCCCGCTCCTGTGCTGTGGCAGTCACCTGAGCCATCTTCCATTTCATCTGGAGGTCCAAAATGGACTGTGTTTGCAGAGACACAATGTACAAATCTCTGGACAAGGGGGGAAAAGACGTTCCAAACGTGGCCCTCATCCTGATCGCCACCTTTGAGTGTGACTGCATCAAGCTGTGCATAGACCCTCGGTACGCAAACACCAAGTGTCACTACGTGCTGAGGTTCTACCTGTCCCCGGTGTTGCGAAGGATGGGTCTGGCCAGGCTGCCGCGGAACGCTCCAACCAATTGGACCATGCCTCAGCACCTGTCCCTCGTGGAA
Source organism: Pristiophorus japonicus (assembly GCF_044704955.1). Taxonomy (NCBI): domain Eukaryota; kingdom Metazoa; phylum Chordata; class Chondrichthyes; family Pristiophoridae; genus Pristiophorus; species Pristiophorus japonicus. Next base: position 60,578,236 of record NC_091990.1, on the reverse strand, counting down.
AAGTTTTTCAAGAAAAACACCTTTGACCACAAGGCCATAAAGCAGTGGTCAGCACATAAGGTCCTGGCTGCCCTATGGATGAAGGAGATGGTGGATCCTGTCGGGTGGTTCCCCGAGCAGACTGTCGAACGCGTTTGGCAGAATGTCTCATCACCAGAGCTTTCACATGAGCACCAAGACTTAGCTTGGTTGGTGGTGAGAAGGGCCCTACCCGTCAGATCCTTCATGCACAGCCGGGGTTTCAGAGACACGGCACTCTACCCCCGAGTCGGCTCTGGTGTGGACGAGATGATCATCCATCTCCTTCTGGATCACACCTTTGCAAGGCAGGTCTCGAAAGAGATGCAGTGGATGCTGTCGAGTTTCATCCCAAGCAGTTCCGTAACACCGAACTCTGTGCTCTACAGACTGTTCCCAGGGACACACGCCGAGACAGACATCATCTGCTGTTGGAGGGCCATCAACTCGGTGAAAGACGCACATTGGTGTTCCTGAAACTTGCTGGTCTTCCAGAGCAAGGAGATTTTTTTTCAATTTCAAAATATGTACTTTATTCATGTAAAAATTGGCACGATACATTGGAAAGCAGTTCAGTACATTTGGATGCTGACGGCGGTTCCGTTCAATACATTTGCTTGCTTTACATTTCAGGGTACAATTCAATACAATCCAGGATACACTGTAATACAGTCATCAAATTATATTACATGTGGCACTATATGGTACACGGAACAGATGAGAATACAGTTACATTTCTTTGCAACATACATTTCTAAACAGAACTTGCATTATGCATGGCACGACATAGGTGTTTTCAGATCATGGTGCTCTATGTATACAAAGGTTTACAAGTACAGCCCGAGGAGAGTTTTATACTGATTCCAGCCCCTGGGTTTACCGTAGTGGAAGAGCCTTAAACTGTGGCTCCTTCCCACTGTGCCTTTGCGGCGACTGCACCAATCTTTAGTGTGTCCCTCAGCACGTACTCCTGGACCTTGGATTGCGCCAATCTGCAACACGCAGACGTGGACATCTCCTTGCTCTGGAAGACCAGTAAGTTTCGGGAAGACCAAAATGCACTTTCACAGAGTTGATGACCCTCCAGCAGCAGATGATGTCTGTCTCGGTGTGTGTCCCTGTCCACAGTCTGTCGATCACAGAGTTCTGTGTTACTGAGCTGCTTGGGATGAACCTCAACAGCAACCACTGCATCTCCTTCCAGACCTGCCTTGCAAAGGCGCAATCCTGAAGGAGATGGGTGACAGTCTCATCCGCCCCACAGCCGACTCAAGGGCACCGGGCCGTGCTGCTGAGACGCCGGCTGTGCATGAACGATCTGACAGGTAGGGCCCTCCTCACCGCCAACCAAACTATGTCTTGGTGCTTGTGTGAAAGTTCTGGCGATGAGATATTCTGCCAAATGAGTTCGATAGTCTGCTCGGGGAACCACCCGACAGGATCCACCCTTTCCTTCTTGCGTAGGGCATTCAGGATCTTACGTGCCGACCACTGCTTTATGGCCTTGTGGTCAAAGGTTTTTTTTCTGGAAAACTTTTCCACGAAAATAGGTGGACAGGCATGGTCCAACTGGTGGGGGCATTTCGCGGCAGCATGGCCAGACCCATCCTTCACAACACTGGGGACAGGTAGAACCTGATCACATAGTGACACTTGGTGTTTGCGTATCGGGGGTCTGTGCACAGCTTGATGCAGCCGCACACAAAGGTGGCCATCAGGATGAGGGCCACGTTCGGAACATCCTTTCCTCCACTGTCCAGAGATTTGTATATCGTGTCTCTGTGGATATGGTCCAATTTGGATCTCCAGACAAAGTGAAGACGGCTCGGGTGACTGCCACGGCACAAGAGCGTGAGATGGGCCAGACCTGCGCCATATACAACAACACCAAGAGCACCTCACTCCTGATGACCAGGTTCTTTTCTGCAATGGAGAGGGAGCATTACTCCCACAATCCCAGTTTCTGTTTGACTTTGGCGATACACTCTTCCCAGTTTTTGGCGCATGTCCCATCTGCTCCGAACCATATTCCCAACACCTTCAGGTAATCTGGCTTAACGGTGAATAGAATAAAGGATCGGTCGGTCCAGTTGCCAAAGAACGTGGCCTCGCTTTTGCTGCGATTAACCTTCGCTCCCGAGGCCAGTTCAAAATGGTCGCAGATTGTGAGCAATGTGCGGACCGACAGCGGATCTGAGCAAAAGATGGCGACGTCATCCATGTACAGGGAGGTCTTGACCTGAGCGCCTCCGCTGCCTGGGATCGTCTAATGTCCGCATCCTTCCTGATGGACTCGGCAAAGGGCTCGATACAGCACACAAACAAGACAGAGGAGAGAGGACAGCCTTGCCTGGCTCCAAATCTGATCGGAAAGCTTTCAGTTTCCCACCCGTTGATTAGAACTGCACTACTGATGTCTGTGTAGAGTAGTTGGATCCAATTGCGGATACCCTCTCCAAACCCCATTTTAGAGAGCACGTCCATCAGGTACGTGTGCGATATCCTGTCAAAGGCTTTCTCCTGGCCTAAGCTGATTAAACAGGTGTCCACTCTTCCTGTCCCGCATGTAGCCGATCGTTGGGTAGGTCCGAGGGCCTCCTCGTAGGACTGCTCCTGGACACGGCCAAGGGTGCCATCAGTCAGTCCAGGCAGCGGGCGGTCGAGGGGGTCGTTCAGCCTGACTGCCTGCCTCTCTTCCGCGCCTACATCCGGGCCAGGGTGTCCTTAGAGATGGAGCACGCGGTGTCCACTGGTACACTCGCGGCCTTCCGCGAGAGGTGGGCGCCGGAGGGACTGGAGTGCATTGTCACCCCCGGCAACCAAATTTTAATTTGATTTTATTTGTTTTAAAGTTTAATTTGTTTTAATTGCCGGGTTTTAGTGTCCCCCTCCCCTTTTATAGGGGGCACTTGTAAATTATATGATTTTAATGCCCAAAAAACAAATCACAAAAGGAAAAAAAAACACAAAAAAAAAGAGGGCAGTTATAAGTGTCTGAAGTGTCCCCCAAATCGGGGGGCACTCGATCTAATGTTTATTTTGTACTCCCTAAAAGAGTTGTAGCCGATCGTATCCCTGAGTAGTGCGAGGCTATCAGAGATCTTCCTGCCAGGGACAGCGCAGGTCTGGTCCGGGTGAATCACCAACTCAAGAGTAGACTTGACCCTGTTGGCGATGATCTTTGACAGGATCTTGTAGTCCACATTGAGCAGCAAAATGGGCCGCCAGTTTTTGATTTCCTCCCTCTCCCACTTCTGCTTGTAGATGAGGGTGAAGATGCCTTTCCTCATTGATTCTGACATACTGCCAGCCAGAAGCATACCCCCGTACACTTCCAGCAGGTCTGGGCCCATCCAGTGTCACAGAGCCGAGTACAACTCGACCGGTAAGCCGTCGCTTCCGAGAGTTTTACTCGTCTCAAATGACCAGACGGCCTTTGTCAGCTTGTCCAGAGTTGGCGGGTAGTCCAAACTCTCCTGCTCACTGTCGTCTAAGACCTCCGAGGTAGACGGCAGGAAAGACTGGGAGGCCGCGCGGTCTGTGGGCTTGACGTCATACTGCCCGGCATAGAAGGATTTGCTGATCCTCAGCATGTCAGGCTGAGAAGACGTCACAGAACTGTCTTCTTCCTTTAAGCTGGTGATCACAGAGCTCCCCCTGCGTACCTTTTGGAAAAAGAAACATGAACTCGTCTCGTCCTGCTCGACGGAGCGGACTCTGGAGCGGAAGATGATTTTGAAGGACTCTGAGGCAAAGAGCGAGGCTTGCTGGCCCTTCAACTCTTCGAGTTCCTCCGCGACATCGACCCCCATTGTCTGCAACAGGAGCAGATTTTGCATACTCTTCTGGAGTTGGGATAATTCCCTTTGTCTCCCTCTCGCCTCCTGAACACCTTTGAGGATTAAGAACCTCTTGATGTTCATCTTAATTGTTTCCCACCAGTGCATTGGGGAATCGCAGAGGGGTTTTACAGTTCTGCAACCTTAGTAATCCCTCTTAAGTTACTCAATGTTTTCTGGAGTTAACAGTTTCACGCTGAGCTTCCATATCCCCCAGCCAACTTTCTGGTCTTCCTGTGGATGACAGTCGGCCAGTAGGAGGCAGTGGTCGGAGAAGAACACCGGCGTAACGTCAGTGGATCTGACCTTGAGCGTGTGGGACACAAACAGGAAGTCTATTCTGGACGGATAGACCCGTCTGGTCTCAACCAGATGTATCTGCGCGGTGCTCCATCTGCAGGGTTGCTGAAGACGTCGCACAGCGTGGCATAATTTACCGTGTCCATCAGGAGTCTGGACGTGGTGTCCAGTTTGCTGTCGGCTCTGTTGGATCGTCCAGCCGCATCAAAGATGCAGTTGAAGTCACCGCCCAGAATGACCGGCCTGGTCATTGCCAACAGCAGTGGGAGCTGCTGGAAGGGGGCCAGCCGCTCGTTCTTGAGAGCTGGGGCATAAACATTAATTAACCTGAGAGGGGAATTTTTGTACTTTACATCTGCTATGAGGAGGCGGCCACTGACCAGCTCCTTAATTTCGGTGATGGTGAAGTGGCCTCCCCGCAGCAGAATGCCCAGGCCGGAGGACCGGCAGTCGTTGCCTCCTGACCAGATGGATGGTCCATGGGCCCACCATCGTGACCACTGCCGGTAACTGCTGAAGTGCGGCAGACCGCACCCCTGCAACAACAGCAGGTCTGCTTTGACCTTGGCGAGGTACCCCAAGGTGGAAACACGTCGTGTAGTGGATTTTTCGCCACGCACGTTAATAGATGTAAATTTTAAATCCATTTTAAAGTTAGTGGTTACCGTTCAAAACATTACATTACAAATAAACCATCTTTTAAGTCGGAGACCTGCTCAATGGCCTGTTCCTGCATACATATATCAACACTATAAAAGTCGACTGCACCTGGGCTGGGATACGAGTCGTCCTCTGCCATGGGTGATACATCCTTACTACACAGTATAAATGCACACGAGGCCCATGCTTGAGAGAAGGTCAGTCTGTGACCTGTCCTTTATTCCTTAGCTCTCAAGTGATGAAGGTGGGTGGAGCTTCCCCTTTTATACCTGAAGGTCCAGGTTAGGAGTGTCTCCCACCTAGTGGTCAGTGTTCTCAGTTTATACATGGGTTACAATGCTGATTGAATACATGACATCACCTCCCCCCCCAAAGTCTTATTGGGATCACAGGTTGAGTCTCTCTGGTGGTTTACGCTCCCTTGTAGAGCGCCTGAGTTGGGGCTCTGGTTGTTGGGCGCTGACCTGAGTGTCTGCTGTTTGCAGTGCCTCAGGCCTGTCCGGACTGCCCACAGTGACTGGGCTCTCCTCCCTTTGGTTCCGGTGTTCGGTCACCTGTGGTGGAGTGAACTCTATATCGTGTTCTTCCTCTGCTTCTTCTATGGGGTTGCTGAACCTCCTTTTTGTTTGATCCACATGTTTGCGGCAGATTTGTCCATTGGTAAGTTTAACTACCAGAATCCTATTTCCCTCTTTGGCAACCACAGTGCCTGCGAGCCATTTGGGCCCTGCAGCGTAGTTGAGGACAAAAACAGGATCATTTACATCAATACATCGCGCCCTCGCATTCCTGTCATGGTAGTGATATTGTGACTGGCGCCTGCTCTCGACAATTTCTTTCATGGTGGGGTGTATAAGGGATAATCCGGTTTTGAGCGTCCTTTTCATTCGTAGCTCTGCTGGTGGAACCCCTGTGAGCGAGTGTGGTCGGGATCTATAGGCCAACAGGAGGCGTGATAAGCGGCTTTGTAGGGAACCCCCTTGGAATCTGAGCATCCCCTGTTTGATTATCTGCACTGCTCGTTCTGCCTGGCCGTTTGAGGCCGGCTTGAACGGTGCCGTTCTAACATGGTTAATTCCATTGCCTGCCATGAAGTCCTGGAATTCAGTGCTTGTGAAGCACGGGCCATTGTCGCTGACCAAGATGTCTGGTAGACCGTGGGCGGCGATCATTGCCCGTAGACTTTCTATCGTGGCAGAGGATTTAAAATGTCACACTCGATCCATTTGGAGTCTACTACAACCAAAAACATTTTCCCCATGAAAGGACCTGCGTAGTCCACATGGATGCATGACCAAGGCTTGGCGGGCCATGGCCAGGGGCTAAGGGGGGCTTCCCTGGGCGCATGGCCCAGCTGGGTACACGTGTTGCACCGGCGAACACAAAGTTCCAGATCTGCGTCGATCCCTGGCCACCAAACGTGTGACCTGGCAATTGCCTTCATCGTGACAATGCCCGGGTGCCCATTGTGGAGTTCTCTGATGAACACCTCTCTGCCCATCTGGGGGATGACTACGCGGTTTCCCCACAGTAGGCAATCGGCCTGAATCGAGAGTTCATCCTTGCGCCTGTGAAATGGTTTAAATTTCTCAGGGCATGCCCTGTACATGGCTGCCCAGTCCCCATTCAGGACACATTTCTTGAGACAATAGCGGGTCTCTATTTGTCCAGACTTTAATCTGACGGGCTGTCACGGATGAGCCTTCGCTTCTGAAAGCTTCAACAGCCATGACCATCTCAGCACCATGCTCGGTAGCCCCCTCAGTGGTGGCTAGTAGGAGCCTGCTGAGTGCATCGGCGCAGTTTTCGGTGCCCGGTCTGTGCCGAATTGAGTAGTCATAGGCAGCTAACGTGAGTGGCCACCTCTGTATGCGGGCCGATGTGTTTGCATTTATGGCCTTGTTGTCGGCCAAAAGGGACGTTAGGGGTTTGTGATCTGTCTCCAGCTCAAATTTCCTGCCAAACAGGTACTGGTGCATTTTCTTTACCGCATATACACATGCGAGCGCCTCCTTTTCTACCATCCCGTAGCCCCTTTTTGCCTGGGACAGACTCCTGGAGGCATAAGCTACCGGCTGTAACTGACCTTTGGCATTGACATGCTGCAACACACACCCGACACCATAGGACGACGCATCGCACGTTAACACAAGTTTCTTACATGGGTCATATAGCGTTAACAGATTGTTGGAACATAACAAATTGCGTGCTCTATTAAAAGCCCTTTCCTGGCTGTCCCCCCAGACCCATTCGCGACCTTTGCATAGGAGCACATGTAGCGGCTCTAGCAGCGTGCTCAATTTGGGAAGAAAGTTACCAAAATAGTTCAGGAGCCCGAGGAACGAACGCAGCTCCGTCGTGTTATGGGGTCTGGGTGCTCTCTGGATCGCTTCCATCTTGGATGCAGTAGGGCTGATCCTGTCTGCTGCTACCCTCATCCCCAGGAATTCTACCTCTGGAGCTAGGAAGATGCACTTCGCCTTTTTCAGTCGCAGACCTACCCGGTCCAATCTGCGTAGCACCTCCTCCAGGTTGTGGAGGTGTTCTTCAGTATCGTAACCCGTAATGAGGATGTCGTCCTGAAAAACCACCATCCCTGGAATCGACTTGAGCAGGCTTTCCATATTTCGTTGGAAGATCGCGCCGATCGAGTGAATCCCGAACGGACATCTGTTGTACTCAAACAACCCCTTGTGTGTCGTGATGGTAGTCAGCTTCTTTGACTCACTTGCCAGCTGCTGGGTCATGTAAGCTGAGGTCAGGTCCAATTTTGAAAAAAGTTTGCCACCGGATAGCGTCGCAAAGAGGTCCTCCGCTCTCGGTAGCAGGTACTGGTCTTGGAGTGACACCCGATTGATGGTGGCCTTGTAATCGCCACATATCCTGACCGACCCATCCGCCTTGAGCACCGGCACAATTGGGCTTGCCCAGTCACTGAATTCGACTGGCGAGATGATGCCTTCCCTCAACAGGCGGTCCAATTCGCCTTCTATCTTTTCCTGCATCACGTACGGCACCGCTCTGACCTTGTGGTGTACTGGTCTGGCGTCCAGGTTTATGTGATTCACTACCTTGGCCCCCATGAAAGTGCCAATGCCGGGTTGAAATAATGAGTCAAATCTGTCCAGGACCTGTGAGCATGATACTCGCTCCACAGAGGAAATTGCATTGACATCGCCCCATTTCCAGTTCATGACAGCAAGCCAACTCCTCCCTAGTAGTGCGGGACCGTCCCCTGGGACAATCCAGAGTGGCAACCTCTTCTCCGAATCTTTGTGGGTCACGACTACCGTGGCGCTGCCTAGCACTGGAATGATTTGCTTTGTGTAAGTCCGTAGCTGTGCGTCAATCGGCGATAATTTTGGCCTCCTGGCCTTGGATGCCCACAACTTTTCGAACTGTTTGATACCCATCAGGGACTGGCTGGCACCCGAGTCTAACTCCATTGATACTGGGATGCCATTGAGGAGCACTTTCATCATTATCGGTGGTGTCCTGGTGTATGAACTGTATACGTGCTCCACATGAACTCGCTGAACTTCAGCTTCCAGCGATTTCCCCCAGTGTCCATTTCTGCAATTTCTGCAGGTATTTTGCTCACTTCTGCAAACTCCGGCTGAGTGTATGCCTCCATACCTCCAGCATGAGTTGCGGTTTGAAACACATGGTCCCTTGCCAGTCGATCGTCCCTGACTGCCCCTGTTATTGCCCTTGAGTGAATCATTAACAGGTGTTGATGGCCCCATTACTGGCCACATTGTCCCTTGCAATGGCGTGAATCGCTGTTCAGCTTGCCATTGTCTCTGTCGAACTCCCCCTCTGGGTTCGACTACATGTTGGGGCATGCCCGATTGCCCTTGTCTGCCTGGAGAACTGTGTGCTGCTTTAACAATGTTGAATCTCTGTCCCAACCATTCCTTAACACAGTACCTCTCGTCTTTTCTGCTCGTGGCCATGCTCGCGTGGTTTAAATCTCAGTTTCTTGTCGCCATTGATACGTCCTTACTATACAGTATAAATACACACGAGGCCCATGCTTGAGAGAAGGTCAGTCTGTGACCTGTCCTTTATTCCTTAGCTCTCAAGTGATGAAGGTGGGTGGAGCTTCCCCTTTTATACCTGAAGGTCCAGGTTAGGAGTGTCTCCCACCTAGTGGTCAGTGTTCTCACGGTGTACAACTTAGGTCAGTTTATACATGGGTTACAATGCTGATTGAATACATGACAGTGGGGGTGCTTCGACCAGGGGACTGCTGCAGTGTGCCAGAAAGTCCAATATGTCCTCTGCGCTGTACTCACCTGGTATTGGTGGTTCCCTCTTTTCATCACTCACACCGTTTGGAGCTGGGGTGCTTCGGTCGCTGCGTCACTCCCGGTATTCCGGAGGTGGGGTGTGCTGGGCACTTCGCTGCTCCCGTTGTCCCGGAGCTGGGCTGCGCTGGTCACTTCTTCGCTCCCGGTATCCCGGAGCTCGTGTACACAAGGAGCAAGTTGACGTCCACGGCCGAGTGTTGCAGACTGGCACAATCCAAGGTCCAGGAGTACGTGCTGAGGGATGCACTAAAGATTGGTGCAGTCGCCGCAAAGGCACGGTGGGTAAGAGCCACAGTTTAAGACCCTTCTGCCACGGTAAACCCAGGGGATGGAATCAGACCCCCCTCAGGCTGTACCATGTACTGAAAAACACCTGTGTTGTGCCATGCATAATGAAAGTTTTCTGCACTATTTAGTAACTTGTAAAGAAATGTCAATGTATCCTCATCCATTCCGTGCATTGCTTTCAGCTGCATAGTGCTACATTTAACGTGATTCATGATCGGTATTGAAATGTATCCTGGAATGTAATGTAAACCTGTTCTTATCTGCTCCATGTAACACCCTTATTTGTACAGTGCTACATATACCGTGATTTGCGGATTGTACTAAACTGTACCTTGAAATGAAATGCACGCTTGTGTGTTGAATGGAACTGCTGTCAGCATCCAAATGTACTGAACTATTTTCCAATAAAATGTGAAAATTTTATATGAATAAAGTATATATTTTTTTAAATGTACAAGCTGGGTCTCTCTTCTCTTGTAAAGACAAGGCTGTGGGGTAATAAAGGTCTTTAAAATTATGAAAAGTTTTGATAGAGTAGATGCAGAGAGAGTATTTTCATTTGTGGGGAAGAGCATAACTAGAGATCATCAATGTAAGATATTCACCTCGAAATCAAAAAGGGATTTCAGAAGAAATGTCTTTCCCCAAAGATAATGTGGAACTTGCTACCACAGGGAGTGATTCAGGCAAATAGTATAGATGCATTTAAGGGGAGGCTAGATAAACATATGAGGGAGAAGTGAATAGAGGGTTATGCTGATAGAGTTATATGAGGAACAGAAGAATATAAGAATTCTGAGCACGAGTCGCCCATTCAGCCCCTCGAGCCTGCTCCGCCATTCAATGAGATCATGGCTGATCTTCTACCTCAACGCCACCTTCCTGCACTATCCCTATATCCCTTGATTCCCTTAATATCCAAAGATGGGAGGAGGCTCGGGTTGAACATAAACACCGGCATGGCCTGTTTCTGTGCCGTATATCCTATGTAATCCTATATAATAGATGCATAGAGTACAACAGCAAGGATGTTATAAAACACCGGTTAAGCCTTTTCTGTTGTTAAGAGCAAATTGACTTTGGCTAATGTATCGAGTACTTTGATGAAATAGCTGAGCAGGTTGCTGAGAGTAGCGCAGTTGATGTTGTGTATATGGACTTTCAAAAGGCCTTTGCCGAAGTGCCACATAATAGACTTGTCAACAAAATGAAAGTCCATGGGACTAAAGGGACAGTGGCAGTGTGGATACAAAATTGGCTAAGGGACAGAATGTGTTATATATGTGGACTTGTATTTACTCTGTACTGTCACCAGAGGGCTCATCCCCTGGAGTCCCAAGGGATCCCATAATCCCTTGGGAGCACAAGTATTCAAGGAGGTTTCACAGGTTGGAGAGGCACTCTGGAGACCTGCAATAAAAGACTAAGGTCACACTTTACTTTGAGCTCACAGTGTTCAGTCTGACTCTTTCTCCATACACCACAACTGGTGACGAGATACAGATAGCGAACCCAAAGATGCAGAGAACAGTGGGTATCCTGGAGAAATTTTTGGAGGGAGAAGTTTGGGAAACTTTTATGGAGCGACTCAGCCAATACATTGTGACCAATGAGCTAGATGGGGAAGAGAGCGCTGCCAAACGAAGGGTGATCCTCCTCACCGTCTGTGGGGCACCAACGTATGGCCTCATGAAGAATCTGCTCACTCCAGCGAAACCTACGGAGAAATCATACAATGATTTGTGCACACTGGTCCGAGAGCATTTGAACCCGAAGGAAAGCGTTCTGATGGCGAGGTACCAGTTCTACACCGACAAAAGGTCTGAAGGCCAGGAAGTAGTGAGTTATGTCGTCGAGCTAAGATGCCTTGCAGGACATTGTGAATTCGATGGACATGCTCAGAGACTTTTTCGTACTTGGCATTGGCCACGAAACCATACTTTGCAAACTTTTGACTATAGAGACCCCAACCTTGAGTAAGGCCATAGTGATAGCCCAGGCGTTCATTGCCACCATTGACAATATTAAGCAAATCTTTCAGCACACAAGTGCTGCTACAAGTACTGTGAACAAAGTGATGTTGTTTTCGAATCGTAACATACAGGGTAGGTCACACATACCTGCAGCTGTACTTCCGAAGACGACTCAGAGTCCACCATCAAGGGTGATGAATGCAAGGCCATTAACACCTTGTTGGCGCTGCGGGGGTGATCATCGTTTCCATTCATGCCGATTCAAAGAGTACGTTTGGAAGGGCTGTGTAACAATGGAACATCTCCAATGAGTGTGCAGGCGATTTGCAAAGCCTGTTAAACCTGCAAACCACCATGTTGCGGAGGAGAAAAGATCTACGGAGGATCACGACAAGCCAGAGCCTCAGGTAGAGGAGGCAGATGTACATGGGGTGCACACATTCACCACGAATTGTCCCCTGATAATGCTGAATGTTAAACTAAATGGACTCCCGGTGTCAATGGAGCTGGACACGGGCGCAAGCCAGTCCATCATGGGCAAAAAGACTTTCGAAAGGTTGTGGTGCAACAAGGCCTCAAGGCCAGTCTCAACTCCAGTTCACATGAAACTAAGAACTTGCACCAAAGAACTGATTCCTGTGATCGGCAGTGCTACCATAAAGGTCGCCTACGATGGAGCGGTGCACAAGCTATCACTCTGGATTGTACCGGGCGATGGTCCCACGCTGCTCGGCAGGAGCTGGTTGGGAAAGATACGCTGGAACTGGGACAACATCCGAGCGCTATCGCCTGCTGACGACACTTCGCGTACCCAGGTCTTAAACAAATTTCCTTTACTGTTCGAACCAGGCATCGGGAAATTCCAAGGAGCAAAAGTGCAGATCCACCTAATTCTGGGGGTGCGACCCATCCATCACAAGGCGAGAGCAGTACCATACATGATGAGAGAAAGGGTTGAGATCAAACTAGACCGGCTGCAAAGAGAGGGCATCATTTCACCGATCGAGTTTAACGAGTGGGCCAGTCCTATTGTCCCAGTCCTCAAGGGAGATGGCACCCTCAGATTCTGTGGCGACTACAAAGTAGTTATCAATCATTTCTCCAAGCAGGACCAATACCCACTACCAAAGGCCGACGACTTCTTTGCAACGTTGGCGGGAGGAAAGACATTCATGAAGCTGGATCTGACTTCAGCCTACGTGATGCAGGAACTGGAGGAATCATCGAAGGCCCTCACCTGCATCAACACGCACAAAGGTCTTTTTGTTTATAATAGATGCCCGTTTGGAATCCGATCAGCAGCGGCGATATTCCAGAGAAAAATGAAAAGTTACTGAAGTCGGTCCCGCACACCGTGGTCTTCCAGGATGACATCTTGGTCACAGGTCGAACACAGTCGAGCATCTACAGAACCTGGAGGAGGTTCTTAATCGACTCAACCGCGTGGGGCTCAGGTTAAAACGCTCGATGTGCGTTTTCCTGGCACCTGAAGTGGAGTTCTTGGGAATGAGGATTGCGGCGGACAGCATCAGGCCCTCCATCGTGAAGATGGGAGGCAATCGAGAACGCACCCAGACCACAGAACGTGATGGAGCTGCGATCGTTTCTGGAACTCTTGAACTACTTTGGTAACTTCTTACCAGGTCTCAGCACACTGCTAGAACCACTACATATCTTACTACAAAAAGGGGGTGAATGAGTTGGGGCAAAAGCCAAGAAAATACCTTTGTAAAAGTGAGAAAATTGTTGTGCTCAAACAAATTGCTTGTGTTGTATGATCCATGTAAGAGTTTGGTACTAGCATGTGATGCGTCGTCATATGGCGTCGGGTGTGTAGTGCAACAAGCTAATGATTCCGGGAAACTGCAACCAGTTGCTTATGCATCCAGGAGTCTGTCTGTCTAAGGCTGAGAGCGCCTACAACATGATTGAAAAAGAAGCGTTAGCATGTATCTATGGGGTAAAGAAAATTCATCAATACCTGTTTGGGCTAAAATCCGAATTGGAAACTGACCATAAGCCACTTATATCCCTGTTTTCCGAGAGTAAAGGGAAAAAAAATAACGCATCAGCCCGCATCCAGAGATGTGCGCTCACGTTATCCGCATACACTTACACCATCCGCCACAGGACAGGCACAGAAAACTGCGCCGATGCTCTCAGTAGGCTGCCATTGCCCACAATGGAGGTGGAAATGGTGCAGCCCGCAGATCTAGCCATGGTTATGGAAGCATTTGAGAGTGAGCAATCACCCATCACTGCCCGGCAGATCAAAACCTGGAAAAGACAGGACCCCTTATTATCTCTAGTCAAAAGCTGTGTGCTTCACGGGAGCTGGTCCAGTGTTCCAGTGGAAATGCAGGAAGAGATAAAGCCGTTCCAGCGGTGCAAGGATGAAATGTCTATACAGGCAGACTGCCTTCTGTGGAGCAATCGAGTAGTGGTCCCCAAGAAGGGCAGAGACACCTTCATCAATGACCCCCACAGTACCCACCCAGGCATCATAACGATGAAAGCGATAACCAGATCCCACATGTGGTGGCCCGGTATTGATGCGGACTTAGAGTCCTGTGTTCACAGATGTAATACATGCTCGCAGTTAAGCAACGTACCCAGAGAGGCGCCGCTAAGTTTATGGTTTTGGCCCTCCCAGCCGTGGTCTAGGGTACACGTCGACTATGCAGGCCTGTTCTTGGGTAAAATGTTCCTTGTGGTTGTAGACGCGTACTCCAAGTGGATTGAATATGAGATAATGTTGGCTAGCACATCCGCTGCCATTACTGAAAGCCTGCAGGCCATGTTTGCCACTCACGGCTTACCCAATGTCCTGGTGAGCGACAACGGGCCATGCTTTACCAGTGACAAGTTCAAAGAATTCGTGACACATAATGGGATCAAACATGTCACATCTGCCCTGTTTAAACCAGCGTCCAATGGTCAGGCAGAGAGAGCAGTGTAAACCATGAGAGTAACTGAAGGCTCACTGCACTGCAGACTCACCTATCCCAAGTCCTGCTTAGCTACCGCACGAGACTCCACTCACTCACTGGGATCCCACCTGCTGAACTGCTCATGAAGAGAGCATTTAAGACCAGGCTCTCGTTAGTTCACCCTGATCTACATGAACAGGTAGAGAGCAGGCGGCTTCAACAAAGTGCATACCATGATAGAGCAAATGTGTCACGCGAGATTGAAATCAATGATCCTGTATTTATATTAAATTATGGACAAGGTCCCAAGTGGCTTCCCAGCACAGTCGTGGCCAAAGAGGGGAGCAGGGTGCTTTGGGTCAAACTTTCAAATGGACTCATTCACCGGAAACACTTGGACCAAATCAAACTCAGATTCACGGACTATCCTGAGCAACCTGCCTTTGACCCTACCTTTTTTGATCCTCTAACGTACACACCGGTGGCAACCTTCATGGTTGACCACAAAGAAGAACCTATCATCCACAGCAGCCCTGCAGGGCCCAACACACCAGGTAGCCCAGCAAGGCCAGCTGCACAGCAGATCAGCGAGGGCCCAACAAATGATTCAACAACATCAGCTTTCACACTGAGATGATCAACCAGGGCAAGAAGAGCCCCAGATCGACACACATTGTAAATAGTTACACAATTGACTTTGGGCGGGGGGGAGGGGGGGGAGTGTTGTTATATATGTGGAATTGTATTTATTCTGTACTGTCACCAGAGGGCTCATCCCCTGGAGTCCCAAGGGATTCCATAATCCCTTGGGAGCACAGGTACTTAAGGAGGCTTCACAGGTTGGAGAGGCACTCTGGAGACTTGCAATAAAAGACTAAGGTCACACTTTACTTTGAGCTCAAAGTATTCAGTCTGACTCTTTCTTGATACATTACAGAATGCACTGCACTTTAGGAAAAATGTCAAGGCCTTGGAAAGGCTGCAGAAGAGATTAACTAAAATGGTACCAGGGATGAGGGACTTCAGTCATGCATAAGGGTGGGGAGAAGCTGGGCTTGTTCTCCTTGGAGCAGAGAAGGTTAAGACGAGATTTGATTCAGTTGTTCAAAATCATAACTGGTTTTGATGGAAGAAATAAGGAGTAACTCTTTCCATTGGTGGAAGGGTCAGTAACCAGAGGGCACAGATTTAAAGTGATTGGCAAAAGAACCAGAGGCGACATGAGGAAACATTTTTTGTTGTGATCTGGAATGCACTGCCTGAAAGGGTGATGGAAGCAGATTCAATAGTAACTTGTAACTTGCAATTGGCTAAATACTTGAAGGGAAAAAATTACAGGACTATGAGGAAAGAGAAGGGGGAGTGGGACTGATTGGATAGCTCCACCAAACAGCCAGCAGAGGCACAATGGGCCGAATGGCCTCTTCTGTACTGTATCATTTTATGATTCTATGATAGATCAACAGTGTCCTCTATCATTTGGCAGTTAGGACCTAAAGTCAAATGTGTTCAAGCTGTCTCAAGATGATCCCTAGTGTCAGCTATGGCTCAATGGTAACACCCTCATGTCTGATTCAGAAAGTCATGGGTTCTGTTGTATATGTGAACCTGTAATTACCATGTTTAACCACCAGAGGGCTCATCCCCTGGAGTCCCAAGGGATCCCACAATGTACATAAGGAGGCCTCACAGGCTGAAGAGGCACTCTGAGACCTGTAATAAAGGACTACGGTCACACCTTACTTTGAGCTTGCAGTATCTGGTCTGATTCTTTATCAAAACGTAACAACTGGTGACGAGATACAGATGACGAACCCCACCGCAACAATGCAGAGAACCATGGGCATCCTGGAGAAATTTTCAGAGGGAGATGATTGGGAAACCTTCGTGGAGCGACTCGACCAACACCTGTGGCCAATGAGCTGGAAGGAAAAGCGAATACTGCCAAACGAAGGGCGATCTTCTTCACCATTTGCGGGGCACCAACATATGGCCTCATGAAAAATCTGCTCACTACAGCGAAACCCACAGAGAAGTCATACGATGATTTGTGCACACTGGTCCGGGAGCATCTAAACCCGAAGGAAAGTGTTCTGATGGCGAGGTATCAGGTCTACACGTACAAGAGTTCTGAAGGCCAGGAAGTGGCGAGCTGTGTCGCTGAGTTAAGGCACCTTGCAGGACATTTAGAATTTGAAGGACACTTGGAGCACATGCTCAGGGACTTCTTTGTACTTGGCATTGACCATGAAGTAATACTTTGCAAACTTTTGACGTGTAGAGACCCCAACCTTGAGTAAAGCCATAGCGATAGCTCAGGCGTTCATCGCCACCAGTGACAATACCAAACAAATCTCTCAGCACATGAGTGCTGCTGCAAGTACTGTGAACAAGGTAATGTTGTTTACGAATCATAATGTACAGGGCAGGACTTACATGCCTGCAGCTGCACATCCGCAGATGACTCAGTGTCCGCCATCAAGGGTGGTGAATACAAGGCAATTAACACCTTGTTGGCACTGCGGGGGTAATCATCGTTCCCATTCATGCCATTTCAAAGGATACGTTTGAAAGGGCTGTGGAACAATGGGACACCTCCAACGTATGTGCAGGTGAGCTGCAAACCCTGCTAATCCTGCAAACCACTCTGTTGCAGAGGAGGACAGATCCACGGTGAATCACAACGAACCAGAGCCTCAGACTGAGGAGGCAGAGGTATATGGGGTGCACACATTTACCACAAAGTGTCCCCCAATAATGCTGAAGGTTGAATTAAATGGACTCCTGGTGTCAATGGAGCTGGACACGGGCGCAAACCAGTCCATAATGAGCAAAAAGACTTTCAATACATTGTGGTGCAGCAAGGTTTCAAGGCCAGTCCTGACTCCCATTCATACTAAACTGAGAACGTACACAAAGGAACTGATTCCCATAATCAGCAGTGCTACCGTAAAGGTCTCCTACGATGGAGCGGTGCGCAATCTACCACTCTGGGTGGTACCGGGCATGGACCCCGCTGTTCGGCAGAAACTGGCTGGGAAAGATACGCTGGAACTAGGACGACGTCCGAGCGCTCTCATCCATCGATGACACTTCATGTGCCCAGATCCTAAACAAGTTCCCCTCACTGTTCGAACCGGGCATCGGGAAGTTCCAAGGAGCAACAGTGCAGATCCACTTGATCGCCCCACTCCGGGGGCGCAACCCATCCATCACAAGGCTAGAGCAGTAGCATACATGATGAGAGAGAGGGTGGAGATCAAGCAGGAAAAGCTGCAACGAGACGACACCGTTTCGCCGATCGAATTCAATGAGTGGGCCAGTCCGATTGTTCCAGTCCTCAAGGGAGATGGCACTATCAGAATCTGTGGTGATTACAAAGTAACTATCAATTGTTTCTCCCTGCAGGACCAATACCTGCTACCAAAGGCAGACGACCTATTTGTGATGCTGGCAGGAGGAAAAACATTCACGAAGCTGGATTGACCTCAGCTTATATGATGCAGGAGCTGGAGGAATCATCGAAGGGCCTCACCTGCATCACCATGCACAAAGGTTTCTTTATTTACAACAGATGTCCATTTGAGATTCGATCGGCCGCGGCAATATTCCAGAGGAACATAGAAAGCTTGCTGAAGTCGGTCCCGTGCACTGCGGTCTTCCAGGACGACATCTTAGTTACAGGTCGGGACACCGTCGAGCACCTGCAGAACCTGGAGGAGGTTCTTAGTTGGCTTAAACGTGTGGGGCTCAGGCTAAAATGCTCGAAGTGCGTTTTCCTGGCACCTGAAGTGGAGTTCCTGGGGAGAAGAATCGCGGCGGGCGGCATCAGGCCCACCGATTCGAAGACTGAGGCAATCAAGAACGCACCGAGACCATAGAACGTGATGGAGCTGTGGTCGTTTCTAGGACTCCTGAACTACTTTAGTAACTTCTTATCAGGTCTTAGCACATTGTTAGAACCAGTGCACTCTTTACTGCGTAAAGGAGATGAATGGGTATGGGGTAAAAGCCAAGAAAATGCCTTTGAGAAAGCTAGGAAACTGTTATGTTCAAACAAATTGCTTGTGTTGTACAATCCATGTAAACGTTTGGTACTAGCATGTGATGCATCGTCATATGGCACCGGGTATGTATTGCAACAAGCTAATGAATTTGGGAAATTGAAATAGGTTGCTTATGCATTCAGAAGTCTGTCTAAGGCTGAGAGGGCCTACAGCATGATCGAAAAAGAAGCGTTAGCGTGTGGTTATGGGGTAAAGAAAATGCATCAATATCTGTTTGGGCTCAAATTTGAATTGGAAAACGACCATAAGCCACTTATATCCCTCTTTTCTGAAAATAAGAGGATAAATACGAATGCATCGGCCCGCATCCAGAGATGGGCGCTCACGTTGTCCGCAAACAACTACGCCATCCGCTACAGGCCAGGCACAGAAAACTGTGCCGATGCACTCAGTAGGCTGTCAGTGCCCACCACGGGGGTGGAAATGGCACAACTTGCAGATTTAGTTATGGTAATGGAAGCATTCGAGAGTGAGCAATCATCAGTTACCGCCTGACAGATTAGAACCTGGACGAGCAAGGACCCTTTACTGTTCTAAGTAAAAAAAACTGTGTGCTCCACGGGAGATGGCCTCGTGTCCCGTTAGAGATGCAGGAAGAAATAAAGCCGTATCAGCGGCGCAGAGATGAAATGTCTATACAGGCAGACTGCCTCCTATGGGATAATCGGGTAGTGGTGCCAAAAAAGGGCAGCGACACCTTCATTAGTGACCTCCACAGCACCCACCCAGGCATCGTAAGGATAAAGCGATAGCCAGATCCCACATGTGGTGGGCCGGTATCGATGTGGACTTAGAGTCCTGAGTGCACAAATGTAATACATGTTCAAAGTTAAGCAATGCATCCAGGGAGGCGCCACTAAGTTTATGGTCCTGGCCCTCCAAACCGTGGTCCAGGGTCCATGTCGACTATGCAGGCCCATTCTTGGGAAAAATGTTCCTAGTGGTTGTAGATGCGTACTCCAAATGGATTGAATGTGAGATAATGTCCACAAGCACGTCCGCTGCCACCATTGAAAGCCTGCGGGCCATGTTTGCCACGCACGGCCTGCCTGACGTCCTTATGAGTGACAATGGGCCGTGCTTCACCAGTGCTGAGTTCAAAGAGTTCATGACCCGCAATGGGATCAAACATGTTATATCTGTCCCATTTAAACCAGCGTCCAATGGTCAGGCAGAGCGAGCAGTGCAAACAATCAAGCAGAGCTTGAAGAGGGTAACTGAAGGCTCACTGCAGACTCACCGATCTCAAGTCCTACTTAGTTACCGCACAGGACCCCACTCGCTCACTGGGGTTGCCCTCGCTGAACTGCTCATGAAAAGGGCACTTAAGACAAGGCTCTCGTTAATCTACTCTGATCTACACGAACAGGTAGAGAGCAGGCGGCTTCAACAGAATGCATATCATGATCACGCAAATGTGTCACGTGAAATCGAGATTAATGATCCTGTATTTGTGTTGAACTAGGGACAAGGTCCCAAGTGGCTTCCCGGTACTGTTGTAGCCAAAGAGGCGAGTAGGGTGTTTTTGGTCAAACTTTCAAATGGACTCACCTGCAGGAAACACTTGGACCAAACCAAACTCAGATTCATGGACTATCCAGAACAACCCAAAATAGACTAACTTTTTCGACCCCCCAACAGACACACAAGTGGCAACTGACCCAGCGGTTGACCACAAAGCAGAACCCATCACCCGCAGCAGCCCAGCAGGACTCACCATACCAGGCAGCCCAGCAAGGCCAGCTGCACAGCAGTCCAGCGAGGGCCCAACAAATGACTCACCAAAACCAGCATTTGCACCGAGACAATCAATCAGAGAAAGAAAGGCCCCAGATCGACTCACATTGCAAATAGTTACACTATTGACTTTGGGGGAGAGTGTTATTATATAGGTAAACCTGTAAATACCTTGTTTAGCCACTAGTGGGCTCATCCCCTGGAGTCCCAAGGGATCCCACAATCCCTTGGGAGCACCTGTACATAAGGAGGCCTCAGAGGCTGGAGAGGCACTCTGAGACCTGTAATAAAGGACTACGGTCACACCTTACTTTGAGCTTGCAGTATCTGGCCTGATTCTTTAGTCAAGACAGAACAGGTTCAAGTCCCACTCCCGAGAATTGAGAATGTAATCCGTGCTGACACTCCAGTGCATTACTGAGGGAGTGCTGCACTATCGGAGCTTACACATTGTTCGCATGTGACGTTAAACTGAGTTCCTGTCTTCCCTCTCAGGTGGCCGTAAAAGATCCCATGGCACTATTTTGATGAAGAGCAGGGGAGTTACCCCGGTAACATGGCCAATGTTTATCCGTCAAGCAATGTCCTGAGGTCTTGAAAGGTGATCTGTAAATGCAGGTTTTTCTTCCACCTGAGCATCAGTTAACATGAAACACCGAGCATAACTTGGCACAAATTGACAATCTCAGTCAGTGAGGCTGCAGAAAATATCACTGGTGCAGTCGGGGGCATTGTTCCAAGGCTGGGTTGAGGCTTATCAATGGATAGTTTAGAGGGTGTGTGACTTTACATCGAACTCTCCCTGGAAATGCTTGTCAACAACCCAGGACTCCTGCCTTCTTCACCACCAACTTGCCTCACCTTCATTAGCACAACAATTCACCAATCATGAAAGAAAGAAATGGACCAAATAGGAGGGAACCGACATAACCCAGTGCTAGGTAAGGGGTTCCCTCACTGGGCCTGAGCTGCAGGCTGTACAATGAACACTGTGCTTTGAAAGTTAACAGAAAAGCATCAGTTCCATGTCAGGACTGGGCCTCGCCCCCTGAACTGGGCCCCACTTTCGATTGTGAGGGAAGAAGAGTTTTCGAAACAAACTGGAAGGCTAATCGTGGGCAGCCAAACAGGGAGGAGGACAGATGCAACGCCATTAAGGATAGTTTGGGGGCAAGAACCCTATCGATGGGTGAAGACAACTCGGGGGAGAAATTACCTTGCTGTGCGCCTCCCGTTAGCACCTCTGGAAGGCGCTAATGGGTCGCGAAAATGTTTTAGCTTGCCGGGGGGGCAACCAGCTCTGGTGAGCTTGGGCGGGAGTTAGTGGAGGGTCACAACTTTGGTGACCTGCCTCATCATGCCTGGCCACAAAGCATCCAATTAAAATGTCCCTCGGTGGGAGGACGCAATGCTAATCGGCATCCAACTGTAATAATTGGAAATGTGTCAACTGCAGACAATTCGAGACTTGCCTGAGAAAGATCAATTCTGTAAAGCCAGAAAACAATGGAAGAGTAATGTTGAATTCATACGCACGAGCCTACATTATTGACTGTAGCACTGAACGTGCGTGTTACAAGCTTTACAGAAAGTCAGAATTTACTTCATGGCATAAAACAATCATAAATTTAGAATTTATCCGCTATCCTTGGTGCATTAGAGCTAAAAAAATAAAATTCAACGATGGGATAGAAAGAAAGAACTTGCACCTTTCATGAGCTAAGGATGTACAAAAGTGCTTTACAGCCAATTAAGTATTTGGAAGTGTAGTTACTGTTGTAATGTATGAAATGTGCCAGCTAATTTACGCACAGCAAGGTTGCACAAACAGCAGTGTGATAATGACCAGATAATCTCTTTCAGTGATGTTAGTTGAGGGAGTTGGCCAGGATACTGGAGAGAACTCCCCATCTCTTCTTCAAAATAGTCCACCTGAGAAGGCAGACTGGGTCTCCGTTTAACATCTCATCTGAAAGACGGCACCTCCGACAGTGCAGCACTCCTTCAATACTGCAACATCCCCACTGACACCTGGGAGTCCCTGGCCAAAGACCGCTCTAAGTGGAGGAAGTGCATCCGGAGGGCGCTGAGCACCTCGAGTCTCATCGCCGAGAGCATGCTGAAATCAAGCGCAAGCAACGGAAGGAACATGAAGCAAACCAGTCCCACCCACACCTTCCCTCTACGACTATCTGTCCCATCTGTGACAGGGACTGTGGCTCTCGTATTGGACTGTTCAACCACCTAAGGACTCATTTTAAGACTGGAAGCAAGTCTTCCTCAATTCCGAGGGACTGCCTATGATGATGATGAGTGTCAGGCTAGATTTTGTGCTCAAGTCTCTGGAGTGGGACTTGAACCCACAACCTTCTGACTCAGAGTCCTGCCACTGAGCCATGACTGACCAATACCTGTGTGTATCATC
The DNA here is from genome assembly GCF_044704955.1 of Pristiophorus japonicus. Lineage (NCBI taxonomy): Eukaryota > Metazoa > Chordata > Chondrichthyes > Pristiophoridae > Pristiophorus > Pristiophorus japonicus. The sequence continues at coordinate 60,555,686 of NC_091990.1, read as the reverse complement.
ATCATAAGCAATCTCTTGAAATCGAGGAAAATTTGTTTCCACTCTAAAAGTGAGTTTTCAGGTGACTGAACAGTCCAATATGGGAATTACAGTCTCTATCACAGGTGGGGCAGACAGTGGTTGAAGGAAAGGGTGGGTAGGGCTGGTTTGCCGCACGCTCCTTCCGCTGCCTGCGCTTGTTTTCTGCATGCTCTCATTACCTGTTTGTAATGGATGGTTTGAATCGCTTCTCTCAATTACTTTAGAAGAGCTGCCAATGTGTTTACCTTAAATGGGTCGATGGCTCTATTTGATCAATGTGATATGACTCAGAGACTCCAGCTCCTTATCACACTGCGATCTCTCAGCTCAGACTCCACACAGTCAACTGAGGACCGTGTTGGGGATGGTACCTCATCATAGGCAGTCCCTCGAAACGAGGATGAATTGCTTCCACGCCAAAAAAGGATGAGTTCACAGGTGTTTCAATGAAGGACCGAATATTCCAGGTCCTGAACTACAACCTGAAGGGTGGAAGATGCCTGTGCGTGGATTTTTTTAACGTGTGGTGGCCGTTGCACACCAGCCACCACATGGGCTTGACAGAGCTAGGTCTTGGTCCAGTGGCAAGGGTTGACTAAGATAACTGGAGATCAGCTCTGCCGCACGGACCTAGTGCGCACACATATCGCAGTGTGGGCTGGCCCGTGCTGCCCCTGGGCCCCGAACTCTCGCCTCCCCTGGGCCCTGATCACTTCGCTACATGATGTCTCACCGCTCCTTCTCCCCGACCTCGCCGCTCCTGCTGTATCTGCCCACGCTCCAATCATCGACCTGGACCTTGATGACGTCCCTCTTTGCTGCCACCGCCCTCCTGCACCAGCTCGCGCTGTACCTTGCCGTGGTATGCAGCCACAGTGCCCATGGCCACCACTCGCTGCTCCTTTTATGGTCCCGACCTGCCATTGATGGTCTCTCGCAGGTCGAGGCCATAAAAGAGTGGTAACAAGGGGGTGTTGGTTAATATCTAGCACTCCAGCCAATGGGTAGCTCTGTTCAGCGGGGGAGAACTTCACTAACAAAACCCTCAGGGTTCTGTTATGTCTTGGATAAAGAGTCAGACTAAATACTGCAAGCTCAAAGTAAGTGTGACTGTGGTCCTTGATTGCAGATCTCAGAGTGCCTCTCCAGCCTGTGAGGCCTCCTTATATACAGGTGCTCCCAAAGGATCGTGGCATCCCTTGGGACTCCAGGGGATAAGCCCTCTGGTGGTTAGACATGGCAATTACAGGTTTACAGACATAACGACACTCCCCCATCCCTCCCCACCCCTCCCCCTCAAAGTCAATAGTGTAACTATTTACAATGTGAGTCGATTTGGGGCTTTCCTTTCCCTGGTTGATCGTCTTGGTCCAAATGCTGGTGTTGGTGAGTCATTTGTTGGGCCTTTGCTGGACTGCTGGGAGTAGTGAGCCTTGCTGGGCTGCTGCGGATGATGGGTTCTGCTTTGTGGTCAACCGCTGGGTCGGTTGTCACTTGTGTGTGTGTTGGGGGGTTGAAAAATCAGAGTCTATTGTGGGTTGTTCTGGATAGTCCGTAAATCTGAGTTTTGTTTGGTCCAAGTGTTTTTTGCAGGTGAGTCCATTTGCGAGTTTGACCACAAACCACCTACTCCGCTCTTTGGCCAAAACAGTGCCAGCAATCCACTTGGGACCTTGTCCATAGTTCGACACAAATACAGGATCATTTACTTCAATTTCACGTGACACATTTGAGTGATCATGATATGTATTCTGTTGACGCTGCCTGCTCTCTACCTGTTCATGTAGATCAGGGTGGACTAACGAGAGCCTTGTCTTAAGTGCCCTTTTCATGAGCAGTTCAGTGGGAGGGACCCCGGTGAGCGAGTGGGGTCTTGTGCGGTAACTAAGCAGGACTTGGGATAAGCGAGTCTGCAGTGAGCCTTCAGTTACCCTTCTCAAGCTCTGCTCGATTGTTTGAACTGTTCGTTCTGCCTGACCGTTGGACGCTGGCTTAAATGGGGCAGACGTGACATGTTTGACTGCATTGCGGGTCATGAACTCCTTGAATTTGGCACTGGTAAAGCACAGCCCATTGTCACTTACAAGGACATCAGGCAGGCCGTGCATGGCAAACATGGCCCATAGGCTTTCAATGGTGGCAGCGAATGTACTTGCCGACATTATCGCACATTCAATCCATTTTGGAGTATGCATCTACAACCACTAGGAATATTTTTCCCAAGAATGGGCCTGCATAGTCGATATGAACCCCAGACCACGGTTTGGAGGGCCAAGACCCTAAACTTTGGGTGCATTGCTTAACTGGGAACATGTATTTCATTTGTGCACACAGGATTCTAAGTCTGCATCGATACGTGGGATCTGGCTATCGCTTTCATCATTACAATGCCTGGTTGGGTACTGTGGAGATCACTAATGAAAGTGTCCCTGCCCTTTTTTGGCACCACTACCCGATTACCCCATAGGAGACAGTCTGCCTGTATAGATATTTCATCTTTGCGCCGCTAGTACGGCTTTATTTCTTCCTGCATCTCTAATGGGACACTAGACCAACTCCCGTGGAGCACAGTTTTTTTACTAAGGACAGTAAGGGGTCCTGGCTCGTCCAGGTTCCAACCTGTCAGGCGGTAACAGGTGATTGCTCACTCTCGAATGCTTCCATTACCATAACTAAATCTGCAGGTTGTGCCATTTCCACCCCCGTGGTGGGCAATGGTAGCCTACTGAGAGCATCGGCACAGTTTTCTGTGCCTGGCCTGTGGCGGATGGCGTAGTTGTGTGTGGACAACGTGAGCGTCCATCTCTGGATGCGGGCCGATGCATTCGTATTTATCCCCTTACTTTCAGAAAAGAGGGATATAAGTGGCTTATGGTCGGTTTCCAATTCAAATTTGAACCCGAACAGATATTGATGCATTTTCTTTACCCCGGAAACACACGCTAATGCTTCTTTTTCGATCATACTGCAGCCCTCTCGGCCTTAGACAGACTTCTGAATGCATAAGCAACCAGTTGCAATTTCCCAAATTCATTAGCTTGTTGCAATACATACCCGACCCCGTATGACAACGCATCACATGCTAGTACCAAACGTTTACATGGATCGTACAACACAAGCAATTTTTTTAACGTAACAGCTTCCTAGCTTTCTCAAAGGCATTTTCTTGGCTTTTCCCCCAGACCCATTCATCTCCCTTACGCAGTAAAGAGTGCAGGGTTTCTAACAATGTGCTAAGAGCCAGGAAGTAGTTAACAAAATAGTTCAGGAGTCCTAGAAATGACCACAGCTCCGTCACGTTCTGTGGTCTCGGTGCGTTCTTGATTGCCTCCATCTTCGAATCGGTGGGCCTGATGCCGCCCGCCGCGATTCTTCTCCCCAGGAACTCCACTTCAGGCACCAGGAAAATGCACTTTGAGCATTTTAGCGTGAGCTCCATACGATTAAGCTGACTAAGAACCCCCTCCAGGTTCTGCAGGTACTCGACGGTGTCCCGACCTGTAACCAAGATGTTGTCCTAGAAGACCACGGTGCACGGGACCAACTTCAGCAAGCTTTCCATGTTCCACTGGAATATCGCCGCGGCTGATCGAATCCCAAACAGGATCTATTGTAAATGAAAAGACCTTTATGCGTGTTGATGCAGGGAGGCCTTTTGAAGATTCCTCCAGCTACTGCGTCATGTATAAAAGAATGCAAAATTCACAAGAACCCCCGAGTGTTTGGGCTCATTCGAAAGGAAATTTAATTTGGGACTATCTATTGGAAAGTTTGAAATCCTAAAGTGCTTATGGAAGAAACTACGAACTTTAATCGAATTGTGGACTTTTAAAAAGACAAATTCAAGGTTGTGGGCAGGCCAAAAGGAATAACAGGAGACAACTTGATTATTATTATTGTCTGGGTGTTGGGACTAAGTTACTGGGTATTCGAGAATCCTTCTCCAAAAGAGACATTAACATTACAACAAATAACCCAGCGATAGCCAAACATCAACCTGAATCTGGAAAACCATTTCAGCATATATATCACAAAGAGGCCCAATCCAGCCTGTATGTGAAAACCTAAGCACAAAAGGAGCTTGCGATTACCAAGCTAATATTTCCATCAGGTAACAGTTTTCGAACATCAACCCACGCTAAACATATTAACTTTTAACGAGCCCGCCAAAATATTACAAAGAAGAGTCAAGCCCGCCAAAGTTAAACAAAGAATTCTAAACTGATTTGGTGCCAAGATTAGAACATCTCAAACCGAATAACTGGCTCCCTGTTTCAACAGAGCTTATGCCATACTACACCAGGTGCTATACTGCGAGTATGCCATCAAGACAAGGAGAGAAACCAATGAGACAGTTGTAAACTAACTTCTCCAGCCTCGAAGTCCTGAAGTCCTGAAGAAAGGAAGAACATCACTATCGCGGCACCAACTAACCACAACCAACATGGTACTAACGAAAAGCCACCGCGATCGACCAAACTCAAAACGAAACTCCAACAGGAAAAAAATGAAGAATCGAAAAGTTTCTACTCTACAATCTAAGCTCTGACTACCAACAGATGAAAACATTACCTAAAGACACTTTGAACCTATTTCTGACGTAGAAAACCAGGCACTTACCCCATAGATCCATAACGCGCCTTACCGTATCAGCGGACTCAATCCAACTGAAGAGTGCGCAGCTAGAAGTCTTCTCTGACAGTCGGGGTACAGCAAGCAGAACCTACAGATTTCAATGAACCTTGAAATCATGAACTACTGCTAACTGACCAGAAAGGATTGGTAAGCATAGTCCCTGCCTGCCCTGGAGTCTAACCTAGCTAGAATTAGGTATTGGGAGGTGGGAGGTGTAATTTTACTGTAACCCCCTTTGTATTGTTCTTTATTAGAGTGATTATAAGTTTGAGATTGTATTTTCTTGTCATTAATAAAATTAAAGTTCTTTTGTAACAAACCAGTTGTCCTTTGCACTTTATCGCATCCCCCAAATAAATCCAGAGGCTAGAACCCAAGGGAGTGGGAGCGATTCGAACCTGACCCCCGGTACCACCCCCTTACAAAATGGCGACCGGGGCAGGACTCTGGTACAAGGGGTGTGATGCGGAAAGTGCTGGTTTGGGGCAAAGAACCAAGATGGAAGAGCGGATTTCCTCCTATGTATATAAGAAGATCAATGTCACTAGAGAATGGGTGCTTAGCCCATGGCGCGCTGAGCGTCCAGTAGACACTGCAGCCCAGTGGACAGCAAGCAAAGATCACAAAGAAGCAGTAGAGAAAGCAATTTGGTTGCTCTGTCTACAGCGACAGGTCCAACTCCTAGATAAAACCAATGAGACACTACAGGCAGAGTTATGAGAATGCGCAGAGAACTATCAGGAAAGGGTTATGTCAGAAGAAAGATTATGTGGAGAACACCGTAAGCTAAAACAGGAAAGGACCCAGATAATGGAAAGGTTCAAAAACAGTCAGGCCTATTTTCAATGTCAGGTTACCGAGGCCAAAAGTAATGAAAAGTCACTGAGGGAGGAAAGCACTCGCCTCAACCGACAAGTAAAAGAGCTCCAGGAAAGATTAAAAGATGTGCAAGCAGCGTATAAAGTAGCTAGCACTAATGGGTTTGAATCAGGAGACCACAGTCCCTGCCGACAACAAAATAAAAGTTTAAACCTTGCGCTCTCTAAGGCAAAAGTCATGGTATGCCTAATAAGCCCTGGTACGCCCCAGGTAAACCTGGAAGAGAAGGAGGAAACTACTCGGCCACTACCTGTGGCACCGATGACTACACCAGTTCAGCAGCAGGAGGGGCAAATCAGTTGCGGGGCGGACAGGGCTAGTGAGCCACTACCACCCGTGGCACCGAGTTTCAGCTCGGCTTGGCAGTAGGGAGGAGAGGGAGGCGAGCCAGAACAGGGAGAGCCAGAACCAGGGCCAATGTGCCCGGTCCGGTAACAGAAGTTTGGCCCGCCCACCCTTAACGGGGGTCCAGGGCCCCTGGAAGGTCAGTTTGTGGTCCCCCACACTCCCCACCAGCTTAGGGCTATGATAAGCCACCTGGGAAAGCTAACTCCAAAGGGAGACCCCTCGGTTCACTTTGTGGAAGTGGAACAGGCAGGGGATATTAATGGGTGCGATGATGCAGAAATGGCAAAGATGTTTCTCCTATCCCTAGACAGCAAACTGTACCAGTCCCTCTCTACTGAGAGCAAAAGAGGATGGAAAAAACTTGCTGCCGTCCAAAAAGACATTTTAGAAGCTATGGGCTGCAATGACGGAAGTCCCTTCTCCAGAGTGGAGAAAACGGTGCAGCTCGCAGGGGAAACCCCACTGGTGTTCGCAGATGAACTGTGGCCTGTATACCAGAGCGCCTGTAGTGGGGACATAGACAGAGCTAACTTAAGCCCGGACGAATTAGCACACTGGCTCTGAAGCCTAGTAGCTAACAGTTTACCCCAAATAAGAACCAAGGCTGAGGCCTGGTTCGACCGATGAGATCACCAAGCCACCGAAAAGGGAGTGCTTAGGCAGCTGACCCTAGCTTACAGAAACGGCAGGGGGACGGAAGAGTTCCCACAAAAGGGAAGGGTTCACGAAATCCGACCTAGCCAACATAAGAGGGAATGACGCAACGAGGGGGGTAACCCCTCGAATATGAAACGTACCTGCTTCGTGTGCGGTAAGAGTGGGCATTGGAGAAAGGATTGTAAAAATCCTTGGAAGAGTAGCACAGGAAAGAATTCTCCAGCCCCGGTCAAAAAGGCTGAGAGAGATAATCCAGTCCCTCCCCACTCATTCAATACTTTACTAATTGCGCTCTGAGCCATGTTAGATGGCCCTGGAAAGGTAGCCACCGCCACTGCACCTATCCACTGCCCCCACCAAAACTGTGACTCGGACAGCGCAGCTGTCCCTGCACCCTCCCAGTGTGCGAGATAGAAGGGGTGAAAAGGACAGGACTACCTGTGGCCTCAAACACCCTTGTCTATATAACTAACCCCGCCTCTCACCTCCCTAACGGGGTCCCTACAGCTTGGTGGGTTTCACAGGCACTGAACAGACTGGCTCATTCTCCGTTCCACTCTCCATTCATTTAGGTACACTCTACACTAAGTGGACGTGTGTCCTGATGAAGTGGGAGCAGGAAGGGAGAGGGATCCTGAGGACTGACTTCATCCTAGGCCACAGGATCCTAGTAGATTTAAGAAACCACTGTCTTTGGGGGTCAGTCTGTATGGGACAGGAGGGTGAGGTGATGGTAATCCCGGGAAAACAGGGCAAAGAGACGGTGTGCACCATGAAACCAAAGAAGGGTTGCGACTTTGAATCACTGGTCAGTAACACCCCGATACAATACCAAGAATACGTGAGGAAAAACCTTGCAGCTTTTGCCACTCACAAACATGACTGTGGGAGAATAAACGGGGTCGAGGTTAGCATAGATGGGGACTCCATGACCTGACCACAGAAACAGTACAACTTCCCCAGGGAGGCGGCGGCAGACATGGAAACAGCCTTGGGTTCACTGGTTAAACAGGGGGCATTGAGATCAATAGCTACCATGTGAACTCTCCATTGTGGCCGGTTAAGAAACCGGACAACTCCTGGAGAGCCACGGTGGACTAACGAGCACTCAACCGTAAAATCCCCGCCTGTGCACCCACTGTTGCTGCTGTCACCGACCTCATTGGATGTATCCCAGCCTCTGCGACCACCTTCACAGTGCTGGATATTTCCAACGGGTTCTGGTCCGTACCTTTAAGAAGGGAAGATCAGTACAAGTTTGCTTTGACCTTTAAGGGACAGCAATACACTTGGAACTGTCTCCCTCAGGGCTTCCACAACAGCCCCAATATTTTCCATCAGTGTATGGCCAACTGTTTAAAGAGCTTCCGCAGACCCCAGCAGCTGGTACAGTATGTGGATGACCTGCTTTTATTCACCGATGAGGGGGAGGAGCATGGCCCACTGCTGGCTGAACTGCTGGAGCTGCTGAAAGAAGAGGGATTTAAAATAAACCCCAAGAAGGCACAGATCGGCCTGAAGGAAATAAAATTCCTGGGACTGGCTGTGCGTGCTGGGGAAAGAGCCATTGACAAAGCTAGAAGGGAAGCAGTGCAGAAGTTACCCACCCCCAACACAGTAACAGTAGTAAGATCTTTTCTTGGGCTAACCGGGTACTGCAGAGATTTCATTGAGGATTATGCAGCCACTGCAGCCCCTCTGCACCGACTCCTACACAAGGGAGTGGAGTGGAAATGGGGCAAAGGTTGCGAGGCAGCATTTATCCAACTCAAGAAAGACCTGCAGACCGCGCCAGCTCTTGGGGCCATACGGCACCGCAGCAATTGCCATTAAAGAAGGCATGCTGTTCAGGGGGGAGCAATGGGTAGTACCGCAACAACACTGGAGAGAATTCCTTCAACTGGCCCTCGAAGGGCCAGGACCAGGGCACCCCGGACCTGAGACCACTTGGCAACGAGTGGAACAGACAGGGTGGTGGCCAGGACTCAGGGAAGACGTCCGCGAGTTCTGCGCTAGCTGTCTGGTGTGCGCGGCCAACAACCTCGACCCCCAGAAAAGAAAGGTGTCTCTGGGACATATCAGGAGGGTAGACGGACCCTGGCAGTCGATCCAAATCGATAACATCGGGCCCCAACCCACTACCCAGGGAGGCTACAAGAACTGCCTAGTCTTGGTGGATGTATTCACCAAATGGGTGAAAGCCTTCCCATGCTGAACAGCCACTGCCCTGGGAACAGCCAGGATCCTGGTCAGAGAAGTGTTCCCTCGATGGGGACTACCACAATACGTGGAGTCTGACCAAGGGAGTCACTTCACCAGGAAGGTTATGCAGGAGACCCTTAAGGTGCTCGACATCAAAGGGAAATGGCATGTTGCCCACAACCCGCAGTCATCCGGGATGGTGCAGCATTTAAACCATACGATCAAAGAAAGGCTGCGCAAAGAGACAGGGAACACACCCAAGGGGTGGTTAGAGGTCCTACCACTGGTCTTCATGGGGATCCAGGCCAGCTAATCAAAGTGCACGGGACCGGCAGAGCAATGTGAACCCCCACCCATGTGTTAGCTCCGATACTCACGGAAGGTCAGCTTAGGAAAGCGAACCGGGACAGCTTTGTCAGGAATCTGTTTGAACACCTTAAACAGATCCACTGGTAGACTGCTAACAATATGGGAAAACAGCATCGGAGCAACCAACTGCTGCTAGAACCCCGCAAACACCATGAGTGGGAGATAGGGACCAGGTTATGGTGAGAAACTACACTAGAGTAGGGGTCTTTGAGGCACTGTACATGGGACCGTACCACATTGTCGACAAGGCAATCCCCATGGTCTATGCCATAAAATTGCCCCGCCGAACAAAGTGGTTCCACATAAATCAGTGCAAACTTTTCAACCCAGGGGCAGCAGCAAAACATAAGGGACAGCCAGAAACAGTGAACCGTAGAAAGACAGGGACCCCCAGCCAACAGCCCCCGACTGTGGAGATCCCACAGGGGACGTGGCAGACCCACAGACTGCACCGAGAGGGGCGTTGGACTGTGTTACTGGAGGAGCTGCCCCCCAATCATTTGGGACTCAGACGCACCCCCAGCAGCCGGAGCCTTAAGAAGGACTCCCCGCACACCATGACCAAAGACACTGTGGTCACCAGCGCTCCAATTTAAATGGTTCAGCCCCGGGAAACGGACCAGCCGCAAAAGAGCACCGAAGGTCAGAGACCAGCCCACGAGCAGGGATACCCAGCCGGTAGCCTCGGGCAACGAGGGACCCTCAGAAGAGATAACGGTGGACCAGCCACCAAGTGAGAGTCCCCAGCCCATAGCCCTCGACCAGGCAGAACCCCCAGGGGAAGAAACAAACCAGGGAGCCACCCCCAAAGGAGCGGTGAGCTGCAGCACCGGAGAGGAACCGGGTGTGTTTGACTTGCAAAGGGAACATTCCCCTGGGAAGATGTTGGTGGCTCAGAAAACTCAGCAAGGACGCATGGGACCAGGAATTGGACTGGGAAAGACTCGGTAATGATACGTACCGCACCATCACGGGGACACGGGGAGGAGTAAAAGTGTGTTGGGACAAATAGTGGGAATCCGAACAAGGAATTTATGTTTGCATGTGGGGATCAGAGAGTATTTGTCCCGCAGGCATATCGATCGCCTTCGCCAGGCAATGGCAAGTTGAAGGGGAAGGGATGGGGTGGGATTCTAGCCTACACGGGTGCACGGTCCCACACTCCCCACTCCCAATTAATGCCAGCGAACTAAGAGCACACATTAAGAAACCCCTGCCCACAACCCCGCCAATACGCACAGTAATAGAAAGGTGTCCTACCACCACCAAGGGACCTGGGAACGGATTAGTATTGGTACCGACTGAAAAGGGGTTATATCAGGGGGTACATTATGCAGTAGCTTCAGTAATATTAAACCTTACCGAGGTACATCTACCTGCATGGTGTCCGAAGGAAACAGAGCTGCTACATCAGGCCCTACTTAGAGACATGTTCAAGAAATTTTATGAGTTAGACTTTGGAAATGTAGACAAAGTAGACCTATACACCCTAAACGCTAGTGACACCATGGGCTTGGGGAGACCTAGAAGGGGAATCATAAATTAAATTTTCACTGCTTACAATACAGGATCCTCTGTAATAAATAGCTGAGATGACATAGAACTGCAAACACAGATAAATGGTTTAAAGAACCAATTAAGGAAAATCCTGAAACAGGAGCACACAGTAGTAGGTTCAGAACTACACGAGGACCAGGCTATGACTGTCCATTACAAAGAAATTGTGGCTGAACTGGAAAAACATGCACAGACAGTGAATGCACTCATATGGGAGGATAGAAACGCTTCTGACCAGGCTGCACAGAACGAGGTGTACGTATTATATGGGGCATGGTTGTTGGGCGAGGGCCGCAACAATCTGGAGGATTTAAAACAAGGTATAGTCCCCTCTTGAATCAGGAACAAGCACCTCGCAGCCCTCCACCTGTACAGCAATTCACTAAGCCCGTGCCAGCTCCGCCTAGCCTCTGAAGCCTACTCTGTCCCAGTAGACTGTGGGGAATCTAACCACACCATTATGGGAATCGTACTAAGTATGCCGGTCATGGGTGGGACAGCCCGACTCGTACCGGTATACCGGGTGGAGAACATTGGATTATTCAGGGAGGTGCACACATTCATTTCGCCGCGGTCCCACCCTATGTCATAAAGTGGGAGCACGCTGTAACGGGTACTTTCTGCGGCCGCAACCGAGACTCCAGGATGGTATGTTGCCTCCCTGGGGCAAGGGTCAAGGATGTCTAGGAGCGGGTGCAGGACATTCTGAAAAGGGAGGGTGAACAGCCAGTTGTCGTGGTGCATATAGGTACCAACGATATAGGTAAAAAACGGGATGAGGTCCTATGAGACGAAATTAGGGAGCTAGGAGCTAAATTAAAAAGTAGGACCTCAAAGGTTGTAGTCTCAGGATTGCTACCAGTGCCACGTGCTAGTTAGAGTAGGAATCGCAGGATAGCCCAGATGAATACGTGGCTTGAGGAGTGGTGCAGAAGGGAGGGATTCAAATTCTTGGGACATTGGAACCGGTTCTGGGGGAGGTGGGACCAGTACAAAACGGATGGTCTGCACCTGGGCAGGACCGGAACCAATGTCCTAGGGGGAGTGTTTGCTCGTGCTGTTGGGGAGGAGTTAAACTAATATGGCAGGGGGATGGGAACCTATGCAGGGAGGCAGAGGGAAATAAAAGGGAGACAGAGGCAAAAGATAGAAAGGAGAATAGTAAAAGTGGAGGGCAGAGAAACCCAAGGCAAAAAACAAAAAGAGCCACATTGCAGCAATATTCTAAAGGGGCAAAGTATTCTGAAGGCTCTATGCCTCAATGCAAAGGGTATTCAGAATAAGGTGGATGAATTAACTGCGCAGATAATGCTCCAGGGTAACCAAGGCTGGGAACTGAACATCCAGGGGTATTCAACATTTAGTAAGGATAGAGAGAAAGAAAAGGAGGCAGGGTGGCGTTGTTGGTTAAAGAGGAAATTAATGCAATAATCAGGAAGGACATTGGTTTGGATGATGTGGAATCATAATGGTTGGAGCTATGGAATACCAAAGGACAGAAAACACTGGTGGGAGTTGTGTACAGGCTACCAAACAGTAGTAGTGAGGTTGGGGACAGCATCAAAACAAGAAATAAGGAATGTGTGCAATAAAGGTACAGCAGTTATCATGGGCGACTTTAATTTACATATAGATTGGGCTAACCAAACTGGTAGCTATGCGGTGGAGGAAGATTTCCTGGAGTGTATTAGGGATGGTTTTCTTGACGAATATGTCAAGGAACCAACTAGAGAGATGGCCTTCCTAGACTGGGTGATGTGTAATGAGAAGGGACTAATTAGCAATCTTGTTGTGCGAGGCCCCTTGGGGAAGAGTGACCATAATATGGTAGAATTCTTTATTAAGATGGAGAGTGACACAGTTAAATCAGAAACTAGGATCCTGAACTTAAGGAAAGGTAACTTCGACGGCATGAGGCATGAATTGGCTAGAATAGACTGGCGAGTGATGTTTAAAGGGTTGACGGTGGATAGGCAATTCCAAACATTTAAAGATCACATGGATGAACTTCAATAATTGTACATCCCTGTCTGGAGTAAAAATAAAATCGGGAAGATGGCGCAACCGTGGCTAACAAGGGAAATTAAGGATAGTGTTAGATCCAAGGAAGATGCATATCGTGGCTAACAAGGGAAATTAAGGATAGTGTTAGATCCAAGGAAGATGCATATAAATTGGCCACAAAAAGCAGCAAACTATAGGACTGGGAGAAATTTAGAATCCAGCAGAGGAGGACAAAGGGTTTAATTAGGAGGGGGAAAATAGAGTATGAGAGTAAGCTTGCCGGGAACATAAAAACTGACTGCAAAAGCTTCTATAGATATGTGAAGAGAAAAAGAGTAGTGAAGTCAAACGTAGGTCCCTTGCATTCGGACTTGGGTGAATTTATAATGGGGAACAAAGAAATGTCAAACCAATTGAACAAATACTTTGGTTCTGCCTTCGCGAAGGAAGACACAAATAACCTTCCGGATGTACTAGGGGACCGAGGGTCTCGTGAGAAGGAGGGACTGAAGGATTTCCTAATTAGGCGGGAAATTGTGTTGGGAAAATTGATGGGATTGAAGGCCGATAAGTCCCCGGGGCCTGATAGTCTGCATCCCAGAGTACTTAAGGAAGTGGACCTAGAAATAGCGGATGCATTGGTGATCATTTTCCAATATTTTATCGATTCTGGATCAGTTCCTATGGACTGGAAGGTAGCTAATGTATCACCACTTTTTAAAAAAGGAGGGAGAGAGAAAAGAGGTAATTATAAACCGGTTAGACTGGCATCAGTAGTGGGAAAAAATTTTGAATCAATTATTAAAGATGAAATAGCAGCGCATTTGGAAAGCAGTGACAGGATCGATCCAAGTCAGCATGGATTTATGAAAGGGAAATCATGCTTGACAAATCTTCTGGAATTTTTTTGAGGAGGTAATTAGTAGAGTGGACAAGGGAGAACCAGTGGATGTGGTGTATTTGGACTTTCAAAAGACCTTTGACAATGTCCCAGATAAGAGATTGTTGTGCAAAATCAAAGCACATGGTATTGGGGGTAATGTACTGGCGTGGATAGAGAATTGGTTGGCAGACAGGAAGCAGAGAGTCGGGATAAACGGGTCCTTTTCAGAATGGCAGGCAGTTACTAGTGGAGTGCCGCAGGGCTCAGTGCTGGGACCCCAGCTCTTTACAATATACATCAATGATTTGGATGAATGAATTGAGTGTAATATCTCCAAGTTTGCAGATGACACTAAACTGGGTGGCGATGTGAGTGGTGAGGAGGACGCTAAGAGGCTGCAGAGTGACTTGGACAGGTTAGTTGAGTGGGCAATTGCATGGCAGATGCAGTATAATGTGGATAAATGAGAGATTATCCACTTTGGTGGCAAAGACACGAAGGCAGAATATTATCTGAATGGCGGCAGATTAGGAAAAGGGGAGGTGCAACGAGACCTGTGTGTCATGGTACATCAGTCATTGAAATTTGGCATGCAGGTACAGCAGGCGGTGAAGAAGGCAAATGGCATGTTGGCCTTCATAGCTAGGGGATTTGAGTATAGGAGCAGAGAGTTCTTACTGCAGTTGTACAGGGCCTTGGTGAGGCCTCACCTGGAATATTGTGTTCAGTTTTGGTCTCCTAATCTGAGGAAGGACATTCTTGCTATTGAGGGAGTGCAGCGAAGGTTCACCAGACTGATTCCAGGGATGGCTGGGCTGACATATGAGGAGAGACTGGATCAACTGGGCCTTTATACATTTGTGTTTAGAAGGATGAGTGGGGATCTCATAGAAATGTATAAGATTCTGACGGGACGGGATAGGTTAGATGTGGGAAGAATGTTTCCGATGTTGAGGAGGTCCAGAACCAGGGGACACAGTCTTAGCATAAGGGGTAGGTCATTTAAGACTGAGATGAGTAGAAACTTCTTCACTCAGAGAGTTGTTAACCTGTGGAATTCCCTGCCGCAGAGAGTTGTTGATGCCAGTTCATTGGATGTATTCAAGAGGGAGTTAGATATGACCCTTACGGCTAAAGGGATCAAGGGATATGGAGAGAAAGTAGGAAAGGGGTACTGAGGGAATGATCAGCCATGATCTTATTGAATGGTGGTGCAGGCTCAAAGGGCCGAATAGCCTGCTCCTGCACCTATTTTCTATGTTTCTATGACCTCTCCCGGTGCCGGAGCCGGGGTGCATGCATAATATTGTGTCCCCAGTACTTGAGTGCCCATTCAAAGTTCACAGTGTGGGTTTAAAGCTGCTGGCGCACAGCCTATTAACTGTACCATGGAGGTAATGGCACAAGACCATGTCCCTCCACAGGTAGCATACCTAGGGGGTGGGACATACTGTGTCACCACCAGTGCACCCCACTACCAGCATGGACACTTCTGATGTCCGGTAAGTGACAGCAGTTTTTGCTTCAAACCTGAGGCATCAGTTCAAGTGGCCCAGGAACAGATTGTCCCCATTCCTGAACCCTCCACTGTCCACCTCACTGTGAAGGAAAACATTACAAACCTGCAGGATTATGTTGTACATTTTGGCTATGCAATTCCCCCTCTACCCGAACAGCTTACCGCTCTGCTAAAAACTGTAATTATCTCACAAAAACACTTCTACACTCTAGAACAGAAAACAATTGAGATAGGGAAAAAGATTCTCGAGATCATCATTCTGCATTGGTGGGACCTTTTCAGAAATATAGAGGTCCCAGTCTGGATCCGAATCACTTCCCACACTTCAGTTATCTGTCAACTCGTGATTATTCTTTACTTATGGTGTCTCACTTGCCGAGTGAAACGCAGAAGCCGTCAGGTTAGGCACCAAAGGGTGCTTTACGTTCCTTGGACGAAATTGGGAATGACGCAGGGAGGGGTGACACCATACTGCCCTGTTTAATTTGTCTTTGATTTTACCTGCTGTAAACCACAAAATCTCGAGTATTGTAAGAGTGTTACTTAAAAATGTTTGACTACGTACCTTTATTTTACTGAACTTGAAATGTTTTTGACTATGGACCTTTATGTCACTTGAGAATGTGTTTTGACTATGTGCTTTTATTTTATTTTACTTAAACTGGGTTTGACTGTATACTGTTATTTTACTGTGAAAACCGAGTAATAGGAGGGGCATCGTACCCCCTCTATGCTGTAACTGAATTATAATGATTGTATTCGTCTGTAAATTGCATTGTTTTTCAACAGAGGATGCACGTTAATGTTTAGCTGGTATAAATGCAGGGAAGGTTGACTCTCGGGAGCAGGAATTTTGCTTACGTTGATTAACACTCAAGAGTGTGGAGTGTCAACAGGGAGGACTGAAAATATGCAAAATTCACAAGAACCCACCCCCCCCACCTCCCCCTAGTGTTTGGGCTTATTCGAAAGGAAATTTAATTTGGGACTATCTACCGGGAAGTTTGAAATCCTAAAGTGCTTGTGGAAGAAACTATGAACTTTAATCGAATTGTGGACTTTTAAAAAGACAAATTCAAGGCTGTGAGTGGGCCAAAAGAACTAACAGGAGACAACTTGATTATTAGGATTCTCTGGGTGTTGGGACTAAGTTAACTTGTCTGGAGAAATGGGTATTCGAGAATCCTTCTCCACAAGAGACATTAACATTACAACAAATAACCCAGAGATAGCCAATCATCAACCTGAATCTGGAAAACCATTTCAGCATATATATCACAAAGAGGCCCAATCCAGCCTGTATGCGAAAAACTAAGCACAAAAGGAGCTTGCGATTACCAAGCTAATATTTCCATCAGGACAGTTTTCAAACATGAACCCACCCAAAATATATTAACTTTTAATGAACCTGCCAAAATATTACAAAGAGTCAAGCCCACCAAACTTAAACAAAGAATTCTGAACTGATTTGGCGCCAAGATTAGAACAACTCAAACCGTATAACTGGCCTCCTGTTTCAACAGAGGGTATGCCATACTACACCAGGTGCTATACTGCGAGTATGCCATCAAGACAAGGAGAGAAGCCAATGTGACAGTTGTAAACTAGCTTCTCCAGCCTCAAAGTCCTGAAGTCCTGAAGGAAGGAAGAACATCACCATCGCGGCACCAACCAACCACAACCAACGTGGTACTAACGAAAAGCCACCGCGATCGACCAAACTCAAAACGAAACTCCAACAGGAAAAAAAACGAAGAATCGAAAACTTTCCACTCTACAATCTAAGCTCTGACTACCAACAAATGAAAACATTACCTAAAGAGACTTTGAACCTATTTGTAACAATGAAAACTGGGTACTTACCCCATAGATCCAAAACGCACCTTACCGCATCAGCGGACTCAACCCATCTGAAGAGTACGCAGCTAGAATTCTTCTCCAACATTTAGGGTACGGCAAGCAGAACCTACAGATTTCAACAAACCCCGAAATCGCGAACTACTGCTAACTGACCAGAAAGGATTGGTAAGCATAGTCCCTGCCTGCCCTGGTGTCTAACCTAGCTAGAATTAGGTATTGGGAGGTGGGAGGTGTAATTTTACTGTAACCCCCTTTGAATGTGTAATGTATTGTTCTTTATTAGAGTAATTATAAGTTTGACATTGTATTTTCTTGTCATTAATAAAATCAAAGTTCTTTTGCACCAAACCAGTTGTCCTTTGCGCTTTATCACATCCCCCAAATATATCCAGAGTCTAGAACCCAATGGAGTGGGAGCAATTCAAACTGCTCAAGTTGGTCAGAGGTGAACCTGACCACCGGGACCACCCCCTTACATGTAGGCCGAGGTCAAGTCCAGCTTCGTGAACGTTTTCCCTCCCACCAGCTTCGCAAATAGGTCATCTGCCTTTGGTAGCGGGTATTGATCCTGCAGTGAGAAACGATTGATGGTTACTTTGTAATCACCACAGATTCTGATGGTGTCGTCTCCCTTGAGGACTGGAACAATCGGACTGGCCCACTCATTGAATTCGATCGGCGAAATGATGCCCTCTCGTTGCAACCTGTCGAGCTCGATCATCAGGTAAGGTACTGCTCTCGCCTTGTGATGGATGGGTCGCGCCTCCGGAATCAAAGGGATCTGCACTTTTGCTCCTTGGAACTTCCCGATGCCTGGTTCGAACAGCGAGGGGAACTTGCTGAGGACCTGGGCACATAAAGTGTCATCGACAGACGAAAGTTCTCGGACGTCGACCCAGTTCCAGCGGATCTTTTCCAGCCAGCTCCTGCTGAACAGTGTGGGGCCATCACCCGGTACCATCCAGAGTGGTAAATCGTACACCACTCCATTGTAGGAGACATTTACGGTAGCACTGCCGATTACGGGAATCAGTTCCTTTGTGTACGTTCTGAGTTTGGTACGAATGGGAGTCAGGACTGGCCTTGAAGCCTTGTTGCACCACAATTTATCAAAAGTCTTTTTACTCATTATGGACTGGCTTGCACCCGTGTCCAGCTCCATGGACACCGGGAGTCCATTTAATTCAACCTTCAGCATTATCGGGGGACACTTTGTAACAAAGAAAACTGGGTACTTACCCCATAGATCCAAAACGCACCTTACCACATCAGCGGACTCAACCCAATTGAAGAGTGCGCAGCTAGAATTCTTCTCCAACATTCTGGGTATGGCAAGCTCCCAGACCAGTGTGCACAACTCAACATTCGGTGTGTGCACCCCATATACCTCTGCCTCCTTGGTCTGAGGCTCTGGTTCGTCATGATCCACTGTGGATCTGTGCTCCTCTGCTTCATGGTGATTTGCAGGATTAGCAGGTTTGCAGCTTGCCTGCACATGCATTGGAGGTGTCCCATTGTTCCACAGCCCTTGCAACCTATCCTTTGAAGCGGCATGAATGGAATCGATGATCACCCCCGCAGCGCAAACAAGTTGTTAATTGCCTTGTATTCACCACCCTTGATGGCGGACTCTGAGTCATCTGCGGATGTGCAGCTGCAGGCATGTAAGTCCTGCCATGTATATTTCGATTCGAAAACAACATTACTTTGTTCACAGTACTTGCAGCAACACTAGTATGCTGGGAAATTTGTTTGGTATTGTCACTGCTGAAGATAAACGCCTGGGCTATCGCTATGGCTTTATTCAAGGTTGGGGTCTCTACAGTTAAAAGTTTGCAAAGTATTACTTCATGGCCAATGGCAAGTACAAAGAAGTCCCTGAGCATATACTCCAAGTGTCCTTCAAATTTGCAATGTCCTGCAAGGCGCCTTAGCTCGGTGACATAGCTCGCCACTTCCTGGCCTTGAGACCTCCTGTATGTGTAGAACCGATACCTCGCCATCAGAACGTTTTCCTTCGGGTTTAGATGCTCCCGGACCAGTGTGCACAACTCATCGTACGACTTCTCTGTGGGTTTTGCTGGAGCAAGCAGGTTTTTCATGAGGCCATACGGTGATGCCCCACAAACGGTGAGGAGGATCGCCCTTCGATGCGCAGCATTCGCTTCTCCTTCCAGCTCATTGGCCACAAAGTATTGGTTCAGTCGGTCCACAAAGGTTTCCCAATCATCTCCCTCTGAAAATTTCTTCAGGATATCTACAGTTCTCTACATTGTTGCGTTGGAGTTCGTTATCTGTATCTCATCGCCAGTTGTTATGTTTTGGATAAAGAGTCAGACTAGATACTGAAAGCTCAAAGTAAGGTGTCCTTTATTACAGATCTCAGAGTGCCTCTCCAGCCTGTGAGGCTCGTTGGATCTCTTGGGACGCCAGGGGACAAGCCCTCTGGTGGTTAGTCACGGTAATTACAGGTTTACATACATAACAGGTTCCACAGACAGCAACCGACAATGGGACTAAACATGTACATGGTGTTATTGGTATCTGCCTGTCACAGTGCTAGCTCATTCACAAAGATTTAAAGGGCTGTTTCTGAGATTGGATAAAGCCAATGAGGATGTCACATGTGAGAGTACAGGTCAGAAATCATAGGCCCACAGCCCAGCACTTGATGCGCATGAAATGGACGTGATAAAACTAAAAGATAGAGATCAGGACTATCAGTCTACCCTGAAATTACAGTCATATAATCTCCTGGGAGAAGCGAGAGACCAGGTTTTAAAAACCTTCAGCCAAACAGGGGAAAGTGAGAAATTCTTCTCTGACCCCTCAAAACGTCAGTACTTTCGAATATCGGATTGAGATATTTCCCATGGATATTCGTGACTGTTTTAAATTTACCGTCATGCTGTGAATGCCACATCATGTCTTGTGCTGATCAAGGTGAGATCAGTTAGCCCTGGGTTTGGAGCACTCTCATGTTTCAGGCATACGCTGTGAACAGTATGGCTTTGATACAGAATTAAATAGCAATACGGAAAATGATGGGCAGGAAAAGTCTGGTCCACCAAGACAGTCCCCTACAGTTGCAATGCCTTATGCATCACAATACAAACACTCCCCACACCCGGAGCCTTGTCATCTCCATGGAGTCCGGAAAACCAGGTAACAACTCGGGCCAATTAAGCAAAATAAATCTGGAAAGTTCCTTTCAATCACTCTTAGGCAATCAAGACTAATGTTAATCACTGTGTAACTGTACAGAGTCACTGTTATTCAGGGTAAGGGTTACTCACTGTCTAACTGTATAGAGCCACTCTTTATTCAGGGTAAGTGTTAATCACTGTGTAACTGTACAGAGTCACTGTTTATTCAGGGTAAGGGTCACTCACTGTGTAACTGTATAGAGCCACTCTTTATTCAGGGTAAGGGTCACTCACTGTGTAACTGTATAGAGCCACTCTTTATTCATGGTAAGGGTCACTCACTGTGCAACTGTATAGAGTCACTGTTTATTCAGGGTAAGGGTCACTTACTGTATAACTGTATAGAGTCACTATTTATTCAGGGTAAGGGTCACTCACTGTGTAACTGTATAGAGTCAATTTTTATTCAGGATAAGGGTCACTCACTGTGCAACTGTATAGAGTCACTGTTTATTCAGGGTAAGGGTCACTCACTGTGTAATTGTATAGAGCCATTCTTTATTCAGGGTAAGGGTCACTCACTGTGTAACTGTATAGAGTCACTGTTTATTCAGGGTAAGGGTCACTCACTGTGTAACTGTATAGAGTCACTGTTTATTCATGGTAAGGGTCACTCACTGTGTAACTGTAGAGTCACTAGAGCCGCAATTCAGCTCCCAAAAAGGACTCACCGCCAGAAAGCAGTGACCAGGCGGCAGAGTTGAGTGACGGCCGACTTCCGGTCCAATGGCCGCCGGCAGCAAAAGTCACCTCGTGGATTCATCTGGTGGTCCCCATTTCGGTCCCGCTGCTGCCGACCATCCTAAGTGTGTCATCAAAGTGCGCAGCGCCGATCTCCTGCACCTCCATCACACCTCCAGCCAAATTCACCTGCAAAAATCCACGAGCTGCCGAACTGTGCCCCGACAGCTTTTTCTGTCGGTGCACTTTGCTTTCAGTGTGTGGGACCTGGCTGCATGGCGGCCAGTAAAGTCGCGGGCCCACTGTTGCGGCCGCCATTTTAATACTTTTTAACGGCCAACATCTAGGTCGGCGGACAATTGTGCCCCCGGGTTCGGCCGGGACATCGATAGGCAGCCTGGCACCCTCTCATGTACTGAACCTAAAGAATCGCTGCTTCTCTCCCCTTTAAGTGAAGGGGAGAGTGTGGTGACGCACACGCGCAATGACATCATCACCGCTCCGCCGCTGACTGACAGGGCGGAGATTCGGTCCCGCCTCCACTCCCACCCCTCTAGAGTACTTACCGCCCCACTTCCGCCCCCATTATGATCGACTTGCAGTCTACTCCAAAAAAAACGACAAAGAGCTGAATTTACCGAAAGAGGCGACCACATCCGACGCGGTGGAAAAAACACTTCAGGAGCGGAAGGGGCAACCCGTTTCGGGCGCGGATGAATTTCGGCCCCCTTGTTTATTCAGCAGGGTAAAGGTTACTTGCTGTAAAATGGGCATGGGGATCGCAATGCGCTAGGAACCAGCACCTATTCAGAGGAGTACAGGTTGCGCGCTAACTTTGTGCCATCAGCTCATTTCCCTGATTGTGGCATTCAGCCCAGCGCTGAATTGGCTGCTGAGTGACTGAACGCTCAGCTGGGGACACAAGTCTGTGCGAGGTGAGCATGACTTAAAGCCTGCCTACACTACTGAAAGGCAGTTTGCACCTCTTACAGATGGCACAACAGGGGAGAGAGAGTGTGCCAAGATTCTCGGCTCAAGCACTGGAGGCCTTGGTGCAGGTTGTGGACAGGGGAAGAGAGGTTGTTTCTACCTGGGACCAGGAGGCCCTTCAGGCAGCAGAGGACCTGGATCCTGTGCAGGAAGAGTAACCTCACCTGAGTGGTCAAGGTCAGTGAATTCATTTTCAAAGGCCATATCCCACCACCTGCACTACTAGCCTCACACACTGCTCAATGCACCACACCCCCATCACTCAGCTACCAACAATCGCGACCAAACATGACCCACACCCCACAGCTCATAGCTTCACCTCACCCTCACACACTTACCACTGCTACAAGCCTCACATCCACATCTCACAGCTTGCACACACTGGCAGCTATTCAACATCACCCAAACACATCGTGCCACACTCACTGGCACACTTTGAAAGTCTCCTTTTGCGGCGCAGAGGTAAACCGTGCCAAAAACATTCCTATTTAGGAATCACGCTCAATCGCAACCTGTCATATAAACAACATCTCCAGAACCTTGGGCAGAAACTAAAGAATAGGGACAACTTGATCCAGAAACTGGCCGGATCCACATGGGGAGCAGACGCTCAAACCCTCCATACGGCAGCACTCGCTCTGGTGTACTCGACAGCGGAATACTGCTCTCCGGCATGGCTATCAGTCCGCATGGCAAATCCACTGATGGCCGGCTGAATTCTACTGTGAGAATTATCACTGGTACGCTTTTATCGACACCAACACCTTGACTGCCCGTGCTTGCAAACATCGCAACACCACACCTATGCCACGAATATGCAGTCTCTGGAGAATACAACTGCTACACCAGCAAAGACATGCCGATCCAGGCTGACTTGAACAACCTATCACCAACCCGTCTCAAATCTAGAAACCATTTGGATCGTCGCCGAAGCCCTTCAGCGATCTCCCCTCAGCCTCGATGACCGACAGCGAAATGCTTGGAAGAAGAGTGACATATAGCATGGATTCCCTGTATAACCTGAAGGATCAAACCTTCCTCGCAAACAGTGGACAACCATCAATCGCCTCAGAACTGGTCACGGTCAATGCTGTCGCCTTCTCCATCGGTGGAAGATTAAAGCATCCCCATCATGCGACTGTGGAGTTCCTAATCAGACCCAGGAGCATATCACTGAGCACTGACCTCAGAGGAAATTCGCAGGCAGCCCACAGGATATCCACGCTGTTACACCGGAAGCTTTGGCCTGGAGATCTAGCTTGGCTATTGAAGTTTGATTAGCTTTGCCACTACCATAGGGAAGACAAAGACTTCCTTTCCCCACAGGGCCTTGGTGAGGCCTCACCTGGAATATTGTGTTCAGTTTTGGTCTCCTAATCTGAGGAAGGATGTTCTTGCTATTGAGGGAGTGCAGCGAAGGTTCACCAGACTGATTCCTGGGATGACAGGACTGTCGTATGGGGAGAGATTGGGCCGAGTAGGCCTTTATTCACTAGAGTTTAGAAGAATGAGAGGGGATCTCATTGAAACGTATCAAATTATGACTGGGTTGGACAGACTGGATGCGGGTGGGATGTTTCCCCTGGCTGGGAAGTCTAGAACAAGGGGTCACAGTCTCAGGATATGAGGTAGGAAATTTAGGACCGAGATGAGGAGAAATCTTTTCACTCAGAAGGTGGTGAACCTGTGGAATTCTCTACCACAGAAGGCTGTGGAGGTCAAGTCACTGAATATATTTAAGAAGGAGATAGATAGGTTTCTAGACACAAAAGGCATCAAGGGGTATGGGGAAAAAGCGGGAATATGGTATTGAGATGGAGGATCAGCCATGATCATATTGAATGGTGGTGCAGGCTCGAAGGGCCCAATGGCCTACTACTGCTCCTATTTTCTAAAAGCTGGAAGAGTTTTGTGAGCTCCTTCTTGGTAAAGCACAGATGCCCCACACACTGCTCCTGGCTCAGGTTGAGGTCAGAGAATTGCTCTCGGAAGACCCGAGGTGGGTAAGGCCTCCCGCTGAGAGCCCATCTCCCCCGCCTCCTCCCTCTGCGAGCAGCTTCTTTGCTGCCTCTGCTCCATCTCCCTGTCGTGCTGCAGGCTGAGGGAGATGAGAACTAGAGCCCTATAACTGGGAGCACGTGATCTGACCAGAAGCCTTGAAGTCAGAGCCAAGGCCTTCTCCATGCAGCACCACTCCCTGTCACCTCACCAACCTTAAACAACTCTCGCAAGCTCCAAACACTTCCTTAAACGCAGTAGAAATGAATCGGTAACTAAGCTGCAAGTATGTGCTGATAGAAAGAAAGACTTGCACCTTTCCAGTACGTCTCGAAGCGCTTTACAGCCAATGAAGTACTTTTGGAGTGTAGTCACTGTTGTAATGTAGGGAACACGGCAGCCAAATCTCCTCAAAACACATTTTTTCGACCAAGCTTTTGCTCGTTGTCTGAATACCTCCTTCCTTGGCCCAGTGTCTGTATTCCTCATGGCGAGGTGAAGTGTTTTGGAACACTTTTTTTAACGTTAAAGGCACGATATAAATGGAAGCTGCTGTTTTTGGAAACATGAGGCAGGTTTTATAGTTTCTTTCCGGTCCCTAGTATTGGTTTCCTACTTCTGAATCGCACTGCTGCCCACATATTGCTGGGCTGGTGCTGTCAGTGCCACAGAGCTCCATCATCTCAGGGCCTAGTGCTGTGAGGATCAGAGCAGACCCAGTCATTCTTTCCACAAGGTCAGATTTCCTTTCAGTCAGATAGCAAGCGAGGACTATTTGCCTGTAAGCGATTTGACCGCTGCTTAAAATAAAAGTGGAAAAATCAAATAAAAGTAGAGATGGCTTTGCAGCTACAATCAGCGCCTTGCTCTGATGCACCAGTAAGAACCAGCATAAGCCCCTGACTGTGACTTCTGACAGCAGAATTGGCAAATTAGTCTCAACTGAGCTAAATGGGTGAGTGGGCCTGTGTTTGGGGATTAGGAGCTGCGCTGTAACAAGCTCTTCACTGAGGCTCTCAGTGGCCACCGGAGATTGAAAGCTCCATGCCCTCTGTCTCAATGTTTCCGCACAGTGGGAAACACAGAGCTACAGGCTGACAGAGACAGAGAGAGGGAGTGAGTGAGTGACAGAAGAAAAAGGAGCAAGCGAGAACAAGGAGTCACGCTCGATCGCACCCTGTCACATAAACAACATCACCAGAACCTTGGGAAGAAACCAAAGAGTCGGGTCAACTTGATCCAGAAACTCGGCAGATCCACAGGCACGGAAGTCCCGCCCCGCGATCTATATTGGGGTTACCGCCCCCGAGAGGAAGTGCACGCAAGATATCACGCTGCACTTCCTGTCAGGGGGTGGGAGCAGGGCGCAAAGACAGGAGAAGTTCGCAGCACTGCACGATCATTAAAGGGAAGGGCCAAGCTGTGACTCTGTGGGTGGGAAATGGGGGCCATCACTGGACTATCAGGGAGCGAGTTGCCATGGCAGCAGGCCAACAAACAATCGGAGTGCCAAGCTGCAAGATCGCGGCATGGACCCTGCGATCCACCAACAGGTCGGCCTTTTTTTCCTTCCGCATTTCCCCTTTAATTCTCACCGCACGAGTTTCCTATGGTGTTCGTGAAGCTGTCGCTGCCATCACCCATGGCAGCTTCACGGGGCGCGGCTGAATTTTCGCACCGGTACGAGCAGGGGGCGCTACGCACAGTGATGACATCATTGCCGGCGCAGTGGTGTGGGGCGCTACCGGTTACCATCGGCGCTAAACTCCCCCGGGGGCACTAACCTCAGGCGCAAACACTCTGAATTTCTCCCCCATGAAGCCGAAAAATCGGATCGCGTCTGAAAATCTGGTTGCTGCGGGGCCGAACGGCGATGGCTGAGTGGGGAGTCAGAGAGAGGGGGGGAGATGGTGAGGAGACAGTGAAAGGAGGTAGAGAGAGAGGAGACACACAGAGAAAACAGGCAAATAAAGGAGTAAAAGTGTGTAAAAATGTGAGCTAGTGAAGGGGAGATAGAGTGACAGAGACAGAGAGGGACAGGGGGCAAAGTTGAATCTTCGTGGCAATTTTTAGGGTGCAAAATGGGGGCAAAAAAGCACCAATTTCAAGGGGCAAAGCCCAAATGCAACTGGAAGCACATGCAAGGCCATGTTGGGCGGGGCAATATATGAGCGACCTGGTGTCTCCCGGAGTCAGGCATTAGGCCCCTCACATGTCCTTCTGTGTCCTTAAAAAGGATGCAGGAGCTCGCCTGTGCTCCCCCCGCCCCTGGAACACACTCCTCCCCTCACCCCCACCCACACCCTCCCCCAACCTACACCACACCCCACCCCACCCCAGGCCAGCCCCGTCCACCCAGCCCACACCCACTCACACACCCTCCCCCAAACCACCCCCCCACCCCCAGCCCACACCCACTCACACCCCCCCCCCCCGCCACTTACCCTCCCACCCACCCACACACCCTCCCCCCACCCCCAGCCTCCTCCACCGGCCCACACTCCCCCCCCCCCCCACCCACACATCCCCCCTCGGCCGACACTACCCCTCCCCTGGCCCACACTACCCCCCCCAGCCCACAATCCTTCCCCCCCCCCACCCACACTCACCTCCCACCCCCCCCCCCGGCTCACCTCCCCGCCCCACAATCACCAGCCCCCTGGCTTACACTCCTCCCACGCTCACCCATGCTCCACCCCTCCCCCCCACCCGGAGAGAGGGATCGAGAGGTGACTCAGTGGACAACAGTGAGAGGAATGAGAGGAGGACGGAAACCAGCTCGACTCCTGCTACTGGGAAATGTTAACATTGACTGTGTATAAAGCCCCAGGAATGGGCGCGGGCTGCCTCTGTCCTGTTCTACCGTTCCTTTCTCTGCATTCTTAACTTGGCCATAGTCTGCGATCAAACCGCTTGTGAGCTGATATGACAGCAGTATGTGAGATGTGTGCAGAGTGAAGTGGTGTGGGGGCTTGAGCTGCCCAAAGGCCTACAAGTCACAGGAGACAGAACAAGATAGACGAGGACATGGAATAAATATATCAACAGGCAATTCTACAACTGATGGCACATGCTCAGTGTGAGCAGAAACAGCCCTGGACAGCTCAGGAAACACTTGCGCTTGCAGTGGCAGGAAAGGTTAATAAACAGAAGGATAAGTAATGATAGTGAGAGGAGAAGCAATAAGAGAGATCAGGATGGAAGAACAGAGACGGATTAAGAAATACCAAGCAGTTATATGTCAAAGGTGGTTATATTTGTAGTACAGGCCCATAACGAAGCAAAAAATAGAAAATGTCATTTTCTCAGATTCTTCCTGCCCGTTCCCACTTGTCGTCACATTTCACCGGCAGGTCCGGCACTGGGCAGGGTGCCGCAGGATTCTGGGCTTTCATGCCATCAGGATCCAAATTGCAACACGGGATCCCGATTGTAATATATTCACGAGAGCCTCGCTCTCCTGCGCCGCGGATAAAATGGCGTCTGAAAGGCAGCGGTAAATAATCCACTGCCCAGTCCCCCTCAGCCAGGCAGGGATTTATTCCGGCCGGCCGATTGGTCCCTTCACACTGCGAGTCTCTCCTTTCACCGTAGCATTTCGGTGCATTGTACAACACGCAGATTGAAGGCTGTGCTTTTAGCAGAGCTACCCCTCACCCACTATTGTTCAGTGATTGAACAGAACACTGGGGTCTGATCAGGCTGGGATTGTCTGAGGGGAAACGTTTGAAATATAACTCATAACATTACAGAATCTGAGGGAGAGGGAGGTACACTGACAGAGGGAAACTAGAATTATAGTGACAGAGAGGAACTGGGGTTCACTGACAGAGAGGCAGAAATAGCAGGAGAATATGCGTATTGCAGTGTAGTGGTTATGTTATTGGATGAGTAATCGAGAGGCCTCGACCAATAAACCAGAGAGAGTGGATTCACATCCAATCACGGCAGTTTGAGAATTTAAATTCAGTTTAAGACATCTAGAAATAAAAAGCTCGTCTCAGTAAACATGACCATGAAGCTTTCGGTTTGTCGTTAAAAACCCAACTGGTTCACTAATGTCCTTTAGGGAATGAAACCTGCCATCCTTACCCGGTCTGATAAGCTCAGTGCTGATGGATGGCTAGCCTGTTCAGCTCTACTGGTTTCTCTTCACTGAAGGGGATGTGCTTGGTTCCATATTGACCCAATGAGTTATTTACTTCTTCCGACCTTGGGTTTCACTATTATTGCTATTCGCACACCTCCTTAAAGCTTCACCCCAGCTGTGGGAATAGCTGAGGGAATTGGCATTCAGCTCCCATCAGCTGGTCCAGGCAGCGGGCGGTCGAGGGGGTCGTTCGGCCTGACTGCCTGCCTTTCTTCCGCGCCTACATCCGGGCCAGGGTGTCCTTAGAGATGGAGCACACGGTGTCCACCGGTACGCTCGCGGCCTTCTGCGAGAGGTGGGCACCGGAGGGACTGGAGTGCATTGTCACCCTCGGCAACCAAATTTTAATTTGACTTGATATTTTTTAAAGTTTAATTTGTTTTAATTGCCGGTTTTAGTGTCCCCCTACCCTTTTATAGGGGGCACTTGTAAATTATATAATTTTAATGCCCCAAAAAAAATCACAAAAGGAAAAAAAAACAGAAAAAAAACAAAAAAAAAACAAAAAAAAGAGGGCAGTTATAAGTGTCTGGAGTGTCCCCCAGATTGGGGGGCACTTGATCTAATGTTTGTTTTGTACTCCCTAAAAGAGTTGTCATTCAGCTTTGCCTGAATATGCAATGAATATCCTGCCGGCCATCTCTCTGTATGTGCTTGCCTTGCTCACAGGTTGGCGGCCGTAGGGGTAGCAGCTCTCTAGGGAGCTCCCCTGCAACACAGCTCCTCAGCCCTCAACCTCCACCCTCCCACTGTCTAAACTTCCCCAAGCCCCAGCCCTAGCCCTAATAGACCACAATAGGGGGTCTTAAAGATTTAAATCCCCGCCCTAACCCCAATCCTGCGAATCCTAAAAGTTCAGGCCTACCTCAAGCCTCCCGTCAGACCGCACATCGGCGACTCCCGGCTGGACCTCCTGCGGCGACTCAATGCGACTTGGGCCTCCCGGCTGGTCGTCCTGCAGCAACTGGATAACTCGACGCGACCTGGACCTCCCGGCTGGACCTCCTGCGGCGACTGACCTGGCTATCGGGCCCCCACCTCCTCCCCCCCACCATCTGGACCTCCCCTTCCCCACTGATGGCCTGGTTTCCTCTCCTCCTTCAGCACGTGGTGAGTACAATGGCTGTGACGCCCCCCTGCACCCCCATTCTGAACCCCAGTGCACTGCTGCCCCACCCCCCCAATGCCTGCCCCCAAACAAGCCTTGGACCACCTACCACCAAGGGCGCTACCCAGCGTCAAGCCTGCGGCCAACACCTCGCTGTAGGCAATTAGGCCCATATAGCAGTGCCTGGTCTCTAGTCATCCTGGACCCCCTTGCCACTGGACCAAGACCTCGCTGAGCTAACCCCACGTTAAAAGAAATCATGCACAGCCATCTTCCACTCCTCTAACATGAAATTCGGGACCTGGAGTGTCAGGACCCTCATGGACAGCCACAACAGCGACAGACCGGAACGGCGCAACGCCATAGTTGCCCGGGAACTTAGATGCTTTGATATCGACATCGCAGCCCTAAGCGAGACCCGGCGGGCAGGGGAAGGCCGGCTCAAGGAACAAGGTGGAGGTTACACCTTTTTCTGGAAAGGGAAACCAGAAGCAGAACGCCGCCTCCACGGAGTCGGTTTTGCCATCAAAAACGAGCTGGTCGACCACCTCAAAGACTCCCTCTGCAGGACTAACGAAAGCCTCATGTCGCTTCGACTCACCCTATCCCGGAACCAGTGCACCACAGTCATCAGTGGTTACGTCCCAACACTCGATGCAATGGATGAGACCAAAGAGCATTTTTACTCCAACCTCAAACAATCCTTGACCCGCGTCCCCGGGGGTGACAAACTGATCCTCCTCGGCGACTTCAATGCCAGGGTCGGCACCTCTGGGGAGGCGTGATTGGCAGAGAGGGGGTCGGGAAAGCCAATTCCAGTGGTACCCTACTCCATAACCATTGTCTGCAAAGAGACGCTCGGTCACTCAACCAGGGAACACCAGGATTGGTTTGATGAGAATGATCAGGAGATTCAAGAACTAATAGACTGCAAGCAAAGGGCATTTCTGAGGCTTAAACAGCAACCCAACTCGGGAGTAGCAAAGCAGCATTACAGATGGCTAAAGGCTAAGGTCCAACAAAAAACTCGGGACCTAAAGACAGGTGGTGGATGGAGAAAGCACAGGGGATACAGCAGCTGGCCGACAGCCATGATGTGCGAGGATTCTTCACCGCAGTCAAGGCCACATAAGGTCCAAACACCCAAGGCCCCACCCAACTCCTGGCCAAGAATGGGGAAACACTCATCAAGGACATTGAGGCAGTCAGGACCCGCTGGAAGGAACACTTCGAAAATCTCCTCAATCGAGACTCTGCCTTTGACTCCAGTGTTCTCGATTCCATCCCGCAGCATGCGACCCGCCACCACCTCAGTGAGACCCCAACATTGCACGAGGTAGAAAAGGTCATAAGACAGCTAAAAAACAACAAGGCCACGAGAGCGGATGGAATCCCTGCTGAGGCACTGAAGTATGGCGGAGAGGCACTGTTGGCACAGATACATGACCTCATCTCTCTCATCTGGAGGGAGGAAAGCATGCCGGGAGATCTCAGAGATGCAGAGACCGTGACCATTTTTTTAAAAAGGGGACAAGTCTGACTGCGGTAACTACAGAGGAATCTCCCTGTTATCAGCCACTGGGAAAGTTGTCGCTAGATTCCTCCTCAATCGTCTTCTTCCCGTGGCCGAGGAGCTCCTCGCGGAATCACAGTGCGGATTTCATCCCCTCCAGGGCACAACAGACATGATCTTTGCAGCACGACAGCTGCAGGAAAAATGGGGGGCAACAGCACCAGCCCTTATAGATGGCCTTCTTCAACCTCACAAAGGCCTTTGACACTGTCAACTGCGAGGGTCTATGGAGTGTCCTCCTCCGTTTCGGATGTCTCCAAAGTACATCACCATCCTCCACCTGCTCCACGACGACATGCAGACTGTGATCCTTACCAATGGATCCTTCACAGATCCAATCCATGTCCGGACCAGGGTAAAACAGGGGCTGTGTCATCGCCCCAACCCTCTTCTCAATCTTCCTCACTGCCATGCTCCACCTCACAGTTGATAAGCTCCCCGCTGGAGTGGAACTAAACTACAGAACCAGTGGGAAGCTGTTTAACCTTCGCTGTCTCCAGGCCAGGTCCAAGACCACCCCAATCTCTGTTGTCGAGCTACAGTACGCGGACGACGCCTGCGACTGCACATACACAGAGGCATCCCCAGCATTGAAGCACTGACCACACTTGATCCGCTCCGCTGGGCAGGTCACATAGTTCGCATGCCAGACACGAGACTCCCAAAGCAAGCGCTCTACTTGGAACTCGTCCACGGCAAGCGAGCCAAAGGTGGGCAGAGGAAACGTTACAAGGACACCCTCAAAGCCTCCCTGATAAAGTGCGACATCCTCACTGACACCTGGGAGTTCCTGGCCAAAGACCGCCCTAACTGGAGGAAGTGCATCCGGGAGGACACTGAGCTCCTCGAGTATTGTCGCCGAGAGCATGCAGAAATCAAGCGCAGGCAGTGGAAAGCAGAAGGAGCGTCTGGCAAACCAGACTCCCTGTCCACCCTTTCCCTCAACGACTATCTGTCCGACCTGTGACAGAGACTGTGGTTCCCGTATTGGACTTTACAACCATCTAAGAACTTATGCTAAGAGTGGAAGCAAGTCTTCTTCGATTCCGAGGGACGGCCTATGATGATGTGCTGCTTGCAGAGTTTGGGGACGGGAGAAAACAGGTCTGACGAGAGCACCAGTACAGGACGGCCTCAGTATCCAGGATGATTGCAATGTGATATGTTATGTCTTTAGATGCTCTGATAATGACTCCATGAGGCAGTGTGTTGTACTTGAACTGTAGTGACCTTAATCCTTTATTGATAACTCCAGAGTGAGGATCACACCTGGTGGCCTGCCTTTTATACTAGCCAGGCACACCTGTACAGGTAACCTACAAGTCTCCCACTGAGGTGACCCTGGTGGCACAACTTGTAATAGTACAAGCTGTAACCATGTAGGATACATGACATGATACTCCTTACCTCATCCTCCAAAGGGCATTGTCATAGGTGTGGAGAAGAGGACCTGGATAAACCACTGGCAAAGGCCAACCTGACCCTCAGCCTCACTGTGTGAGTCTGGGAACATGCACTGTTCATGTACCTTGTGTTAAGAATGTTAATATTGCAATATATTGTGTATACGTCAAAGACGAGTTCTTGGACATGGGGTCAAACACGTTGTTTATTAAAAGTTGAAT
Organism: Pristiophorus japonicus; assembly: GCF_044704955.1. Classification (NCBI taxonomy): domain Eukaryota; kingdom Metazoa; phylum Chordata; class Chondrichthyes; family Pristiophoridae; genus Pristiophorus; species Pristiophorus japonicus. Next base: position 60,523,421 of record NC_091990.1, on the reverse strand, counting down.
GTTACATACCGACACGGAAATTACGTTGGGTGCTTTGCCACAGAAGACACTCACATTACAGTTTGTCAAGCACAAGCCTTCAGATGGTTCCCTTCTTCATCACCCAACCTCACGTTACAATGGTCATGCTTTCAAACTCGCTTCCTCAACTGCAGTGGACAAGGGAGAACCAGTAGATGTGGTGTATTTGGACTTTCAAAAGGCTTTTGACAAGGTCCCACAAAAGGGATTGGTGTGCAAAATTAAAGCACATGGTATTGGGGGTAATGTACTGACATGGATAGAGAACTGGTTGGCAGACAGGAAGCAGAGAGTCGGAATAAACGGGTCGTTTTCAGAATGACAGGCAGTGACTAGTGGGGTGGCGCAGGTCTCAGTGCTGGACCCCAGCTATTTACAATATACATCAATGATTTAGATGAAGGAATTGAGTGTAATATCTCTAAGTTTGCAGATGACACTAAGCTGGGTGGCGGTGTGAGCTGTGAGGAGGATGCTAAAAGGCTGAGGGTGACTTGGACAGGTTAGGTGAGTGGGCAAATGCATGGCAGATGCAGTATAATGTCGATAAATGTGAGGTTATCCACTTTGGGGGCAAAAACACGAAGGCAGAATATTATCTGAATGGCGGCAGATTAGGAATAGGCGAGGTGCAACGAGACCTGGGTGTCATGGTGCATCATTCATTGAAAGTTGGCATACAGGTACAGCAGGCGGTGAAGAAGGCAAACGGTATGTTGGCCTTCATAGCTAGGGGATTTGAGTATAGGAGCAGGGAGGTCTTACTGCAGTTGTACAGGGCCTTGGTGAGGCCTCACCTGGAAAATTGTGTGCAGTTTTGGTCTCCTAATCTGAGGAAGGACGTTCTTGCCATTGAGGGAGTGCATCGAAGGTTCACCTGACTGATTCCTGGGATGGTAGGATTGACATATGAGCAGAGACTGGATCTACTGGGCCTGTATTCACTGGAGTTTAGAAGGATGAGAGGGGATCTCATAGAAACATATAACATTTTGATGGGACTGGACAGGTTAGATGCTGGAAGAATGTTCCCGATGTTGGGGAAGTCCAGAACCAGGGGACACAGTCTAAGGATAAGGGTAGGCCATTTAGGACTCAGATGAGGAGAAACTTCTTCACTCAGAGAGTTGTTAACCTGTGGAATTCCCTGCCGCAGAGAGTTGTTGATGCCAGTTCATTGGATATATTCAAGAGGGAGTTAGATATGGCCCTTACGGCTAAAGGGATCAAGGGGTATGGAGAGAAAGCAGGAAAAGGGTACTGAGGTGAATGATCAGCCATGATGTTATTGAATGGTGGTGCAGGCTCGAAGGGCCGAATAGCCTCCTCCTGCACCTATTTTCTATGTTTCTATGTTTCTATATTAAAGGGGAAAAGTTCGAGTCGTTTGCGCATTCAGTTCGCGCCCCTGAAATTCCACGGGTGTTTAGTGGCTCTGGTAGCACCCCGGCCCACTGCGCCGGTGATCATGACGTCGTCACAGTGCACAACGACTCTTTTTCGCCCTGGAGAGAAAATTTGGTAGCGTCCCCTGAAGCTGCCGCGGGAGATGGCGGGGGGAGGGGTAGCGGTGGGTGTGTACTGAGCTGTAGGCCATTTGCGGGGCACAAATTAAAGAGGAAGTGCGGCAGTGAAAAACAAAAAAGTGTCCTGCCTCTAGCCAAGCTGTTCTAGCACAGCTACAACACTGGCATCTACCCAACAACATGCAGAAATGCCCTATGTCCTGTCCACAAAAAGCAGGACAAATCCAATCCAGCCAATTAACGCCCCATCAGTCTACTCTCAATCATCAGCAAAGTAGTGGAAGATGTCGTCAACAGTACTATCAAGCGGCATTTACTCACCAATAACTTGCTCACCGATGCCCAGTTTGGGTTCTGCCAGGACCACTCGGCTCCAGATCTCATTACAGCCTTGGTCCAAACATGGACAAAAGAGCTGAATTCCAATGGTGAGGTGAGAGTGACTGCCCTTGACATCAAGGCAGCATTTGACCGAGTGTGGCATCAAGGAGCCCTAGTAAAACTGAAGTCAATGGGAATCAGGGGCAAACTCTCCACTGGCTGGAGTCATACCTAGCACAAAGGAAGATGATTGTGCTTATTAGAGGTCAATCATCCCAGCCCCAGAACATCGCTGCAGGAGTTCCTCAGGGCAGTGTCCTGGGCCCAACCATCTTCAGCTGCTTCATCAATGACCTTCCCTCCATCATAAGGTCAGAAGTGGGGATGTTTGCTGATGATTGCACAGTGTTCAGTTCCATTCACAACTCCTCATAAGATGAAGCAGTCCATGCCCGCATGCAGTAAGACCTGGCCGACATTCAGACTTGGGCTGATAAGTGGCAAGTAACATTCATGCTACACAAGTGCCAGGCAATGGCTATCTCCAACAAGCGAGAGTCTAACCACCGCCCCTTGATATTTAACAGCATTACCCTGCCATCAATATCCTGGGGGTTACCATTGAACAGAAACTTAACTGGGCCAGCCATATAAATACCGTGGCAACAAGAGCAAGTCAGCAGCTGAGTATTCTGCGATGAGTGTCTCATCTCCTGACTCCCCAAAGCCTTTCCACCATCTACAATGCACAAGTCAGGAGTGTGATGGAATGCTCTCCACTTGCTTTGGATGAGTGCAGCTCCAATAACACTCGCAAAGCTCGACACCATCCAGGACAAAGCAGCCCTCTTGATCGGCACCCCATGCGCCACCGGCGCACCATGGCTGCAGTGTTTACCATCTACATGATGCATTGCAGCAACTCGCCAAGGCTTATTCGGCAGCATCTAGAATGCCAAGGGCAGCAGATGCTTGGGAACACCATCACCTCCACGTTCCCCTCCAAGTCACACACCATGCTGGCTTGGAAATATATCACCGTTCCTTCATCGTCGCTGGGTCAAAATCTATCCTATGATCATGACATTGAGGAATGAGGGAGTGCTGCACTGTCGGAGGTGCCGTCTTTTGTAATAGAGGAAATATGAGGATATGTCTGCCTTTTAGGTGGACAACAACAGCAGGAACTTGCAATTATATAACACCTTTAATGTAGTAAACATCCCAAGGTGCTTTCCAGGAGCGTTAGCAAACAAAATGTGACATGGAGCCAAAGTCGAAGATATTAGGTACAGTGATCAAAAGCTTGGTCAAAGACATGGGTTTTCAGGGGCATCTTAAAGGAGGAGAGAGAGTTAGAGAGGTTTAGGGAGGGAATTTGAGCTTAGGGCCTAAACAACTGGAGTCACACTCACCAATGGCGGGGCGGAATAAGTGGAGGATGCACAGGTGGGTGATGTAAAGGATTCCATGGCACTATTCGAAGAACATGTCCTGGTCAACATTCCTCCCTCAATCAATACTACCAAAAAACAATAAGAAAACTGATAATTCATCTCATTTATCGTTTTTGGGATATTAATGTGTGAAAAATTGGCTGCTGCATTTGCCTATATAACAATCGTGACTCCACTTCAGAAGTAATTCATTAGTGGAGGAGACAATGAGGTGAAACTCTTTCTCTCTATCAGGAAGAATGTCAGAGATACAGAGACAGAAAAAGAGCCAGACACAGAGGGAGAGAGAGAGAGAGGAGAGAACAAGAGAGGTGGAGATAGGTGGCTGCAATTTCCTCAAGGTTTCTCTCGGGAATATGCTCAAATTGTGGCAGGGAATGCCCGTGGGAATTCTACCCTAGGATTGAGTGTGACATGAGGGAGAGAGAAGCTAATTGAATCACATGAAGGAAGTGTTTTGAAAAGATCGGGTGAGCATAAGCTGGAGTGAGGAACATTAACATATACATATGAGCAGTGCTCAAGACAATCTCACGCCGCAGGGAACATAGACTCGAAGAAAAGATTTATTCCTTAAATAGTACAAGTGTTAAATAAAACATGGGTGTTCCTCAGAAGATAGATGGCATCTTGAAACCCCGCTGCTTTTCAATGGAATACATTCAACGAATCATCAAATACAAATAATTAGCCTTCAAAAGTGAAACTGGATGCACAGCAGTAAGCTGATCAGAAGCTGTCTGACTGGACTGGGCTCCATTTTCTGCCCAAATCCCAAACCCCAACCGAGCCCATCCCCATCTTCCAGTGATCCCTCTCAGATCATGCGCGGTTTCGATTGGTAAAATGCAGCAAGACATTGGTCGTGTGTGCACACATTGGGATGCAAGGGCGGAGCTCACCATCAGTGCACTTCTCGTATAAACGTTTAATGCACTCACCTTTTCAGGTCGAGGACTTGTCTACCCTCTCAGGTGGGCATAAAAGACCCCATGGCACTATTCGAAGAGCGGAGGAGTTCTCCCCGGTGTCCTGGCCATTATTTATCTCTCAACCAGCATTCACTAACAGCAAATTATCTGGTCATTGTCACATTGCCATCCGTGGGGCCTTGCAATGCGTCAATTAGCTGTCGTGTTTCCTACACTACAATAGTGTCAATACTTCAAAAGTACTTCATTGGCTGTAAAGTGCTTTGTGATGTCCTGGGATAGTGAATTGCGTTATACAAACGCAAGTCTTTCGTCCTTTCATGTTATGCTCCGGTGTGCCAAATGGGTCGATGTTAAACATAAAACTGGGACTGAGGAGATGATATGAGTGCACTGAGTGCCTGCACTTAAACTGCGCCAAGGGTGTGGTGTGGCATTGTTAGTAAAGGATGAAATCAGAGCAATATTGAAAAAGGATATTGGCTCAGAAAATCAAGATGTAGAATCAGTCTGGGTGGAGCTAAGGAGCACCAAGGGGCAGAAAACATTAGTGGGAGTTGTCTATAGGCCTCGAAACAGTAGTGGTAGTGTAGGGGATGGCATCAAACAGGAAATTAGAGATGCATGTAACAAGGGTACTACAGTAATCATAAGTGACTTTAATCTACATAAAGACTGACCAAACGAAATTAGTAATAATACTGTGGCAGATGGTTTCCTGGAGTGTGTACGAGATGGTTTTTTTAGACCAGTATGTTGAGGAGCCTACGAGGGAACAGGCTATCCTAGATTGGGTATTGTGTAATGAGAAGGGGTTAATTAACAGTCTTGTTGTGTGGGGTCCTTTAGGGAAGAGTGATCATTACATGATTGAATTCTTTATTAAGATGGAAAGTGAAGTAGTTCAATCCGAAACTAGGGTGCTAAACCTAAACAAAGGAAACTACGAAGGTATGAGGAATGATTTAGCAATAATAGATTGGGAAGATTCATTAAAAGGCATGACGGTAGATAGGCAATGGCTAATATATAAGGAACGAATACATGAATTGCAACAGTTATACATGCCTTTCTGGCGTAACAACACAAAAGGAATAGTGGCCCAACCATGGCTAACAAAAGAAATTAAGGATAGTATTAGATCCAAAGAGGAGTTATACAAAGTTGCCAGAAAAAGTAGCAAGCCTGAGGATTGGGAGCAGTTTAGAATTCAGCAAAAAAGGACCAAGAGATTGATTAAGAGGGAAAAAATAGAGTTTGAGAGTAAACTTGCAAGGAACATAAAAGCCGACTGCAAAAGTTTCTACAAGTACGTAAAAAGAAAAAGATTAGTGAAGACAAATGCAGATCCTTTTCAGACAGAAACAGGAGAATTTGTAATTGGGAACAAGGAAATGGCAGAACAATTAAATAAATACTTCGGTTCTGTCTTCAAGGAAGAGGTCACAAATAACATCCCAGAAATGCTAGGGAACCAAGGGTCGAGTGAGCAAGAGGAATTAAAGGAAATGATTATTAGTAAGAAAATAGTGCTGGAGAAACTAATGGGACTGAAGGCCGATAAATCCCAAGGGCCTGAAGGTCTGTATCCCAGAGTACTAAAAGAGGTAGCCATGGAAATAGTAGATGCATTGGCTGTCATCTTCCAAAATTTTATAGATTATGGAACAGTTCCTGCAGATTGGAGGGTGGCAAATGTAACCCCATTATTTAAAAAAGGAGGGGGAGAAAAAACAGGGATCTACAGACCAGTCAGCCTGACATCAATAGTCGGCAAAATGCTGGAGTCTATTATAAACGATGTGAGAATGGCACACTTAGATAATATAAAGGGGATTAAACAAAGTCAACATGGATTTATGCAAAGAAAATCATGTTTGACAAACCGACCGGAGTTTTTTGAGGATGTAACTGATAAAATAGATAAGGGAGAACCAGTGGATGTAGTGTATTTGGATTTTCAGAAGGCCTTTGATAAAGTCCCACATAAGAGGTTACTGTGCAAAATTAAATCATATAGGATTGGGTGTAATGTATTGGCATGGATTGAAAATTGGTTAACTGACAGGAAACAGAGAGTAGGAATAAACGGGTCTTTTTCGGGGTGGCAGGCAGTGACTAGTGGGGTACCACAGGGATCAGTGCTTGGGCCCCAGCTAATCGCAATATATATAAATGATTTGGATGAGGGAACCAAATGTAATATTTCCAAGTTTGCTGACGACACAAAACTAGGTGAGATTGTGAGTTGTAAGAAGGATGCAAAGACGCTGCAAGGCAATCTGGATAGTTGAGTGAGTGGGCAAACACATGGCAGATGCAGTATAACGTGGATAAATGTGAAGTTATCCAATTTGGTAGGAAAAACATAAGGACAAAGTATTATTTGAATAGAAACATAGAAACATAGAAAATAGGTGCAGGAGTAGGCCATTTGGTCCTTCGAGCCTGCACCGCCATTCAATAAGATCACGGCTGATCATTCCCTCAGTACACCTTTCCTTGTTTCTCTCCATACCTCTTGATCCCCTTAGTCATAAGGGCCATATCTAACTCCCTCTTGAATATATCCAATGAACTGGCATCAACAACTCTCTGTGGCAGGGAATTCCACAGGTTAACAACTCTCTGAGTGAAGAAATTTCTCCTCATCTTAGTCTTAAATGGCCTACCCCTTATCCTAAGACTATGTCCCCTGGTTCTGGACTTCCCCATCATCGAGAACATTCATCCCGCATCTAATCTGTCCAGTCCCGTCAGAATCTTATACGTTTCTATGAGATCCCTTCTAATCCTTTTAAACTGCAGTGAATAAAGGCCCAGTTGATCCAGTCTCTCCTTATATGACAGTACAGCCATCCCTTGAATTAGTCTGGTGAACCTTCGCTGCACTTCCTCAATAGCAAGAACGTCATTCCTCAGATTAGGAGACGAAAACTGAACACAATATTCCAGGTGAGGCCTCCCTAAGGCCTTGCAAAACTGCAGTAAGACCTCCCTGCTCCTATACTCAAATCCCCTAGCGATGAATGCCAACATACCATTTGCCTTTTTCACCACCTGCTGTACCTGCATGCCAACTTTCAATGACTGACGAACCATGACACCCAGGTCTCGTTGCACCTCCCCTTTTCCTAATCTGCCGCCATTCAGATAATATTTGCCCCCAAAATGGATAACTTCACATTTATCCACATTATACTGCATCTGCCATGCATTTGCCCACTCACCTAACCTGTCCAAGTCACACGGCAGCCACTTAGCGTCCCCCCTCACAGCTCACACCACCACCCAGTTTAGTGTCATCTGCAAACTTGAAGATATTACACGCAATTCTTTCATCTAAATCGTTAATGGTTATTGTAAAGAGCTGTGGTCCCAGCACTGAGCCCCGCGGCACCCCACTAGTCACTGCCTGCCATTCTGAAAAGGATTCCGACTCTCTGCTTCCTGTCTGCCAACCAGTTCTCTATCCATGTCAGTACATTACCCCCAATAACATGTGCTTTGATTTTGCATACCAATCTCTTGTGTGGGACCTTGTCAAAAGTCTTTTGAAAGTCCAAATACACCACATCCACTGGTGCTACTTTGTCCACTCTGCTAGTTACATCCTCAAAAAATTCCAGAAGATTCGTCAAGCATGATTTCCCTTTTATAAATCCATGCTGACTTGGACCGATTCTGTCACTGCTTTCCAAATGCGCTGCTATTTCATCCTTAATAATTGATTCCAACATTTTCCTCACTACTGATGTCAGGCTAACCGGTCTATAATTACCCATTTTCTCTCCCCCTCCTTTTTTAAAAAGTGGTGTTACATTAGCTACCCTCCAGTCCATAGCAACTGATCCAGAGTCGATAGACTGTTGGAAAATGATCACCAATGCATCCACTATTTCTAGGGCCACTTCCTTAAGTACTCTGGGATGCAGACTATCAGGCCCCGGGGATTTATCGGCCTTCAATCCCATCAATTTCCCTAACACAATTTCCCGCCTAATAAGGATATCCTTCAGTTCCTCATTCTCACGAGACCCACTGTCCCCTAGTACATTCGGAAGTTTATTTGTGTCTTCCTTCATGAAGACAGAAACAAAGTATTTGTTCAATTGGTCTGCCATTTCTTTGTTCCCCATTATAAATTCACCTGAATCCGACTGCAAGGGACCTAAATTTGTCTTCATGAATCTTTTTCTCTTTACATATTTATAGAAGCTTTTGCAGTCAGTTTTTATGTTCCCTGCAAGCTTCCTCTCGTACTCTATTTTCTCCCTCTTAATTAAACCCTTAGTCCTTCTGTGTTGACTTATAAATTTCTCCCACTCCTCAGGTTTTTTTACATTTTTTAGCCAATTTATATGCCTCTTCCTTGGTTTTAACACTATCCTTAATGTCTCTTGTTAGCCACGGTTGAGCCACCTTCCCCGTTTTATTTTTACTCCATCCATTTTATTTCCCTCTGTCTCCCTGCATAGTTTCCCATCCCCCTGCCATGTTAGTTTAACCCCTCTACAACAGCACTAGCAAACACTCCCCCTATAATATTGGTTCTGGTCCTGTCCAGGTGCAGACCATCCAGTTTGTACTGGTCCCACCTCCCCCAGAACCAGTTCCAATGTCCCAGGAATTTGAATCCCTCCCTTTTGCACCACACCTCAAATCACGTATTCATCTGCGCTATCCTGCGATTCCTACTCTGACTTGCACGTGGCAGTGGTAACAATCCTGAGATTACTACTTTTGAGGTCCTACTTTTTAATTTAGCTCCTAGCTCCCTAAATTCGTCTCGTAGGACCTTATCCTGTTTTTTACCGATATCATTGGTATCTATGTGCACCACGACAACTGGCAGTTCACCCTCCCGTTTCAGAATGTCCTGCACCCGCTCCGAGACATCCTTGACCCTTGCACCAGGGAGGCAACATACCATCCTGGAGTCTCGGTTGCGGCCGCAGAAACGCCTATCTATTCCCCTTACAATCGAATCCCCTATCACTATAGCTCTCCCACTCTTTTTCCTGCCCTCCTGTGCAGCAGAGCCAGCTGCTGCTGCCCTCCCTTGATGAGTCATCTCCCTCAACAGTACCCAAAGCGGTGTATCTGTTTTGCAGGGGGATGACCCTAGGGGACCCCTGCACTACCTTCCTTACACTGCTCTTCCTGTTGGTCATTCATTTACTATCTGGCTAAGTACCTTTTACCTGCAGTGAGACCAACTCACTGAACGTGCTATTCACGTCATTCTCAGCATCGTGCATACTCCAGAGTGAATCCACCCGCAGCTCCAGGGCCGCAATGCGGTCCGTCAGGAGCTGGAGGCGGATACACCTCCCGCACACGTAGTCGGTGTCCCTGACTTCCCACATAGTGCAGGAGGAGCATAACACGTGTCCAAGCTCTCCTGCCATGACTTAACCGTTAGATTAACTTAATTTGGCATCAATGCTAAATGTTACTTACTGATATATAAAAGAAAACGAAAAACTACTTACCAATCACCAGCCAATCACTTACCACCTTGGCTGTGACGTCACCTTTCGATTTCTTTCTTCTTCTTTTTTGCCTTCTCCCTGCAGCTGCACCAGCTGAGCCTTTATAGGCCTCCCCCAGACTCCCACAGCTCGGACTGTCGCTCCTCCTCTGACGTTGGGCCTTTATAGGCCTCCCACAGACTCCCACAGCTCAGACTGCCACTCCTTCTCTGACATTGGGCCTTTATAGGCCTCCCCCAGACTCCCACAGCTCGGACTGTCGCTCCTCCTCCGAAGTTGGGCCTTTATAGGCCTCCCACAGCTCGGACTGTCGTTCCTCCTCCGACGTTGGGCCTTTATAGGCCTCCCCCAGACTCCCACAGCTCGGACTGTCGCTCCTCCTCCGACGTTGGGCCTTTATAGGCCTCCCCCAGATTCCCACAGCTCGGACTGCCACTCCTCCTCCGAAGTTGGGCCTTTATAGGCCTCTCACAGACTCCCACAGCTCGGACTGCCGCTCCTCCTCCGACATTGGGCCTTTATAGGCCTCTCCCGGACTCCTGCTGCTCGGACTGCCGCTCCTCCTCCAACATTGGCCTTTATAGGCCTCCAACCCGGACTCCCGCCTCTCCTCTACGAACTCCCGACTGCTGAACTTGCGGCCTTTTTATAGGCCTCCGACCCCGGACACCCGCCTCTCCTGGTGATGGCTTGGAAAGTGTTGATGTACAGAGGGACCTGGATGTCCTTGTACACCAGTCATTGAAAGCAAACATGCAGGTACAGCAAGCAGTTAGGAAGGCAAATGATATGTTGGCCTTCATTGCAAGAAGATTTGAGTACAGGAGCAAGGATGTCTTACTACAATTATACAGGGCCTTGGTGAGACCGCACCTGGAGTACTGTGTGCAGTTTTGGTCTCCTTACCTAAGAAATACCATAGAGGGAGTGCAGCGAAGGTTCACCAGAGTGATTCCTGGGATGACAGGACTGTCGTATGAGGAGAGATTGGATCAACTAGGCCTGTATTCACTAGAGTTTAGAAGAATGAGATGGGATCTCATTGAAATGTATAAAATTCTGCCTTGGTTGGATAGACTGGATGTGGGGAGGATGTTTCCCCTGGCTGGGATGTCTAGAACAAGGGGTCACAGTCTCAGGATACAGGATAGGGAATTTAGGACCGAGATGAGGATAATTTTTTCCACACAGAGGGAGGTGAACCTGTGGAATTCTCTACCACAGGAGGCTGTGGAGGCCAAGTCACTGAATATATTTAACAGGGAAATAGATAGATTTCTAGACACAAAGGCATCAAGGGGTATGGGGAAAAAGCGGGAATATGGTGTTGAGATAGAGGATCAGCCATGATCTTGTTGAATGGCGGTGCAGACACGAAGGGCCGAATGGCTCCTATTTTCTACGTTTCTATGTTTCTAATTGGAAGTCAAAAATGCTGGCAAAACACTTTGAATCCTGAAAGTTGACAGGGAATAAAGTATGAATATTTGATAGAGAAAGCCAGATCTCAGGTAGGTTTGTTCTGGAGGTAGACTTGCTATAAAATCTGGGGTTCCCCTCATGGTTCACTGGGCTAGTGTCTGTACAGAGTCGGACTGAACCATACTGACCAGCGAGGAGTTGCATTGGCTGATCTCAGCAAGGGGTGGTATTAGGAACTTAAGAATTGGCCTTGAGGAGGGGCAGAATGAGCCAATGCTCACTGCTCCTGACCACTACCCAGTGACTCCTAATGGGAAGGGATGTCAAGAGAAGACCCGGGGTTCAGCTGTAGCACCTTCGACAGTCAAACACCCTGAGAAGAATGGCTCCCTGGATGAGGTACCCAGGGGACAATGTGCACTATTCACCAGTGCAAGTCGACACCTTCAACAAAGGAGGGTAGAAAAGAAGACAAACTTTTGTCTCCCATCTGTTTAATAATTTATTATGAAAACCAAAACAAGGATTCACAGAATGTGGAAACCTCAGAGTTAAGAAACAACTTGTATTAATATAGCGCCTTCATCGTAATAAAAGAGCAGTAGCGAGGTGGTGAGATTTAGGGAGGGAGTTCCATGGCTTAGGAGCTAGGCAGCTGAAGGCACGACCACCAATGGCGGAGCAGAGATATTTGGGGATGTTTAAAAGTCCAGAATAGCTGGACCGCAGAGGTCGAGGGGGGTTATAGGGCTGGAGGAGATTACAGAGCAAGGGAGGGACAAGGCCATGGAGGGATTTTAAAACAAGGATGACAATGTTAAAATCAAGGCATTGCCTAATTGGAGCCAACGTAGGTCAGCGAGCACAGGGGTGATGGGTGAATGGCAGAGTTTTGGATCAGCTCTAGTTTATGGAGGGTAGAACTAGGGAGGCTGGCCAGGAGTGCATGGAATAGGCAAGAAATATAGAGGTGTGAAAGGCAGGGTTGAGTGTTTGCGCAACAGATAAGTTGAGGTGAGGGCGGAGATGAGCGATATTACAAAGGTGGAAATGGGCAAACCTAGTGATAGAATGGGTCTGAAGTACGAAGCTCAATGCAAGACCAAATATGACACCAAGGTTGCAAACAGACCTGGTTAGCCTTAGACAGTTGCCGGAGAGAGAGATTGAATCAGCTGAAGGAGAATGGTGTTTGTGGTGTGAACCGAAGACAATGGCTTTGGTCTTCCCGATATTTAATTGAAGGAAATTTCTACTCATCCAGTGCTGGATGTCGGACAAGCAGTCTGATAGTATAGAGATGGTGGAGGGTTCGAGAGAGGTGGAGGAGAGGTCGAGCTGGGTATCATCAATGCACATTTGTTGCCGGATGATGTCACCGAGATGCAACACCGAGATCAGAAATTGGAGGGGGCCAAGGATGGATCCTTGGGGGAATACCAGAGGTGACAGTGCGGGATCAGGAAGAGAAGCCATTGCAGGTGATTCAATGGTTACAGCTGGAAAGATAGAAATGAAACCAGGAGAGTGCAGCCCCACCCAGCTCAACGACAGTGGCGAGGCATTGGAGCAGAATTTTGTGGTCAACCATGCCAAAGGCTACAGACAGGTCCAAAAGGACGAGAAGGGATAGATTACCTTTGTCACAGTCAATTAGGATGTCATTTGTGACTTTGGTAAGAGCCGTTCAGATTAGTAGCAGGGGCGGAAATCTGATTGGACAGATTCAAACAAGGAGTCAAAGACTAATTAAAATGACTGGTGTGATGGGGGCTTTTACTGAGGCAGGAGTTCGGGCGGCATGGGAACCTGTGCCTGCAGTGGATAGTTAGATATGGCAGGTGCGTCCATGTGACTGTATAGGGGCCCAGCAGAATGTTACTTCTTGCAGAACAGCTCAACAAAGCACATCCCCCCCTGCCCCCATCACTGCCACCCCCCCATGTCGCGCCCGCCCCCCCGCCCCCCCCCCCCCCCCCCCGCACTGATAGCTGCCTGGGGCAGTGGGTCGGAAAATCTTGCTGTGCCGAGTGGTGACTGATTGTGAATCTCATTCTATGAATGTAGGAACAGGAGGAGGCCATTCAGTTAGACCATGGCTGATCTGCACCTCAATTCCATTGTCCTGCCTTAGCTCCATATCCTTAACCTAATAAATATCTATCCATCTCGGTCTTGAAAGCTCCAGCATCCAGAACCTTTGCGGGGAGAGAGTCTCCAAGTTTCTCCTGCTGTTCCCGATTTCCCTCCAAAATGACTTGGCTCTAATTTTAAGATTCTGTCAGAGAAAATAGTTTCTCCGTCTCTACCCCAGCAAATCCTTTTAACATTTTAAACACCTCGATCAGATCACCCCTCACTCCTAAACTCAAAGGAATACTCCATGCAACCTCTCCTCATAATAAGCCCTGGTATCATTCTGATGATGGGCCAAATGGCCTCCTTCTGAGCTCTATGATTCTATGAATTGTTCCCATCCATTTAAATTTCACGTACGTGCTATCCAGCCCTACAACCCTGCAAGGACTCTGTGCTCCTCCAATTCTGGTCTCCTTTGCATCCCCGATTTTAATCGCTCCACCATTGGTGGCCGTGCCCTCAGCTGCCGAGGCCCCAAGCTCTGGAATTCCCTCCCTAAACCTCTCCGCTGCTCTCTCCTCCTTTAAGGTGCTCCCTAAAACTGACATCTTTGACAAAGCTTTTGTTCAACTTCCCTACATCTAAATGAGAGTTGGCAAAGGCCATCAGCCCAGGGTCATTCACACGTGGAATGTAAAAAACGCAAGTATAGGTTCCGTGAATTTGGAAATGTACTCAACCGCAGGCTGTCAGGGACCTGGGTACAGACTAAGCCGTGGGATCTGCCTGCCACTGGACCTCCCGTTGCTTGATATTGGTGGGTTTTTTTAAGAAATAAAGTAAAAATACCAACTGTGCTGACATTACTCATTAGGAGTGATTAGGATGACCTCTCACCTATTGGGCCACGGTGCTTGTTGTGCATGCATGCCTGTTTACTGTGTGATGTCTGTAACACTGTTATGCAACACTGAATGTACCCTTGCACTGTACACACCTTGCCTGTACACCAGAGGGTGCTGCTGCTGGATACCAAACGGTTACCTGCACAATGCAGCTAACCCAGTATAAAAAGGAACACACAACTTGTTGTCCTCATTCAGGAGCTGCAAATAAAGGACTGCAGGTCTACACAGTTTAAGTGTCATACCCTGCCTCGTGGAGTCATTACTAAAGGTGCCAACATACGCCACAACTAGCGACGGGAATACGAGGTCACGAACCACACGCTCAGCATGTCGAATCTCAGCATCTTTCAGCAATTTACCGATGGGGAAGATTGGGACGCTTTTGTAGAAAGATTGGAACACTGAAGGAGACTGGCTGCACTGTGCGACTTTGGGTGACCACCTAAATGAAGCACTAATGGACTCTAAACCGACGCGAGCAGTGCATCGCATTGATACTTCTAAGGGCAGAAATGCTGCCCCGAGTCCCGCAACCCTGAGTCCGCCACATGGGGCAAATCAGCAAGCCCCGTGCTGGCACTGTGGAGGAAACCACAGGGCCCACCAGTGCCGCTACAAAGACTATGCATGCAAAGAGAAAAGGCACCATCAAACAATGTGCAGAAAAAGCTGTACTCTCCGTGTCTCTGATGAGTTGGCTGATCAACGGGGCTCCGACACAGAGGAAGGTGAAGTTGCTCAACCCTGGAAGAAGAGCATGAAACTCATACCTGCTCCACCGAAAGTTCTCCGTAGACAATGAAAGTAGATGTTGACAGGATCCCAGTTTCTATTGAGAGCAACACAGGGGCGAGCCAGTCTGTGATGAGCCAAGCGACCTTTGAAGAACTTTGGATGAATCCTGCCAATCGACCACAACGGCATCCTGTCCAAGCAAAGCTGCTCCCAGGCCTCCGGGCTCTGGCTATCGACCTCGAACATGGATCCATCACAGCATCCGTAGGTTCTACTGTCCAGCTCGACTGCCCACAACATCCCGGCGAAATCTCCAAGACAAGGATCCAAACTCCATTTTCCGGGCCAAGGTAGCACTCCAAGAGGTGAATGGCGTTGAAAGAAATGGATTCCCGATGTCCAGGGTTGAACCTGTGGAAGAAAAGAGCACCACAGCCTAACTGCAACAAGACCAGAAAATGGCTGCAGCACCACAAGCAGCAGAACTGTAATCAAAATGGCCTCCGCCATGCCACGAGTGAACATGGAGGAGCATCATGTGACATTGAGTGGCCAATCGGATTTGAAGGCTCCCTTAAAGGAGACCGGTAACCAAAAAAATTTAAAGGGGAAATTTCAACTCTTTGAGTACACAGACTTTAAAGCTAAAGATGCAATTAAAGGGTGCAAGTATGAAACGTATGCAATGTAACCATGAATTGTGATGCTGGTTTAACTAATGTGACTAATGAGATGAATGCAGGTGTCAGTAAGGTTAAGAACAAGTTTATTATGCTTCACAATAATGATAGAGAATGTGAAATGCCTAATGTAACCATGTCTGTTGAAACCAGGACACCCAAAAGTGATGCAAATGCTAGAATGTATAATGCAGACTCAACTATGTGTGATCAGAGCCAAGGTGTCATGTATACTGGTAGGACACTGCCAAAGGACATTGGGTCCTACAGGGACCATGCTGATGCCAATGGAATCCCCCTGTGGGAGACCCCCAGGTTCAGCAGGCTACCTGACCATGTAGCCTAGACCTTTGGAACGAATGTGATGCCCCTTGCAGGACACACACACAGGCAGTGGGAGCAGACCCACTACAGGGCAGCCCAGCCACAACCAATGGCAATCTGCACCAGACCAGCCCTACAACCCCTGGCCACCAGGGCCAACACCAGGAGCATGAGGCCAATACCCTCCAGCTTCCCTGGCAAACCCTGGGATGACCTGACCCTCATTCCAATTGGTGGACAAGGAGCCCACCCAGTCTTGTGGCTCTGCCCACCACCCCACAACAGTGACACCTACTTGGTCTGTGTGTGAGGGAGGGGAAACGTACGAGGCCAGCCTCAAGCACAGGGGTCACACCTGGCAACCACACAACCATCACCACAACCTCCCATAGCCCACCACTGATCACCTCCCCTGGGCATGACAATAACGATATGAAAAATGCTTAGGGGGGAAGTGTTGTTGTGTATGCATGCCTGTTTACTGTGTGATGTCTGTAACACTGTTATGCAACACTAAATGTACCCTTACACTGTACACACCTTGCCTGTAAACCAGAGGGTGCTGCTGCTGGAGACCTAAGGGTTGCATGCACACGGCAGGTAACCCAGTATAAAAAGGAACACACAGCTTGTTGTCCTCACTCAGGAGCTGCAAATAAAGGACTACAGTTCTACACAGTTTAAGTATCATAACCTGCCTTGTGGAGTCATTACTAAAGGTGCCTACATACACTACAGTGCTTGCTGGCCAATTGTTAAGTTTGCGTCCGGAGTGGAAGCTGACAGCGCTGAATCGTACATAAGGATATAAGAAATAGGAGCAGGAATGGACCATACGGCCCCTCGAGCCTGCTCCACCATTTAATACGATCATGGCTGATCTGATCATGGACTCAGGTCCACTTCCCCGCCCGCTCCCCATAACCCTTTATTCCTTTATCGTTTAAGAAACTGTCTTAAATTTATTCAATGTCCCAGCTTCCACAGAGAATTCCACAGATTTACAACCCTCTGAGAGAAAAAATTTCTCCTCATCTCAGTTTTAAATGGGCGGCCCCTTATTCTAAGATCATGCCCTCTAGTTCTAGTCTTCCCCATCAGTGGAAGCATCCTCTCTGCATCCACCTTGTCAAGCCCCCTCATAATCTTATACATTTCGATAAGATCACCTCTCATTCTTCTCAATTCCAATGAGTAGAGGCCCAACCTACTCAACCTTTCCTCATAAGTCAACCCCCTCATCTTGCCCTGTGGTACCGTGAGGGTTAAATGGGTGAAGTGCGACTCTTACAGAATGATACTGGGGCTTAGAGGGTTAAATTATGAGGAGAGGTTGCATGAACCTGGCTTGTATTCCTTTGAGTATAGCAGATTGAGGGGTGATTTGATCGAGGTGTTTAAAATGCTAAAAGGGAGATACGGAGAAACTAGTCCCTCTGACAGAATCTTAAAATTAGAGCCGGGCCATTTTGGAGGAAAATCAGGAAGAGCAATAGAAACTTGGAACTCTCTCCCCACAAAGGTTCTGGATGCTGGATCATTTGGAGCTTTCAAGACCGAGATGGATAGATAGTTATTAGGTAAGGGTATCAATAGATATAGAGCCAAGGCAGGAACCTGGCTTCTTTGATTGAGCTGTCCAATCAGTCACACTTTCCCCCGCTTTCCCCATCGCCCTGCAAATTTATCCTTTTCAAGTATATATCCAATTACCTTTTGAAAATGACTATTGAATCTGCTTCCACCACCCTATTGTACACCTCTCTCTCTCTCTCTATCTTTGTTTCTCTCTCTCTCACTCTCTGTCTCTCTCACTCTCTCTGTCTCTCTCTCTCTCTCTGTCTCTCTCTCTCTCTCTGTCTCTCTCTCTCTCTCTCTCCCTTTCTCTCTCTCTCTCTCCCTGCCCCTCTCTCTCGGACGATTGTTGTTTGATGATTGCCCTGTATTACTCCCAGTGATGGGGCTGCTGTATTATCCCCGTGTGGTGCCTGTATCTCTGTCTTGACCTGCCATGGGTCCTGGTGCTATTTCCGTGTTGTACACTGAACTCCCCCTCACTCCCTGCAAACCCTGTCTGAGATAAACTCTCCCGGTGACAGTCAGTCCTCCCTCAGCCACGGAGGGCCAAGTGAGACCCAATTAACCATCCCCGTACACTGCCTGCCGTGTGCCCACACCATCAGACCTTCCCACCAGTCCCATCTCTTCAGCCCTCCTTGCACAATGTCCCCAAGACCCCCTCTCCCGAACATCACATTTCAGTGTAGTCGTTACTGACACGGGATGGGGACGGGGGCGGGGGGGCAGCTGGTGAGACGGTTGTGGTGCATGTCACTCTGGGAGGGTTCTGCCCTGGTGTGGAGATCCTGGTGTAGCTCAGGAGAGCCCTCCCAGAGTGAAATGTGCCATGACGGTTTCGCCAGCTCCTCCTCTTCCCTGCCAGTATGAACGGTGCCAGAACTGCTTCACTGACACACCGACACAGGCTTAGAGCAAACTCTGGTCCTCTCGCGTTGCAATGGTCTTCCTGGAACATTGTGGGCCGCCCTGACCTGTGTGAGAACACCACCGCTTCGGGGTTATAAATAGAGCTGGAACGCCGGGCCCTGGAACATGGTGGGCGATGGTGCGGTGAATGAGGGTACGGGGCCCAGAAGAGGCGAGGGCCCAGGGGCAGCACGGGCCAGCCCACACTGCGATATGTGCACGCACTAGGTCCGTGCGGCAGAGCAGGTCTCCAGTCGTCCTGGTTCAACTCTTGCCACTGGATAAAGGCCTAGCTCTGTTGAGCCCGTGTGGTGGCTGGTGTGCAACGGTCACTACACGTTTAAAAAAATCCACGGACAGGCATCTTCCACTCCCTCAATTGGAGTTCAGGACTGGAACATCGGGTCCTTCATTGAAACATCTGTGAAGTCTCCATGGAAGCAAGTCATCCTCGTTCGAGGGACCGCCTGTGATGAGGCACTGCATTCCAGACCATAAAAACTCGCAGTGTAAGAGAATTTCTCTTCATCTCCCCTCAGGTCCTTTTGCCAATTATCTTGAATCTGTGCCCTTTGGTTACTGACCCTCCTGCCAGTGGAAACAATCTCTCCTTAGTGACTATCAAAACCCCTCATGATTTTGAGCACCTCTGTTAAATCTCCCCTCAACCTTCTCTGCTCTAAGGAGAACAACCGCAGCTTCTCTCCTAAAGGTGAGCATTACAATGGCAGGGGGATGGGGGAGAATTCTAGAAAGACTTAAAAGACAATTAACTAATTAGCCACTGTTGCCAAGGCTCAATGGGCAGGTGATTAAGAAATGAGAGACAAAAGTAAAGGTAAAAAAGAATCATATGTAGGCCAGAGACTGCAATGAAAGGCTTCTGTCATGGGCTGCACCAGTCTGATGATGCATGGGCCGACACACGATTAGAAGGACACGCACCAAGGTACAGGGTAGTGACCCATGCTCAATATACTCCATGGAGAATTAAAGTTGTTTGTTTTTGCACAGTTTGACATGTGGTGGTTGAAGAACAACTCAAGGAGTCGTCCGACGTAAGAAAAGATGGTGGTGTTGGAGGTGCTGGGAATGTTTATTGATTATTTTGTTATTAGGGATATCGAGCAAAGGCGAGTAAATGACAACATAAGAACATAAGAAATAGGAACAGGAGTAGGCCATACGGCCCCTCGAGCCTGCTCCGCCATTTAATATGATCATGGCTGATCTGATCATGGACTCAGCTCTACTTCCCTGCCCGCTTCCCATAACCCCTTATTCCCTTATTGGTTAAGAAACTGTATATTTCTGTCTTAAATTTATTCAATGTCCCGGCTTCCACAGCTCTCTGAGGCAGCGAATTCCACAGATCCACAACCCTCAGAGAAGAAATTCCTCCTCATCTCTGTTTTAAATGGGCGGCCCCTTATTCTAAGATTATGTCTCCTAGTTCTAGTTTCCCCCATCAGTGGAAACATCTTCTCTGCATCCACCTTGTCAAGCCTCCTTATAATCTCACACGTCGAGGTGTAGATCAGCCATGACCTAATTCAGTGGGGGAACAGTTTCGAGGGGCTGATTGGCCTACTTTTGCTCCAAAGACGAAGGAAAAGATCTCTTCTGTGTTCGTCCTTCAACATCGAACAAGAGGGACAAGATATCATCTCATTCTCTGCAGTCAGTTTTTAACCAATGGTGTCACAACTTAACTTTAACAGTACGTGAGGGAGAGGCCCGAGCTGTGAGGTTCCCAGTAGCTGATGCAAGACTGGACGTTGCGGTTCAAGGTAATTGGCTCTTTTTGCTGGAACGCTCCTCCCAGGCTCCTCAAGGAAGTCTTTGACGTTCCCCAGCCCAATCCCCAGCCCCCGCCCCCCCCCCGCCTGGTGCCCCCGATTGCAGTCTGGAGCTAATGCTCCCTTCCCAGTGCCGGGGAACAGTCCCCACACCTCCTGGTGCTGGGAGTCCCTCTCGCCCGCCAGTCAGGCTGTCAATTTGGTCGGTTGCTGGGCGGGAAAAGGACTTCCAATATGCTAATGAGGCCCTGCCTTAAAGATCGTCAGGGTCTCCACACCCCCACACCTTCCTAACTGCCCCCTAAATATAGGGCCTTTATATATTTTTTACTGACCATCACAAAATCGCTTTCCAGTTTGCAATGCACCATAAAATATGTTCTTTGGGCATCGTTGATGAGACATTCACACAGCATGAGCTGACCATTGTAGCCGTGCCTTCATGATCAGAGCATCTATATTTGGCATGTCAGCTTTTTGAAGAACCTCAGCGTCTTGCCATCTGATCTTCATTAGCCATTTCAGGCAGTTTAAGTGAAAGTAATCCAGTTTCTTAATGTGGTGTGAATATGTTGCCTATGTTTCACAGTCCTAAAGCAGGGGTTGTAAGCACGGAGGCCCTGCATACTTTGAGCATCCTGACACCTCTGCTGTGCCAAGAGGCGCTCACAGAGTTTGCCAAAAGCTAAACTGGCTTTGGGCTTTCTGTAGAATGCTTCTGTATCGATGTGGCCTTCTCTAGACCTGTCCAGCTCCTGAAGCGTGTAATCACCAATAGTGATGGCTGGTGGTGTGTGATCCTTGCCCGGGGGCTGGTTAGAAGGCTTTTTAAGGCTGATAGCCAGGTGAAGTTGCAGGCAAGTTGTCACAAAGTGATTCATAATATTTTGCATACCATCCTGGGAGTGGGTCACGAGAACACAGTTATCAGCAAATCAGAGACAAATTCTTAAGATTCAAGAGCAGCCCATCTGTCCTCAATCTGACCTGGACTCTAATTTCAAGATCATTGAAAGCTACGAAAGGCAAAAAACAAAAAGGGTCCAAGGCAAAAAACAAAAAGGGCCACTGAATATAAAGGGGCTGCAGGGGGGGTCAAAACTAAAAATCATGGTTTAAAAACTAGTATTAAAACACTCTACCTAAACGCACGCAACATTCAAAATAAAGTAAATGAGCTGACGGCACAAATCATTACAAATGGGTATGATTTGGTGGCCATTACAGAAACATGGTTGCAGGGTGGCCAAGATGGGGAATTAAACATACAGGGGTATCTGACGACTCGGAAAGATAGACAAGAAGGGAAAGGAGGTGGGGTAGCTCTGTTAATGAAGGATGATATCAGGGCAATTGTGAGAGACGATATTGGCTCGAATGAACAAAATGTTGAATCATTGTGGGTGGAGATTAGAGATAGTAAGGGGAAAAAGTCACTGGTGGGCGTAGTTTATAGGCCCCCAAATAATAACTTCACGGTGGGGCGGGCAATAATCAAGGGAATAATGGAGGCATGTGAAAAAGGAACGGCAGTAGTCATGGGGGATTTTAACCTGGAGGAGGAATTCATAGAATGCATACGGAATTGTTTCTTAGAACAGTATGCTATCTTAGGGAGCAAGCTATCTTAGATCTGGTCCTGTGTAATGAAACAGGAAAAATAAACGATCTCCTCGTAAAAGATCCTCTCGGAATGAGTGATCACAGTATGGTTGAATTTGTAATACAGATTGAGGGTGAGGAAGTTATGTCAGAAACGAGCGTACTATGCTTAAACAAAGGGGACTGCAATGGGATGAGGGCAGAGTTGGCTAAAGTAGACTGGAAACACAGACTAAACGGTGGCACAATTGAGGAACAGTGGAGGACTTTCAAGGAGCTCTTTCATAGTGCGCAACAAAAATATATTCCAGTGAAAAAGAAGGGCGGTAAGAGAAGGGATAACCAGCCGTGTATAACCAAGGAAATAAAGGAGAGTATCAAATTAAAGACCAATGCGTATAAGGTGGCCAAGGTTAGTGGGAAACTAGAAGATTGGGAAAATTTTAAACAACAGCAAAGAATGACTAAAAAAGCAATAAAGAAAGGAAAGATAGATTACGAAGGTAAACTTGTGCAAAACATAAAAACAGACAGTAAAAGCTTTTACAGATATATAAAATGGAAAAGAGTGACTAAAGTAAATGTTGGTCCCTTAGAAGATGAGAAGGGGGGTTTAATAATGGGAAATGTGGAAATGGCTGAGACCTTAAACAATTATTTTGCTTCGGTCTTCACAGTGGAAGACACAAAAACCATACCAAAAATTGCTGGTCACAGGAATGTGGGAAGGGAGGACCTTGAGACAATCACTATCACTAGGGGGGTAGTGTTGGACAGGCTAATGGGACTCAAGGTAGACAAGTCCCCTGGTCCTGATGAAATGCATCCCAGGGCATTAAAAGAGATGGTGGAAGTTATAGCAGATGCATTCGTTATAATCTACCAAAATTCTCTGGACTCTGGGGAGGTACCAGCGGATTGGAAAGCAGCTAATGTAACGCCTCTGTTTAAAAAAGGGGGCAGACAAAAGGCAGGTAACTATAGGCCGGTTAGTTTAACATCTGTAGTGGGGAAAATGCTTGAAACTATCATTAAGGAAGACATAGCGGGACATCTAGCTAGGAATAGTGCAATCAAGCAGATGCAGCATGGATTCATGAAGGGGAAGTCATGTTTAACTAATTTACTGGAATTCTTTAAGGATATAACAAGCATGGTGGATAGAGGTGTACTGATGGATGTGGTGTATTTAGATTTCCAAAAGGCATTCGATAAGGTGCCACACAAAAGGTTACTACAGAAGATAGAGGTACGCGAAGTCAGAGGAAATGTATTAGCATGGATAGAGAATTGGCTGGCGAAGAGAAAGCAGAGAGTCGGGATAAATGGGTTCTTTTCGGTTGGAAATCGGTGCTTAGTGGTGTGCCATAGGGATCGGTGCTGGGACCACAACTGTTTACAATATACATAGATGACCTGTAAGAGGGGACAGAGTGTAGTGTAACAAAATTTGCAGATGACACAAAGATTAATGGGAAAGCGGGTTATATAGAGGACACAGAGAGGCTGCAAAAAGATTTGGATAGGTTAAGCGAATGGGCTAAGGTTTGGCAGATGGAATACAATGTCGGAAAGTGTGAGGTCATCCATCTTGGGAAAAAAAAACAGTAAAAGGGAATATTATTTGAATGGGGAGAAATTACAACATGCTGCGGTGCAGAGGGACCTGGGGGTCCTTGTGCATGAAACTCTTTTTGGAGTTTATCTGCAAAACAAAAACATTAATCGGTGCCACCCGACCTGGATGACACACCAGACATTTACAAGGCTCTCTTTTTTTTGTTTTATTTGGGGTTTTTTTTGTGTTTTTCTTTTTTTTTTTTTTGGGCACTAAAATGACCTTTTTTCCCCAGTGCCCCCTATAAAAGGGAAGGGGACACTAAAAGCACCGGCAATTAAAACAAATTAAACTTTAAAACATAAAATCAAATTAAAATTTGGTTGCCGGGCGTGATGATGCACTCCAGTCCCTCCGGTGCCCACCTCTCGCGGAAGGCCGCGAGCGTACCGGTGGACACCGCGTGCTCCATCTCCAAGGACACCCTGGACCGGATGTAAGAGCGGAAGAGAGGCAGGCAGTCAGGTTGAACGACCCCCTCGACCGCCCGCTGCCTGGACCGGCTGATGGCACCCTTGGCCGTGCCCAGGAGCAGTCCTACGAGGAGGCCTTCGGACCTACCCGCTCCCCTCCGCACAGGGTGCCCAAAGATCAGGAGAGTGGGACTGAAGTGCAGCCAGAATTTCAGGAGCAGCCCCTTCAAATAGTGGAACAGGGGCTGCAACCTCGTGCACTCAATAAAAACATGGAACACGGACTCCTCCAGACCGCAGAAATTGCAGGCGGCCTGGGAGTCCGTGAACCGGCTTAAAAATTTATTGCACGGCACTGCTCCGTGCACTACCCTCCAGGCCAAGTCCCCGATGAATAGTGGGAGGACCCCTGTGTAGAGTGCCCTCCGTCGGGGACCCCCGCCTCCTCCAGACGGCAAGATGGTACGCCATGGCGTGTCCGGACGGCAGGCGAGGATGGCAAAGTTGAGAGTGTGCAGGAGCAGCCCGTACAGGAAACCCCTCCGCGCGGAACTGAAAGGCACGGAGGGGATTTCCCCGAGGCGGCTCAAGTTGTGAGGCGCCGGCCCCCGAGGGAGGTTCCGGGGTTTGGCGCCAATGAGGAATTCCGTCCGGACGGGGGTCAGTTCGGACGGGATTTGCCCACGTGCTTGAGCCTCCTCGATGCACCTAACGGAGTCAGGGCCCAAAGCTGTTTTTAGCGACTCGATGGCTTCGGCCGCGCGGCGGACGTCGGCTGAATTTAGGCGCCGCGCCAGAGTGTCTGGCGCCATCCAGCCCGCTCCTCCGCCATCGAGCAGGTCCCTGACCTTGGTCACCTCACCAGCCACAGCCCTCTCTTCCGACCGCCACATAAAACCTCGGTCGTGGAGGTACGGATTCCCGAGCAGCGACTCCTGCAGGACAGCCGCCACTCCAGCCGGCGGAGAGCTGCGCTTGGTGGAGACTTTGTTCCAGACCCTGATGAGGTCCCTGTAAAAGACAGGCAGCTCCCGGAGGGTGGTCCTGACACCCCCCAAGTTCACAAACAGGAGCTGCGTGTCGTAGTTGAGGTCGCGCTGCTGGCGGAAGAAATACGTCGCCAGAGCGCACCACCTAGGAGGGGGCTCGACGTAAAGGTATCTCTGCAGGTTCTGAAGACGGAAAGTCGCGAGCTGGGCGCTGACGCACACCAACGACTGACCGCCCTCCTCAAGCGGGAGACTCAAGACCGCAGCAGAGACCCAGTGCTTCCTGTTGTTCCAGAAGAAGTCCACCAGCTTCTTCTGTATCTTGGCGACAAACGCAGGGGGAGGGGTCAAAGTGACCAGCCGGTACCACAACATTGCGGCCACCAGTTGGTTTATGACTAGCGCTTGACCCCTGTAGGACGGCACTCGGAGCAGTCCTGTCCAGCGCCCTAGGCGAGCGGCGACCTTGGCCTCCAGCTCCTGCCAGTTCGCCGGCCAGGCTCCCTCGTCGGGGCTAAGGTAGACTCCCAGATAGAGGAGATGGGTCGTGCTCCAGGCAAAAGGCCTGAGCTCCTCCGGCAGGGAGTCCACCCGCCACTGACCCACCAGGAGTCCGGAACATTTCTGCCAGTTGATTCTGGCGGAGGATGCGGCCGAGTAAATCTCTTGGCACTCACGCATCCTCCGCAGGTCAGCGGGATCCTCTACCGTGAGGAGCACGTCATCGGCGTAAGCCGAGAGGACGACCTCCACGCCCGGCCCTTGCAGAGCCAGTCCCGTCAACCTCGTCCGCAAGAGGCGCAGGAAAGGCTCCACGCAGATGGCATATAACTGGCCGGACATGGGGCATCCCTGGCGCACCCCTCTCCTAAAGCGATGGGGTGCCATCAAGGACCCATTAACCTTAATCAGACACTCCGCGGCGGCGTACAAAAGTCGGATCCGGGCGACGAAGTGCGTCCCGAACCCGAAAGCGCGCAGAGTTCCGAGCAGATAGTCGTGATCCACCCTGTCGAACGCCTTCTCTTGGTCGAGGGATAGGAAGGCGACCGACAGACCAGCCTCCTGGGAATAATGGATGAGGTTCCGGACCAGATGGATGTTATCGTGGATTGTCCGGCCCGGGACCGTGTAGGACTGGTCGGGGTGGGTCATGTGGTCCAGCACGGCACCAAGGCGAGCAGACATCGCCCTGGCGAAGATTTTGTAGTCCGTGCTGAGGAGGGAGACCGGGCGCCAGTACTTAAGGAGGCAGAGATCGCCCTTCTTAGGAAGCAGGACGATGACTGCCCTGCGCCAAGAGAGGGGCATCTCCCCGGTCGCCAGACTTTCCCCCAGGACCCGCGTGTAGTCGCCCCCCAGGACGTCCCAGAACGCCCTGTGGAACTCCACGGTCAGCCCGTCGAGCCCCGGGGATTTTCCCCTCGAGAGCCGGTCGAGGGCGCCGGTCAGCTCCGCCAGGCTTAGCGGAGCATCCAGATTTTCGGCGCCCTCCGGGCTGACCTTCGGCAGGTCATCCCACAAAACTCTATGCGCTTCCTCGCTGGACGGCTCCGGAGAGAACAGGGCCCCGTAATATTCACGGGCCCTGTTGTTGACGCCCTCCGGATCCGAGACGAGAGAGCCGTCGTCGGCCAGCAGCGTCAAGAGCTGCTTACGGACACTCTGTCTTTTTTCCAGCAAGTAGAAGAAGGGGGAGCCGCGGTCCAGATCCCGCAGGAACCGGATCCGCGACCTCACGAACGCGCCTCGGGACTCGACGAGCTGCAGGTCCTTCAGCGCGGCCTTCTTCGCTTCGTACACCGTCCGCAGGGCCGGGTCCTCGACGACTTGACCGAGACGGGATTCCAGGTCGAGCACCTCTTTTTCTAGGCGCCCGACCCTGGCCGCCCGCCTCTTGGTCGACCCCCTCGCGTACTCTTGACAGAAGACGCGGACGTGAGCCTTGCCCACGTCCCACCATAGCCTCAAGGAGGGGAAGCCCCCCTGCTTCCTTCTCCAGTCGGACCAGAATCGACGGAACGAGTCCTGGAACCGCACGTCCTCCAGCAGCCGGTTGTTAAAGTGCCAGTACGCGGACCCCGTCCTCGCGCGGAGCGAAGCGAGCTCCGCCCACACCAGGTGGTGGTCCGAACACGGCACCGGCCGCATGGAGGCCGCCGGGACGCAGGAAACGTACGCCCGAGACACGTAAAGGCGGTCGACTCTAGACCATCCTACTCCAGGCCTCACCCAAGTAAAGGCGCTGGAGTCGGGGTGGAGATTTCGCCAGACGTCCACCAAGTCAAAGGACCCGACCAGGTCCCTCAACTTCTCCATCGCCGTCATGCACTGCGGGGCACCGGAGCGGCCCCTCGCCTCGAGGGTGCAGTTAAAATCCCCCCTGAGGACAATGCAGTCGCCGACGTCGACGGAGCCAAGAAGAGCGGACACTTCTTCGAAGAAGCGCGTTTGCTGCGGGCCGGGCTGAGGGGCGTACACGTTCACAAGATGGAGCGGCACGTCCCCCAGGCGAACCGTTACGTGCAGCAAGCGGCCTGGCACGGGCTCCTCGACCCCCAAGATCTCCGGCTGACAATGCGGGCCCAGCAAGATGGCCACCCCACTAGAAGTGGCGGTGAGGTGGCTCATGCGGACCTCTCCTTGCCATTCCAGGAGCCAGGTGGCTTCGTCTCCCGGAACGGTGTGGGTTTCTTGCAGGAAGCACACCGCATATTTCCCCTCCCGCAGGAGCGAAAAATTGTCAAATCTACGGCGTGCCGCTCTGCTGCCGTTGATGTTGAGGCTGGCTATGGTTATCTTCATGACTAGAGCATAGTGCAACCTCTACCTAACCTATTGTGGGGGAGGAGTGGAGTCGTTTGTTGACCTCCACTCCTTCAGCAGCCCAGCGAGGAACTTTTTGAGCCGGCGCAGCTCAAGGCCTTGAGCCTTTGATAAGGGCCCGCCCGCGGCCATGGTTTTAGCCGCGGCGCGGACGGACGCGACGAGCAGCCCCGGCTCGGACCATCTTTCCAGGGCCAGACGGGCTTGGTCGCGGCGACCCCGGCACTGGACCAAAAAGTCCCGGAGTTCCTCTACGGGAATGAGGAGGGTCTCAGTGGCGGCCGCGAGCAGATCCACCGCCTCACTGGCGATGGACTCGAGACCTTCACCCGCGTCCTCCACCGAGTCCCCGTCCCCCTCCGGGAGGTCGCCGCTAGCAGCCGGCCCGTCGACCGCACGAGGTACGGCAAACGGCCCGGCTTCTCCATCTGGCCCTGGCTCTGTCCCGATCCCACCCCCAGGATCGTCGGCAGAGGAGTCCCCACTGGGCTCTTTTAAAATTGGTGCTGGGTCGGGAAGCGACAGCGGAAGGGGTTCCCCCTCCGCCCCAGGAACCGGGGAACAGGGAGAGACCTGGTCAAAGTAATGTTCCAGGTCCTCAAATTCCCCCAGCTCCACAGTAGGGGGCGAGGGTTGTTGTTCTTCTCCCTCCCCGCCGCCACCCCCCAGCCCAGCGTGTACAGATTCATTAAAATTGTTCAAATTTTCAGTTTCTGCCGAGTCGAGCAAATCCCGGGGGAAGTTGGGTATTGGCTGGGCGGGCTCAGGTTCGGCCTTTTCGGCCCCGCCCGCCTCAGTCCCCGGGACGCTCGACCCGGCGGCTACGCATTCTTCCGCTGGCCCCACGCCCCCCACGACAGGCAGATCTTCCACGCCATCCCCAGGAGGCAGCGGCTGGGCAGCCTCGACTGCCTCACCCTCCCCGGGGACAGATTCCTCGCGCCTGCAGCGCAATTTGGGGGCGCTGGTGGGGGACGCGGGACACGCGGCGGGCACCGCCTCCTCCACGGTGGGATGTTGTTCCCCCTCCGCCTCATTGGGGCGGTGCCTCTTTTTGTTCCTGGGGTGCGCGAAGGCAGGGAGACCTCCATGTCTGCCGAGGCCTCCCGCTCCGCCCCCCACTTTTCCTTTTCTTGCCCGCACACGGGCCCCTCTGCGGTGTTGTTCAAGGGCTCGGGCACGGGCTCAGTGCACCCCGCGCTCGCCGGTGACTGGGTTGGGCCGAGTGCGGTGGTCAAACTTTCTGGCGCACTGAGGGGACCCGCCTCTAGATGTTTCGCCTTGTTCCGCACCTTCTTTCCGGTCGGATGTTCTCCCTCCCCCCCGCCGAAGGCCCTGAAAACAAAGGCCTCTGACGATGCCCGCGCACCCACAGCTCCCGTCACGCGGACGCTACTGGGGGAGGGGTGGCGGCGGCGCCAGCCTTGGCCGCCCTCAGTGGTTTGGCGGCCTTGGAGGCGGGGCAGTTCTTGCGAACATGCCCCACCTCCCTACAGGCATGGCACCGCACGCCGTCCGACGTCCAGAAGAACGCGGTAGGCAGTCCCCTCGTGCACCACATTAAAATGCCCTTCCGTCGTGTCCTCCCATGCCAGCCGGACAAAGAGCTGGCGGCGGAAGGAGAACACATGGCGCAGGCTGCTCTCCCTGAGGCCGAGCGGTATGGGGTTAATCCCCGACCTTACCTCCCCCAGTTGGTGTAGGTGAGGGAGGAGGAGCTCAGCGGGAACAAAGGGCGGGACGTTCGATATGATGACCCTGTGCGCGGTGGCCTCGAGAGGATCCACCGGCAGGAACGTCCCGCCCACCGTGAGCCCCTTTTCGAGGGCCAGGGACACCGCCCGCTCCGACCCCAGGAAGAACACGGCATTCCCAGACATCTTGGAGGCTGCGACAATGGCCGAGGGGCCGACTACCCCAGCTTTCGCCCGCACGCACTTCTCGATGGTCATTGTGGGGTGAGTGTAGCTCTTGGCCCCGTTTTTTTTTGTGATGAGTCTGAATGGTGGCAGGGCAGCAGGTGGCGCAGGAGGCACCGTGGATATGGATGCCGCCTGCGCATAAGTCCTAGCTGGCCCTCGCCATCACGGGGTCCCTTTAAGGGCTATACCCACCCCAAAGTCACAGGCCTTAATGGTCTTAATTGGCCTCGTATCTAAAGACTGAGCAGAGGAGCTCTTAACGAGGCACACCTCTCCTCTAGTTGGCAATTGGGGAGGGGCCTTGCTCCCTCTGCTCAGTTGTTTTTTTTTGGTTTTTTGTAAAAATTAGGAGGAAGGGCTCTCAGAGAGAGAGGGGAGAGACAGAGAGAGAGAGATAGAGAAACAGAAAGGGGGTGCAGGAAAGAGGGAGGCTGCGAGGGCAGGTCTCCCCTCACAGTGATGGGTGGGTGTTTTTCTTGGGGTGCACTCCCCAGATGGCCAAAAAAAAAAACACAAACACAAACACAGTCTTTGGGATGGTCTTCAAGTGGGGGGAGAAGATGTCTTCACCTGGGGCAGCTAGAGCCAACCAGGCACACACTCCCAACGATGTTCAAAGGTGTGATTAAACAATCTTTAGCCTGGTAGCTCCAGCTATCCCAGGCTAGGCAATGGGGGGGGATGGGTCAATTGTGTGTGGGGCCTAGTTGTAAGCAAGGCCCCCACACACACTTCCACACACACACACCCCCCGCGATGTTCCGGCCCTCAGTGGTCTTCTTTCCTCCCCCCACCGATACAACAAAGTCTATTGGGGAATGCACCAAAACACACCCACCTGTAGAATGTTGTGGAAATGACTCTCCCTCCTTCCACACAGGTTGTTGTTTTTTCCCCCTCTCTCCAACTCTCTGTAGTTGTAAATAAATGTTAATTGTTTCTGCGCTCCTCCTCTCCCTCCGGATGTTGAATGGGTAGCAAGCTAGCCCTTCCCTCCTTCTCTTCCTGGGCTGATTCACAGGCCCAGCCAGGAGCAAAAGCAGGAGCTCCTCTCCTCACTGCTCACTCAGCCAACTGAGCAGGACACGCCTCCACTGCTCCACCATTGGTGCATGAAACTCTTTTGAGTTTACCTGAAAATAAACATAAACATTAAACCGTGCCACCCGCCTGGGTGACACAGCAGACATTTTCAAGGCCCCTTTTTTTTTTGGTTTTTTTTTGGGGCGCTAAAATCAAATTTTTTCCATTGGTGCATGAATCCCAAAAAGTTAGTCTGCAGGTGCAGCAGGTAATCAGGAAGGCGAATGGAATGTTGGCCTTCATGGCGAGAGGGATGGAGTACAAAAGCAGAGAGGTCCTGCTGCAACTGTATAGGATATTGCTGAGGCCACACCTGGAGTACTGCGTACAGTTTTGGTCACCTTACTTAAGGAAGGATATACTGGCTTTGGAGGGGGTACAGAGATGATTTAGTAGGCTGATTCCGGAGATAAGGGGGTTATCTTATAATGATAGATTGAGTAGACTGGGTCTTTACTCATTGGAGTTCAGAAAGATGAGGGGTGATGTTATAGAAACATTTAAAGTAATGAAAGGGATAGATAAGATAGAGGCAGAGAGGTTGTTTCCACTAGTCGGGGAGACTAGAACTAGGGGGCACAGCCTCAAAATACGGGGGAGCCAATTTAAAACCGAGTTGAGAAGGAATTTCTTCTCCTAGAGGGTTGTGAGTCTGTGGAATTCTCTGCCCAAGGAAGCAGTTGAGGCTAGCTCATTTAATTTATTCAAGTCACAGATAGATAGATTTTTAACCAATAAGGGAATTAAGGTTTATTGCGAGCGGGCGGGTAAGTGGAGCTGAGTCCACGGCCAGATCAGCCATGATCTTGTTGAATGGCGGAGCAGGCTCGAGGGGCGAGATGGCCTACTCCTGTTCCTAATTCTTATGTTCTTATGTAACTCCCCCTTGAATATATCCAATGAACTGGCATCAACAACTCTTTTAGACTATGTCCCCTGGTTCTGGACTTCCCCAACATCGAGAACATTTTTCCTGCATCTAACATCTGTGTGTAGCACTCCCATTGACTGCATGACTCACCTATTATGGATATGTACCGCACCCACTGGCCATGTGACTCACTCATTATGTGTGTAGCTCTCCCATTGGCTGTGTGACTCACCATTGTGTGTGTAGCTCTCCCATTGGCTGTGTTCCTCACCCATTGGCTGTGTGACTCACATATTATGTGTGTAGCACTCTCATTGGCTGTGTGACTCACCGATTATGTGTAGCGTCGTGGATCAAGCACCCCGGTCATCGTTGATCGCAAGCGCAGAGCATTTCTCAGCCTTAAGCAACAACCCAACTCGGAAGCAGCAAAGCAGCATTATAGGCGGCTCAAGGCTGAGGTCCATCAAAAACCTGGGACCTAAAGAGCAGGTGGTGGATGGAGAAAGCACAGGAGATACAAGAACTGGCCGACAGCCATGATGTGTGAGGATTCTTCATTGCAGTCAAAGCCACCTACGTCCAAACTCCCAAGGCCCCACCCCACTGCTGGCCAAGAATGGGGAAACACTCATTTAGGACACTGAGGCAGTCAAGGCCCACTGGAAGGAACACTTCGAAGATCTCCTCAATCGAGACTCTGCCTTTGACTCCAGTGTTCTCGACTCCATCCCGCCGCATGCTACCCGCCACCACCTCAGTAAAACCCCAACACTGAATCCACAGATTCACAACCCTCTGGGAGAAGAAATTCCTTCTCAACTCAGTTTTAATTTGGCTCCCCCGTATTTTGAGGCCATGCCCCCTAGTTCTAGTCTCCCCGACCAGTGGAAACAACCTCTCTGCCTCTATCTTGTCTATCCCTTTCATTATTTTAAATGTTTCTATAACATCACCCCTCATCCTTCTGAACTCCAACGAATAAAGACCCAGTCTACTCAATCAATCATCATAAGATAGCCCCCTCATCTCCGGAATCAGCCTAGTGAATCGTCTCTGTACCCCCTCCAAAGCTAGTATATCCTTCCTTAAGTAAGGTGACCAAAACTGCACGCAGTACTCCAGGTGCGGCCTCACCAATACCCTATACAGTTGCAGAAGGACCTCCCTGCTTTTGTACTCCATCCCTCTCGCAATGAAGGCCAACATTCCATTCGCCTTCCTGATTAGCTGCTGCACCTGGGCCAATTGTGGAGCAGTGGAGGCGTGGCCTAAACAGTTGGAGCTGTGAGCAGTGAGAGAAGGAGCTGCTGCTTTTGCTCCTGGCTGGGCCTGTGAATCAGCCCAGGAAGAGAAGGAAGGAAGGAAGGGGCTTCACCACCAACTTTCACCCAGAGGGAGAGGAGGAAAAAGCAGAAAACTTGAACAACTTCACCATTTCTACAAAGAGTTGGAGAGAGGGGGAAAGACCAACAACAACATCCAGTGTGGAAGGAGGGAGACTCGACCATTCTACAGGTGGGTGTATTGGTGCAGTCCCTAAAAGACTTTGCTGTATCGGTGGGGGGAGGAAAGAAGACCAGTCGGGGGCCGGAACATCGCGGGGGGTGTGTGTGTGTGGAAGTGTGTGTGGGGGCCTTGCTTACAACTAGGCCCCACACACCTTTGAAGCACCCCTCCCCCATTGCCTAGCCTGGGATAGCTGGAGCTACCAGGCTGAAGAAACAATTAATCCACCCTAATTAAACATCGTTGGGAGTGTGTGCCTGTGTGGCTCCAGCTGCACCAGGTGAAGACATCTTCTCCCCTCACCCGAAGACCACCCCAAAGACTATTTTTGTTTGCCATCTGGGGATTGCACCCACCCACAGTTGCGAGGGGAGACCTGCCCTCACAGTTTCCCCCCTTCCCACCCCCCTCTCTCTTTCTCTGTTACACTCTGTCTCTCCCCTCTCTCTCTGAGAGCCCTTTTCCTCCCAAATTGATTGGAAAAATATAAAACAATTAAGACAACTGAGCAGAGGGAGCAAGGCCCCTCCCCAATTGTCAACTAGGGGAGAGGTGTGCCTCGTTAAGAGCTCCTCTGCTCAGTCTATTAAACGAGGCCATTTAAAGACCATTAAGGCCTGTGACTTTGGGGTGGGTGTAGCCCTTAAAGGGACCCCGTGATGGCGACCCCATCTACGCCGGTGGCAGGGCCAGCTAGGACTTATGCGCAGGCGGCATCCACATCCACGGCACCTGCTGCCCTGCCACCATTCAGACTTATAACTACGAAACACGGGGTCAAGAGTTACACTCACCCCACAATGAGCATTGAGGAGTGCGTGCGGGCGATGGCTGGGGTAGTTGGCCCCTCGGCCATTGTCGCAGCCTCCAAGATGTCTGGGAAGGCCGTGTTCTTCCTGGGGTCGGAGCAGGCGGTGTCCCTGGCCATTGAAAAGGGGCTCACGGTGGGCGGGGCGTTCCTGCCGGTGGACCCTCTCGAGGCCACCGCGCAGAGAGTCATTCTATCAAACGTCCCGCCCTTTGTTCCCGCTGAGCTCCTCCTCCCTCACCTACACCAACTGGGGGAGGTAAGGTCGGGGATCAACCCCATACCGCTTGGCCTCAGGGAGAACAGCCTGCGCCATGTGTTCTCCTTCCGCCACCAGCTCTTTGTCCGGCTGGCGCGGGAAGAGACGACAGAGGGCAATTTTAATGTGGTGCACGAGGAGACTGCCTACCGCGTCTTTTGGACGTCGGACGGCGTGCGGTGCCATGCCTGCAGGGAGGTGGGGCACGTTCGCAAGAACTGCCCCACCTCCAAAGCCGCCAAACCACCGAGGGCGGACAAAGCTGGCGCCGCCGCAACCCCTCCCCCTAATAGCGTCCACGTGCCGGGAGCTGTGGGTGCACGGGCATCGTCGGGGGCCTTTGTTTTCACGGCCTCCGGCGTGGGGGAGGGAGAGCGTCCGGCCGGAAAGAAGGCGCAGAAGAAGGCGAAACACCTAGAGGCGGGTCCCCTTAGTGCGCCAGACAAGCTGTTCACCGCGCTCGGCCCAACCCCGTCACCGGCGAGCGCGGGGTGCCGAGCCCGTGCCCGAGCCCTTGACTAATACCGCAGAGGGGTTCGGGCGCGGGCAAGATAAGAAAAAGGGGGGAGTGGAGCGGGAGGCCTCGGCAGACACGGGTGTCTCCCTGTCTCCGTGCCCCCCCAGGAAAAAAAGGAGGCGCCGCTCCAATGAGGCGGGGGGAACAACATCCCTCCGTGGAGGAGTCGGTGCCCACCACGTGTCCCACGTCCCCCACCGGCGCCCCCAAACTGCGCCGTAGGCACGAGGAATCTGTCCCCGGGGAGGGTGAGGCAGTCGAGGCTGCCCAGCCGCTGCCTCCCGGGGATGGCGTGAAAGATCTGCCTGTCGTGGAGGGCGTGGGGCCAGCGGAGGAATGCGTAGCCGCCGGGTCGAGCATCCCGGGGATTGAGGCGGGCG
The DNA here is from genome assembly GCF_044704955.1 of Pristiophorus japonicus. NCBI lineage: Eukaryota > Metazoa > Chordata > Chondrichthyes > Pristiophoridae > Pristiophorus > Pristiophorus japonicus. The sequence continues at coordinate 60,488,438 of NC_091990.1, read as the reverse complement.
GAGCCGAAAAGGCCGAACCTGAGCCCGCCCAGCCAATACCCAACTTCCCCCGGGATTTGCTCGACTCGGCAGAAATACAAAGTATTAACACTTTTAATGAATCTGTACACGCTGGGCCGGGGGGTGGCGGCGGGGAGGGGGAGGAACACCCACCCTCGTCCCCTACTTTGGAGCTGGAGCGCTTGGAGGGCCTGGGGATTTTCTATGGCTGGGTCTTTCCTTGTTCCCCGGTTCCTGGGGCGGAGGGGGAACCCCTTCCGCTGTCGCTTCCCGACCCAGCACCAATTCTAAAAGAGCCCAGTGGGGATCCTCTGCCGACGATCCTGGGGGTGGGATCGGGGCAGAGCCAGGGCCGGATGGAGCGGCCGGGCCATTTGCCGTACCTCGCGCAGTCGACGGGCCGGCTGCTAGCAGCGACCTCCCGGAGGAGGACGGGGACTCGGTGGAGGACGCGGGTGAAGATCTCGAGTCCATCGCCAGTGAGGCGGTGGATCTCCTCGTGCCCGCCGCTGAGTGCCCCCTCATTCCTGTAGAGGATCTCCGGGACTTTTTGGTTGAGAGCCAGGTTCGCCGCAACCGAGCCCACCTGGCCCGGGAAAGATGGTCCGAGCCGGGGCTGCTCATCGCTTCCGTCCGCGTCGCCGCTAAAACCATGGCCGCAGGCGGGCCCTTATCAAAGGCGCAAGGCCTTGAGCTGCACCGGCTCAAAAAGTTCCTCGCTGGGCTGCTGAAGGAGTGGAGGTCAACAAAAGACTCCGCTCCCTCCCCCGCAATAGGTTAAGGTAGAGGTTGCACTATGCTTTTGTCATGAAGATAACCATAGCCAGCCTCAACATCAACGGCGGCAGAGGGGCACGTCGTAGATTTGACAATTTTTCGCTGCTGCGGGAGGGGAAATATGCGGTGTGCTTCCTGCAAGAAACCCACACCGTTCCAGGAGACGAAGCCATGTGGCTCCTGGAATGGCAAGGAGAGGTCCGCATGAGCCACCTCACCGCCACTTCTAGTGGGGTGGCCATCTTGCTGGGCCCGCATTTTCAGCCGGAGATCTTGGGGGTCGAGGAGCCCGTGCCAGGCCGCTTGCTGCACATCACGGTTCACCTGGGGGATGTGCCGCTCCATCTCGTGAACGTGTACGCCCTTCAGCCCGGCCCGCAGCAGGCGCGCTTCTTCGAAGAAGTGTCCGCTCTTTTTGGCTCCGACGACGTCGGCGACTGCATTGTCCTCGGGGGGGGATTTTAACTGCACCCTCGAGGCGAGGGACCGCTCCGGTGCCCCGCAGAGCATGACGGCGATGGAGAAGTTGAGGGACCTGGTCAGGTCCTTCGACTTGGTGGACGTCTGGCGAAATCTCCACCACGACTCCAGCGCCTTTACTTGGGTGAGGCCTGGAGTAGGATGGTCCAGAGTCGACCGCCTTTACGTGTCTCGGGCGTACGGTTCCTGCGTCCCGGCGGCCTCCATGCGGCCGGTGCCGTGTTCGGACCACCACCTGGTGTGGGCGGAGCTTGCTTCGCTCCGCGCGAGGACGGGGTCCGCGTACTGGGATTTTAACAACCAGCTGCTGGAGGACGTGCGGTTCCAGGACTCGTTCCGTCGATTCTGGGCCGACTGGAGAAGGAAGCAGGGGGGCTTCCCCTCCTTGAGGCTATGGTGGGACGTGGGCAAGGCTCACGTCCGCGTCTTCTGTCAAGAGTATGCGAGATGGTCGACCAAGAGGCGGGCGGCCGGAGTCGGGCGCCTAGAAAAAGAGGTGCTCGACCTGGAATCCCGTCTCGGTCAAGTCGTCGATGACCTGGCCCTGCGGATCGTGTACGAAGTGAAGAAGGCCGCGCTGAAGGACCTACAGCTCTTCGGGTCCCGAGGCGCGTTCGTGAGATCGCGGATCCGGTTCCTGCAGGATCTGGACCGCGGCTCCCCCTTCTTCTACTCGCTGGAAAAAAGGCAGAGTGTCCGTAAGCTGCTCTTGACGCTGCTGGCCGACGACGGCTCTCTCGTCTCGGATCCGGAGGGCGTCAACAACAGGGCCCGTGAATATTACCAGGCTCTGTTATCCCCGGATCCATCCAGCGAGGAAGCGCGTAGAGTTTTGTGAGAGGACCTGCCGAAAGTCAGCCCGGAGGGCGGTGAAAATTTGGAAGCTCCGCTAAGCCTGGCTCTCGAGGGGAAAATCCCCGGGGCTGGACGGGCTGACCGTGGAGTTCCACAGGGCGTTCTGGGACTACGCGCGGGTCCTGGGGGAAAGTCTGGCGACCGGGGAGATGCCCCTCTCTTGGCGCAGGGCAGTCATCGTCCTGCTGCCTAAGAAGGGCGATCTCCGCCTCCTTAAGAACTGGCGCCCGGTCTCCCTCCTCAGCACGGACTACAAAATCTTCGCCAGGGCGATGTCTGCTCGCCTTGGCACCGTGCTGGACCACATGATCCACCCCGACCAGTCCTACACGGTCCCGGGTCGGACAATCCACGATAACATCCATCTGGTCCGGGACCTCATCCATCATTCCCAGGAGGCTGGTCTGTCGGTCGCCTTCCTATCTCTCGACCAAGAGAAGGCGTTCGACAGGATGGATCACGAGTATCTGCTCGGAACTCTGCGCGCTTTCGGGTTCGGGACGCATTTCGTCGCCCGGATCCGACTTTTGTATGCCGCCGCGGAGTGTCTGATTAAGGTTAACGGGTCCTTGACGGCGCCCCTTCGCTTTAGGAGAGGGGTGCGCCAGGCATGCCATCTGCGTGTTATATGCCAGTTATATGCCATCTGCGTGGAGCCTTTCCTGCGCCTCCTGCGGACAAGGTTGACGGGACTGCCTCTGCAAGGGCCGGGCGTGGAGGTCGTCCTCTCGGCTTACGCCGATGAGATGCTCCTCGCGGTAGAGGATCCCGCTGACCTGCGGAGGATGCGTGAGTGTCAGGAGATTTACTCGGCCGCATCCTCCGCCAGAATCAACTGGGAAAAATGTTCCAGACTCCTGGTGGGTCAGTGGCGGGTGGACTCCCTGCCGGAGGAGCTCAGGCCTTTTGCCTGGAGCACGACCCATCTCCTCTATCTGGGAGTTTACCTTAGCCCCGACGAGGAAGCCTGGCCGGGGAACTGGCAGGAGCTGGAGGCCAAGGTCGCCGCTCGCCTAGGGCGCTGGACAGGACTGCTCCGAGTGCTGTCCTACAGGGGTCGAGCGCTAGTCATAAACCAGCTGGTGGCCGCAATGTTGTGGTACCAGCTGGTCACTTTGACCCCTCCCCCTGCGTTTGTCGCCAAGATACAGAAGAAGCTGGTGGACTTCTTCTGGAACAACAGGAAGCACTGGGTCTCTGCCGCGGTCTTGAGTCTCCCGCTTGAGGAAGGCGGTCAGTCGTTGGTGTGCATCAGCGCCCAGCTCGCGACTTTCCGTCTTCAGACCCTGCAGAGATACCTTTACGTCGAGCCCCCTCCTAGGTGGTGTGCTCTGGCGACGTATTTCTTCCGCCAGCAGCGCGACCTCAATTACGACACGCAGCTCCTGTTTGTGAACTTGGGGGGTGTCAGGACCGCCCTCCGGGAGCTGCCTGTCTTTTACAAGGAACTCATCAGGGTCTGGAACAAAGTCTCCACCAAGCGCAGCTCTCCGCCGGCTGGAGTGGCGGCTGTCCTGCAGGAGCCGCTGCTCGGGAATCCGTACCTCCACGACCGAGGTTTTATGTGGCGGTCGGAAGAGAGGGCTGTGGCTGGTGAGGTGACCAGGGTCAGGGACCTGCTCGATGGCGGAGGAGCGGGCTGGATGGCGCCAGGCATGCTGGCGCGGCGCCTAAATTCAGCCAACGTCCGCCATGCGGCCGAAGCCATCGAGTCGTTAAAAACAGCTCTGGGCCCTGACTCTGTTAGGTGCATCGAGGAGGCTCAAGCACGTGGGGAGATCCCGTCCGAACTGACCCCCGTCCGGACGGAATTCCTCATCGGCGCCAAACCCCGGAACCTCCCTCAGGAGCCGGCGCCTCACAACTTGAGCCGCCTCGAGGAAATCCCCTCCGTGCCTTTCAGTTCCGCGCGGAGGGGTTTTCTGTACGGGCTGCTCCTGCACACTCTCAACTTTGCCATCTTCGCCGGCCGTCCAGACACGCCATGGCGTACCATCTTGCCGTCCGGAGGAGGCGGGGGTCCCCGATGGAGGGCACTCTATGCGGGAGTCCTCCCATTATTCATCGGGGACTTGGCCTGGAGGGTGGTGCACGGAGCAGTGCCGTGCAACAAATTTTTAAGCCGGTTCACGGACTCCCAGGCCGCCTGCAATTTCTGCGGTCTGGAAGAGTCCGTGTTCCATGTTTTTATGGAATGCACGAGGTTGCAGCCCTGTTTTATTATTTAAAGGGGCTGCTCCTGAAATTCTGGCTGCACTTCAGTCCCACTCTCCTGATCTTTGGGCACCCTGTGCGGAGGGGAGCGGGTAGGTCCGAGGGCCTCCTCGTAGGACTGCTCCTGGGCACGGCCAAGGGTGCCATCAGCCGGTCCAGGCAGCGGGCGGGCGAGGGGGTCATTCAACCTGACTGCCTGCCTCTCTTCTGCGCGTACATCCGCGCCAGGGTGTCCTTGGAGATGGAGCACGCGGTGTCCACCGGTACGCTCGTGGCTTTCCGCGAGAGGTGGGCACTGGAGGGATTGGAGTGCATCGTCACGCCCGGCAACCAAATTTTTATTTGATTTTATGTTTTAAAGTTTAATTTGTTTTAATTGCCGGTGCTTTTAGTGTCCCCCTCCCCTTTTATAGGGGGCACTGGAGGAAAAAATGTGATTTTAGTGCCCAAAAAATAAACCCCAAAAAATAAGAAAAACACAAAAAAAAAACACAAAAAAGAAAAAAAAGGGCCTTGTAAATGTCTGGTGTGTCATCCAGGGCGGGTGGCACGGTTTAATGTTTATGTTTTTTCACGTAAACTCCAAAAGAGTTTCATGCACAAGGACCCCCATGTCCCTCTGCACCTCAGCATGTTGTAGTTTCTCCACATTCAAATAATATTCCCTTTAACTGTTTTTTTTCCCAAGGTGGATGACCTCACACTTTCCGACATTGTATTTCATCTGCCAAACCTTAGCCCATTCGCTTAACCGATCTAAATCTCTTTGCAGCCTCTCTGTGTCCTCTACACAACTCGCTTTCCCACTAATCTTTGTGCCATCTGCAAATTTTGTTACACTACACTCTGTCCCCTCTTCCAGGTCATCTATGTATATTGTAAACAGTTGTGGTCCCAGCACCGATCCCTGTGGCACACCACTAACCACCGATTTCCAACCCGAAAAGGACCCATTTATCCGGACTCTCTGCTTTCTGTTAGCCAGCCAATTCTCTATCCATGCTAATATTTTCCTCTGACTCCGTGTACCTCTATCTTCTGCAGTAACCTTTTGTGTGGCACCTTACCGAATGCCTTTTGAAAATCTAAATACACCACTTCCATCGGTACACCTCTATCCATCATGCTCATTATATCCTGAAAGAATTCCAGTAAATTAGTTAAGCATGATTTCCCCTTCATGAATCCATGCTGCGTCTGCTTGATTGCACTATTCCTATCTAGATGTCCCGCTATTTCTTCCTTAATGATAGCTTCAAGCATTTTCCCACTACAGATGTTAAACTAACTGGCCTATAGTTACCTGCCTTTTGTCTGCCCCCTTTTTTAAACAGAGGTGTTACATTAGCTGCTTTCCAATCCGCTGGTACCTCCCCAGAGTCCAGAGAATTTTGGTAGATTATAACGAATGCATCTGCTATAACTTCCGCCATCTCCTTTGATACCCTGGGATGCATTTCATCAGGACCAGGGGACTTGTCTACCTTGAGTCCCATTAGCCTGTCCAGCACTACCCCCCTAGTGATAGTGATTGTCTCAAGGTCCTCCCTTCCCACATTCCTGTGACCAGCAATTTTTGGCATGGTTTTTGTGTCTTCCACTGTGAAGACCGAAGCAAAATATTTGTTTAAGGTCTCAGCCATTTCCACATTTCCCATTATTAAATCCCCCTTCTCATCTTCTAAGGGACCTTACAGATATGACCCTTACAGCTAAAGGGCTCAAGGGGTATGGAGAGAAAGTGGGAAAGGGGTACTGAGGTGAATGATCAGCCATGATCTTATTGAATGGTGGTGCAGGCTCAAAGGGCTGAATGGCCTACTCCTGCACCTATTTTCTATGTTTCTATGTAATAGGTGAGTCACCCAACCAATGGGAGTGCTACACACATAATAGGTGAGTCATGCAGCCAATTGTTGAGGCCCTGAGATGTTTAGTGTCTTTCAATCAGGATAATGGCCCAGAAATTTGGCACCATAGCGTCCGATTTTTCGGCACTAGAGGTGCTGTTTTGAGTCTAAAATGGCATTTGGTCAGAGCCAAGCAAATTGTCATTTACCTACATCTGATGCAGGCATAAGATCATTAACATTCAAATAATGGGCCTAACGCCTGCTTCTGCTCCCTCTTGCCAATTTGGTTTGCGTCTGAGGCAGTCAGCACCAGCGCCGGTGATCCTTACCTCCACGAAACCCAATGCTCACCAGCACGGGATTAAAAAAAGTATATACTTACCATTATCACCACCACTCCCAGACCCGAAATCTCCAACTGCACTCCAACTCCAACATCTAGGCGCACCCCCTGATCCCGACCTCCTTGCCCCCCCACCCCAACATTACTGCCAACCTCCCAATACTGCAGGCCCACCGATCTTCCTCTGACCCCGGCCCCCTAGCCTCCCGGCATCACAGCCAAACCCCCCTCAACAGCACTGCAGGCCCTCTGATCTTTCTCTGACCCCGGCCCTGACCTCCTAGCCCATCCCCAACAGCAATGCTGACCTCCCAACAATACCGCAGGCTGCCCCCCCCACACCACGATCTTCTTACCTGACCCCGACAGCCCTCCGATCATAGGCTGGAATTTTCCCAGGTGGTAGCGGGTGCAATCGGTGCTGGGTCAGGTGGGAATATTCTTATTTTTGACAGCAGGTCAGAAACCCACTGTCATCTCGCTCCCACGTGCCTTTCCCCCAGCCGGTCTGCCATCCTGAGCTGGGAGTTCCATGGCCATTGCTCCAGCTGATGACTTGTCAGCAGCAAATGTATACTGAAAGCTCCCACTGGACAGCTGATCGCTTTCCTCAGGCAGAAGCTGTTGCTCAGTCCATTCCCAGCACAGATTCTGCAGGATGCAAATGTTTCCAGCGCAGTGTCACCTCATTGGAAGAACTCCCTCACCATTGACCGAAAACTTCTGTCATCTATTCTATCAACATGGGTGCCCTTTATACTGTCTCACCTTGGTCCTCAGATTCCCACCACAATCAGCCCCAACACCAGCATCACCAGGCACACCAGCAGCACCACCAACAACACTAACTTTCTCCACAACCACCTGATACTGTGCAGGACACAGGGCATCAGCACCCGACCACATCGCTGCAAGGGAGGCCAGGGATGGCCTCATCATGGCTGGATTTAGTTAACTTTACACTGTACAGTGTTTTCTCTCTTGATTTTTCTCTCTTTCCCTCCCTGGTCAGTCTCTTCTGTCGTTATGCCGCCTCTCATCGCTCCTCTCTCGTACACTCTGTCGTCCAAAATCCCTACCCCAACCCTTCATTCCGTTCGACCTTCCTGTTCTCATGCCGATGTCCCAGGCTTGACTCCCTTTTCGCCAAGCCTACAGCTTCTCTCTGTGCCTCTTGTAGCATTCTCCGAAGGGCCCATAGTGGCCCTCGTCGCTATCCCCTTACAAGCAGCAACTCCAACTGTCCCATCCTAATCTCTTGCCGACCTTGCCGGCCAGCTTGCCCGGGGGGTGGGGGGGGCTGACCTTGCCAAGCTCCTCCCCGCCCAACTCACCCCTCCAAGCACTGACTCTGTGGATGCTGGCAGTGGATCAGTCATCATTACCGATCTTCTCCGCATCTCCCTCCCGAATGGTCATTCACTTGCGAACAAGGCCCTTGCCATCCATGAGCTTATTATGGATGACTGCATCGATATCACGGCACCAACAGAAACTTGGCTGAGGGATAATGACACATTACCTTTAATCGAAGCCTCCCCTCCTGGCTATACCTTCCATCACTGGGCCCGCCCAGACCGCCGTGTGGCAGTATAGTTCGCATCACCAAATCACACCTTGGTCTGCCCCCTACTCCTCCGGCACTTTCTCCTCTTTTGAATATCTCGTCTTATTCCACCCCTCTCACCTCATTTAAAATTCTCGTTCTCTGGGTGCCCACCCAAGTATAATAAAAACTTTATCACGGATATATCCTCACTGCTTTCCTACCTCAGCCTCTGCACCGAGTGCATTCTCATTCTCGGTGACTTCAACCACCATCTCAATTTATCATGCTCTCTCTCCTCTGAGTTCATTACCCTCTTGTCCTCCCTTAATCTCTCCCTCTATGTAAATTCCTCACTCCATATTCAAGGCCACCCCCTTGATCATGCAATCTCTCGTGGCCTTGCTATTCCAACCGTGTCAATTAAAGGTAAAGCCATCTCTGAACATTTCCTTGTATCGCTCTCGACCCACATCCCCCTTCCCCAATCCAAACCAAAAAAGTAGAAAGAAATCGAAAGATGACGTCACAGCCAAGGGGGTAAGTGATTGGCTGGTGATTGGAGAGTAGTTTTCTTTTTCTTTTCTTTAACAGTAAATAACATTTTAAGCATTGTTGTTGCCAAATTAAGTTAATCTAAGGGTTAAGTCATGGCAGGAGAGCTCAGACACGTGTTATGCTCCTCCTGTAATATGTGGGAAGTCAGGGACACTTCCAGTATCCCTGACGACTACATGTGCAGGGAGTGCATCCGCCTGCAGCTCCTGACAGACCGCATTGCGGCACTGGAGCTGTGGGTGGATTTACTCTGGAGCATCCATGATGCTGAGAATGACGTGAAAAGCACGTTTAGTGAATTAGTCTTATCGCAGGTAAAGGGTACACAGCCAGATAGGGAATGGGTGACCAACAGGAAGAGCAGTGCAAGGAAGGTAGTGCAGGGGTCCCCTGTGGTCATCCCCCTGCAAAACAGATACACCGCTTTGGGTATTGTTGAGTGGGATGACTCATCACGGAAGAGCAGCAGCAGCCAAGTTCATGGCACCGTGGGTGGCTCTGCTGCACAGGAGGGCAGGAAAAAAAGTGGGAGAGCTAGAGTGGTACGGGATTCTAGTGTAAGGGGAATAGATAGATGTTTCTGCGGCCACAACCGAGTCTCCAGGATGGTATGTTGCCTCCCTGGTGCAAGAGTCAAGGATGTCTCCGTGCGGGTGCAGGACATTTTCAAAAGGGAGAGTGAACAGCCAGTTGTCGTGGTGCACATAGGTACCAATAATATAGGTAAAAAATGGGATGAGGTCCTACAAGACGAATTTAGGGAGCTGGGAGCTAACTTAAAAAGTAGGACCTCAAAAGTCGTAATTTCAGGATTGCTACCGGTGCCACGTACTAGTTGGAGTAGGAATCGCAGGATAGCTCAGATGAATACAAGCCTTAAGGAGTAGTGCAGAAGGGAGGGATTCAAATTACTGGGACATTGGAACTGGTTCTGGGGGAGGTGGGACCAGTACAAACTGGACGGTCTGCACCTGGGCAGGACCGGAACCAATGTCCTCGGGGGAGTGTTTGCTCGTGCTGTTTGGGAGGAGTTAAACTAATATGACAGGGGGATGGGAACCTATGCAGGGAGACAGAGGGAAGTAGAATGGGGGCAGAAGCAAAAGATAGAAAGAAGAAAAGTAAAAGTGGAGGGCAAAGAAATGCAAGGCAAAAAGCAAAAAGGGCCACAATGCAGCAAAATTCTAAAGGGGCAAAGTGTATTAAAAAGACAAGACTGAAGGCTCTGTGCCTCAATGCGAGGAGTATTCGGAACAAGGTGGACGAATTAACTGCACAGATAGAAGATAATGGGTATGATGTAATTGGCATCACGGAGACATGGCTCCAGGGTGACCAAGGCAGGGAACTCAACATCCAGGGGTATTCAACATTTAGGAAGGATAGACAGAAAGGAAAAGGAGACGGGGTGACATTGCTGGTTAAAGAGGAAATTAATGCAATAGTAAGGAAGGACATTAGCTTGGATGATGTGGAATCGGTATGGGTGGAGCTACGGAATACCAAGGGGCTGAAAACGCTAGTGGGAGTTGTGTACAGACCACCAAACAGTAGTAGTGAGGTTGGGGACAGCATCAAACAAGAAATAAGGAATGCGTGCAATAAGGGTACAGCAGTTATCATGGGTGACTTTAATCTACATATTGATAGGGCTAACCAAACTAGTAGCAATGCGGTGGAGGAGGATTTCCTGGAGTGTATTAGTGATGGTTTTCTAGACCAATATGTTGAGTAACCAACTAGAGAGCTGGCCATCCTAGACTGGGTGATGTGTAATGAGAAAGGACTAATTAGCTATCTTATTGTGAGAGGCCCCTTGGGGAAGAGTGACCATAATATGGTAGAATTTTTTTTTAAGATGGAGAGTGACACAGCTAATTCGGAAACTAGGGTCCTGAACGTAAGGAAAAGTAATTTTGATGGTAGGAGATGTGAATTGGCTAGAATAGACTGGCAAATGATACTTAAAGGGTTGACGGTGGATAGGCAATGGCAAACATTTAAAGATCACATGGATGAACTTCAACAATTGTAAGCAACAAATCAAAGCACATGGTATTGGGGGTAAAGTACTGACGTGGATAGAGAACTCATTGGCAGACAGGAAGCAGAGAATCAGAATACACGGGTCCTTTTCAGAATGGCTGGCAGTGACTAGTGGAGTGCCGCAGGGCTCAGTGCTGGGACCCCAGCTCTTTATAATATATGTCAATGATTTGGATGAAGGAATTGAGTGTAATATCACCAAGTTTGCAGATGACACTAAACTGGGTGGTGGTGTGAGCTGTGAGGAGGACGCTAAGAGGCTGCAGGGCGACTTGGACAGGTTAGGTGAGTGGGCAAATGCATGGCAGAGGCAGTATAATGTGGATAAATGTGAGGTTATCCACTTTGGGGGCAAAAACACGAAGGCACAATATTATGTGAATGGCGGCAGATTAGGAAAAGGGGAGGTGCAACGAGACCTGGATGACATGGTTCATCAGTAATTGAAAGTTGGCATGCAGGTACAGCAGGCGGTGAAGAAGGCAAATGGTGTGTTGGCCTTCATAGCTAGGGGATTGAGTATAGGTGCAGGGAGGTCTTACTGCAGTTGTACAGGGCCTTGGTGAGGCCTCATCTGGAATATTGTGTTCAGTTTTAGTTTCCTAATCTGAGGAAGGATGTTCTGGCTATTGAGTGAGTGCAGCGAAGGTTCACCAGACTGATTCCCGGGATGGCAGGACTGACATATGAGGAGAGACGGGATCAAGTGGGCCTTTACACACTGGAGTTTGGAAGGATGAGAGGGGATCTCATAGAAACATATAAGATTCTGACGGGACTGGACAAGTTAAATGCGGGAAAATTGTTCCCAATGTTGGGGAAGTCCAGAACCAGGGGACAAGGTCTTTGGATAAGGGGTAGGCCATTTAGGACTGAGATGAGGAGAAACTTCTTCACTCAGAGAGTTGTTAACCTGTGGAATTCCCTGCCGCAGAGAGTTGTTGATGCCAGTTCATTGGATATATTCAAGATGGAGTTAGATATGGCCTTTACGGCTAGGGGGATCAAGGGGTATGGAGAGAAAGCAGGAAAGGTGTACTGAGGGAATGATCAGCCATGATCTTATTGAATGGTGGTGCAGGCTCGAAGGGTCAAATGGCCTATTCCTGCACCTATTTTCTATGTTTCTATTTTTCCTTCTGCATCCGCCCCTGGAAAAAGCTCTCTCCAACCTCTCTCCAACCTGCACTTAGCAACTCAAAACTGTCTCACCTTTGGCCCTCTTTTAACAATGACATTTCTGCAGCCACCGATCTGCTCAACCACACCCTCACCACCAACTTTGATGCCCTAGTCCCTATTAAAAAGATTACTCTCTCCCATGCTGGCCATCCCCCCTAGTACAGCCCTCATCTTCGCTCCCTCAAGTCCAAAGGGCGTAGATTTGAACGGATATGGCGGACAACTGGTTTAGCCATTCACCACCAGATCAGGCTCAAACACATAAAACATTATCGGGTCCTACTCTTGTCCACAAAAACTGCTCACTATTCCAGGATCATTGTGGAATGCAAAAATAACCCTTGGCTACAATTCTCTACTGCTAACCATCTCCTTAAACCTTTCTCCCCTGTCTCCACCACACTCGCCTCCAACAACAAGTGTGAGGAGCTCATGGACTTCTTTGTCTTGTTAGGGGTGGTTTTCAGGGAATCAGCTTTCCCTTCTGACCTTATATGAGCGGTTCCGAATCGCTCCCACACCCTTGGTTCTTGACACTGGAATTATGAAGGGACTGTGACAGACTTGGACAGACAATCGATTTCAAGGTAGGAAGCAGGTATGGCTTTATTGTATTTAAACAAGAAGTAAAAAGGCACACCTTTAATAACACACACAAAATATTAATACCAATACACCCTGAGGGGTACAACACATTGAATAAAGTGTAAAATTACAGCTTAAACTCTAAATGGGGTAAAGAGGAGAATGCAGATACATTTACACAAGTTATCCCAGCCATCCCGCTCCCAATTCCCCTAACTAAGTTATAGCTCTGGTGGGGTTCAGAGGCTATACTCACCAATCCCTTTAGTCAGTTGCCGGTGAATTGCGGTTTCAGGGTTCGCTGCACTTGGCCTTCTAGGCGAGCTGCACCCCGGACGGAGGAGAGGACTTCGGACTGCGCAGTCTTCAGTTGGGGTGCGTCCATTGATGCGGTAAGTTGCGTTTTGGATGTATGGGGTAAGTACCCACTTTCTTTGGTTAGGAATAGTTTTAGTTAGTCCTTTTTGGTAATTTCTCACCTGTTGGGTCGTTCAGAAGTAGATTGTAGAGTGGTTGTCACTTTGGTTGCAGACAACCTTCCATTTCATGGGCCTTGTGCTCAGTCAGTCCTTGATGAGTTCTAAATTAGTTTCCTTCACTATTACATTTCTTCACTCCCCAGCTCCTGCTGCTTGTTTCGGTGTCTGTGTTCGAGTCTGTGTCCTGTGTCTGTGTCCTGTGTCTGTGTCCGAGTCTGTGTCCGAGTTTGTGTCCGAGTCTGTGTATCTTTCCTTGTAAAACTGGGAATAGATATACCCAAAAAAAAGCTTCCTTATCTCCCACCGAATCTGGCCCAGCTCTTTGTTTCAATTGTGCAGCCCGGCTAACTGAAACTTGATTAAGTGGTTTTAATCTGGCATTAATAGGCTTTTCGAAGTTGATGAGCTCTCATCCATTGTGCTCGTCTGGCCTGAGCCAAATATTTCTATGCCTGTTGAAAAGTTGTTGGAATACGTATGTGACATTTGGATCCTCTGGGTGGGGTGATACTGTTTCTTCCATGGTCGATTGTTTAAATGCTAATGTTTTCTAGGGGCAAGTTTCGAGGATGAACAGTTCGAAGACAATTTGATTAGCTCCAATGTCCAAACTGAGTGAATTCCCACCCCCCTGTTCTGGCTGTCTGTTTCAAAATGCTCCTTTAGAGATCTTAAACTTGTAAAACTCTTAGGTATCTTCCTCAGAGTTTTCCTCGGATACCAAAATGTTCATCGAGTCCCAAATTAAATTCCCTTTCCTATGAGACCAAACACTGGCGGGGGGGTTCTCCATGAATGCATCCCCTTTTATCCCCTGCAGGCATCGTCTGCCCCTTTAAACTCATTTGTGTCCCGAAGTTTTTTTTCCGTCCATTTTAAAAGTCCAGAAAGGGATTCTTCTCCTTTGCAGTGGAAAGGTACCAGGAATTTTTGTGAAATATTGGTAAATTCTACACTCTCAAAGATTAACGCATCCAATCAGCTGTCTCTTCCAGTTCCCTTCCTTCACCTAGCCTACAGGGCCAAACTTCATCTGAGGCTCCCACCTGCCCAAGCCTTAAACTCATATCTTTCTCGAGTTTCTCTTTGATCTCCCCTCTTGATCTCTCAGCTCATCTTATCCATGAGGTCCACTTCCTGCTCCCTTGACCCTATTCCCACTAAACTACTGACCACCCAATTTCCTTTTCTGGCTCCCATGTTAGCTGACATTGTTAACGGTTATCTCTCCTCAGGTACTGTTCCCCTCTCCTTCAAACCTGGCGTCATCATCCTTCTCCTCAAAAAAACTAACCCTTGACCCCACTTTGCTTGCTAGCTATCAGCCCATCTCCAACCTCCCTTTCCTGTGCAAAGTACTTGAACGTGTTGTCGCCTCCCAAATCTGTGAACATCTTTCCCTGAACTCAATGTTTGAATTCCTTCAATCTGGTTTCCGCCCTTACCACAGTACCGAAACTGAGCTCATCAAAAATCACAAATGACGTAATTTGTGACTGTGACAAAGGTAACTTGTCCCTCCTCGTCCTCCTGGACCTGTCTGCTGCCTTTGACACGGTTGACCACTCCATCCTCCTCCAACGCCTCTCCACCAATGTCTAGTTGGGTGGGACTGCACTTACCTGGTTCCATTCTTATCTATCTAATCGTAGCCTGAAAATCTCGTGCAATGACTTCTCTTCCTACTCCCACACCGTTACCTGGGGTATCCCCCAAGGATCTATCCTCAGTCCTCTTTTATTTATCATCTATATGCTGGCCCTTGGCGATATCGTCCGAAAATATGGAGTCAGTTTCCACATGTACGCTGACGACACCCAGCTCTTCCTCTCCACCACTTCTCTCGCTCCCTCCATGGTCTCTAAATTGTCAGACTGCTTGTCCGACATCCAGTACTGGATGAGCAGAAATTTTCTCCAATTAAATTTTGGGAAGACTGAAGCCATTGTCTTTGGTCCCCACCACTAACTTCGTTCCCTAACCACCGACTCCATCCCTCTCCCTAGCATCTATCTGAGGCTAAACCAGACTGTTTGCAACCTAGGCATTATATTTGACCCTGAAATGAGTTTTCGGCCACATATCCGTGGCATAACTAAAACCGCCCTTTTCAACCTTTGTAGCATTGCCCGCCTCTGTCCCTGCCTGAGCTCCTCTGCTGCTGAAACCCTCATCCATGCCTTTATTACCTTTGGACTTGACTACTCCCAACACACTCCTGGCTGGCCTCCCACATTCGACCCTACATATACTTGAGGTCATCCAAAACTCGGCAGCCGATGTAATAACTCGCACCAAGTCCCGCTCATCCATCACCCCTGTGCTTTCTGATCTACATTGGCTCCCGGTTAAACAACGCCTTGATTTCAAAATTCTCATCCTTGTTTGCAAATCACTCCATGGCCTTGCCCCTCTCTATCTCTATAATCTTTTTCAGCCTCACAACCCAAGAGATGTCTGTGCTCCTCAAATTCTGCCCTCTTGAGCATCCCTGATTATAACTGCTCAACCATCGGTGGCTATGCTTTTAGTTGCCTGGGCCCTAAGTCCTGGAGCTTCCTCCCTAAGCCTCTCCGCCTCTCTACCTCTCTCTCCTACTTTAAGATGCTCCTTAAAACCAACTTCTTTAAACAAGCTTTTGGTCATCTGGCGTAATTTCTTCTTATGTGGCTCAGTATAAAATATATCTGTTTGTGAAGCGCTTTAGAGGTTTTACTATGTTAAAGGCAAACCCTTGCCACTGGATAAAGACCTAGCTCTGTCAAGCCCGTGTGGTGGCTGATGTGCAAAGGTCACCTCACATTAAAAAAATCGATGAGCAGGCATCTTCCACCCCCTCAACTGAAGTTCAGGACTGGAACATCGGGTCCTTCATTGAAACATCTGTGAACTCATGTGGAAGCAAGTCATCCTGGTTCGAGGGATGGCCTATGATGATGGATCTTGCTTCCAGTAACCCAGTGTTTTCTTTGAGTTGCATTGCATCCAACACACAAGATTTATAAAGGATGATCAATGAAAATCTTTAAAAATTGTAAGATAAATTTACGTGGAAAAGTATTTGATGAAGTTTGCATTTGAAACAGTCTGAGGGAGCCAACGAGGTTTGGGGTGGATGGGCAGTTGTCACTGTTTGCCTATATTGGTTGTTCTACCCAGGGCTCCACGCTGCAACCCCTCAATAAACGGATTTTATTAGCACCAGTCCCTGGGAGTGTAAGCTTATCCAAAGACTCCACTCAGCTAAAGAAGATGCATTGATTGATCCTGAACAATTCGTCAAGAACTTCATACCCTGTACGGCTTGCGTGTCATCAATCAATCACAGGCAGTTCCTCGGAATCGAGGAAGACTTGCTTCCACTCTTAACATGAGTCCTTAGGTGGCTGAACAGTTCAATACAAGAACCACAGTCCCTGTCACAGGTGGGACAAATCGTTGAGGGAAGGGGTGGGTGGGACTGGTTTGCCGCACGCTCTTTCCGCTGCATGCGCTTGATTTCTGCATGCTCTCGGCGATGAGACTCGAGGTGCTCAGCGCCCTCCCGGATGCACTTCCTCCACTTAGGGCAGTCTTTGGCCAGGGACTCCAGGTGTCAGTGGGGATGTTGCACTTTATCAGGGAGGCTTTGAGGGTGTCCTTATAACGTTTCCTCTGCCCACCTTTGGCTCGTTTGCCATGAAGGAGTTCCGAGTAGAGCGCTTGCTGTGGGAGTCTTGTGTCTGGCATGTGAACTGCCACATACAGAGGTCTGTGTGTGTCTCAGTGTCAACTCCTGTACACGTACAGTACACAACGGGTAAAGGGGAACAATTCACTCCCGTCAGGCACTGTATGGCTCACATGTGTCCCAGTTAAAGAAAGACTTGCATTTACATAGCCCCTTTCACGACCTCAGGACGTCCCAAAGTGCTTTGCAATCAACAAGGGAACGGCAGCATAGTGGTAATATTACTGGACTAGTAATTCAATCCAAAGGTAGCTGGGGAATTTAAATTCAGTTAAATAAAACTGGAAATATTATCAGTAATGGTGACCATGTAATTACCGGATTGTTGTAAAAACCCACCTGGTTCACTATTGTCCTTTAGGGAAGGAAATCTGCCGTCCTTATCCAGTCTGACCTATATGTGACTCCAGACCCACAGCAATGTGGTTGAATCTTGATTGCCCTCTGAAATTGTCATGAATGTAACCTCTATGAAACACCACTGCAATACTGTATATACTTAAGCAATGCACACCTTGACCACAGGGGGTGAACTTGTGGGAGACACTCCTTACCTGGTCATCCAGGTATATAAAGGGAGGTCCCACACAGGGTCATCACTTCTTGGTCCTGTGAATAAAGGTTCAGGTCATAGAGTGACCTTGTCCATAGAATGTGCCTCGTGTGGGATTTGTGCCATTGAGTAAGGACATTAAAGAAATAGCCTAGCGAGCCACTCAAGGGCAATTAGGGATGGGCAGTGAATGAATAAAGAAAATGTAATTTTGAAGAGTAATCACTGTTGTAATGTAGGAAAAACAGCAGCCAATTTGCGCACAGCAAGCTCCCACAAACAGCATTTTTTTTTGTTCTACTGAGGGATAAATATTGCCAGGCCTATTCCTCCTCTCCAGGAAACTCTGGTTTGCAGATTTGCAGGCAAACAGTTGCAGGAGCTCCTTCCTCCACAAGCTCACAGCTCCAAGTGAATAGGCCACGCCCACAACAGCTCTACAACTCTTTTTTAGAAAACAAAATTGAACAGTTAAATCAAGTGCCCCCTGATCTGGGGGACACGCCAAACACTTATCAAGGCCCTTTTGTATTTTGTGTGTTTTTGTTTGGGCACTAAAATCATACATTACACAAGTGCCCCCTATAAAAGGGGGGGGGGGGGCGACTCTAAAACCAGCAATAAAACAAATTAAACTTTAAAACATATAAAATCAAATTAAAATTTGGTTGCCGGGTGTGATGATGCACTCCAGTCCCTCCGGCGTCCACCTCTCGCGGAAGGCCGCGAGCGTACCGGTGGACACCGCATGCTCCATCTCCAGGGACACCCTGGCTCAGATGTAACCGCGGAAGAGAGGCAGGCAGTCAGGCTGAACGACCCCCTTGACCGCCCGCTGCCTGGACCGGCGGAAGGCCCCCTTGGCCGTGCCCAGGAGCAGTCCAAGAGGAGGCCTTCCTGCTCCCCTCCGCATAGGGTGCCCAAAGATCAGGAGTGTGGGACTGAAGAGCAACCAGAATTTGAGGAGCAGCCTTTTCAAATATTGGAAGAGGGGCTGCAACCTCACACATTCCACATGTACACGGAACACGGACTCTTCCAGACCACAGAAATTGCAGGCGGTCTGGAAGTCCGTGAACTGACTTAAAAACTTGCTGCACGGGACTTCTCCATGCACCACCCTCCAGGCCAAGTCCCCGATAAATAGTGCGAGGACTCCCGCGTAGAGTGCACTCCATCGGGGATCCCCACCTCCTCCAGACGGCAAGATGGTACGCCATTGCGTGTCCGGACGGCAGACGAGGATGGCAAGGTTGAGAGTGTGCAGGAGCAGCCCGTACAGGAAACCCCTCCGCGCAGAACTGAAAGGCACGGAGGGGATTTCCCCGAGGCGGCTCAAGTTGTGAGTCACCGGCTCACGAGGGAGGTTTTGGGGCTTGGCGCCAATGAGGAATTCCGTCCGGACGGGGGTCAGTTCGAACGGGATCTCCCCACGTGCTTGAGCCTCTGTGACACACCTAACGGAGTCAGGGCCCAACGCTGTTTTTAGCAACTCGATGGCATCGGCCGCGCGACGGACGTCGGCCCAATTTAGGCGCCGTGCCAGCATGTCTGACACCATCCAGCCCGCTCCTCCGCCATCGAGCAGGTCCCTGACCCTGGTCACGTCGCCAGCCACAGCCCTCTCGTCCGCCTGCCACCTAAAACCTCGGTCGTGGAGGTACGGATTCCCGAGCAGCGGCTCCTGCAGGACAGTCGCCACTCCAGCCGGTGGAGAGCTGCGCTTGGTGGAGACTTTGTTCCAGACCCTGATGAGTTCCTGGTAAAAGACAGACAGCCCCTGGACGGCGGTCCTGACGCCCCTCAGGCTCACAAACAGGAGCCGCGTGTCATAATTGAGGCTGTGCTGCTGGCGGAAGAAATACGTCGCCAGCGCATGCCACCTACGAGGGGGCTCGACGTAAAGGTATCTCTGCAGGGTCTGAAGATGGAAAGTCGCCAGCTGGGTGCTGACGCACACCAACGACTGACTGCCCTCCCTAAGCGGGAGACTCAAAGCAGCAGAGACCCACCCAGTGCTTCCTGTTGTTCCAGAAGAAGTCCACCAGCTTCTTCTGTATCTTAGTGACAAACGCAGGGAGAGGGGTCAAAGTGACCAGCCGGTACCACCGCATCGCGGCCACCAGCTGGTTTATGACCAGCGCTCGACCCCTGTAGGACAGCACTCGGAGCAGTCCTGTCCAGCGCCCTAGGCGAGCGGTGACCTTGGCCTCCAGCTCCTGCCAGTTTGCCGGCCAGGCTCCCTCGTCGGGGCTAAGGTAGACTCCCAGAGAGAGGAGATGGGTTGTGCTCCAGGCAAAAGGCCTGAGCTCCTCCGGCAGGGAGTCCACCCGCCACTGACCCACCAGGAGTCCGGAACATTTCTCTCAGTTGATCCTGGCAGAGCATGCGGCCGAGTAAATCTCCTGGCACTCACGCATCCTCCGCAGGTCAGCGGGATCCTCAACCGTGAGTTGCACGTCATCGGTGTAAGCCGAGAGGATGACCTCCACGCCCGGCCCTTGCAGAGCCAGTCCCATCAACCTCTTCCACAAGTGGCGCAGGAAAGGCTCCCTGCAGATGACATATAAGTGGCCGGACATAGGGTATCCCTGGTGCACCCCTCTCCCAAAGCGAAGGGACGCCATCAAAGACCCATTAGCCTTAATCAGACACTCTGCAGCGGTGTACAAAAATCGGATCCAGGCGACGGAATGCGTCCCGGATCCGAAAGCGCGCAGAGTTCCGAACAGATATTCGAGATCCATCCTGTCGAACGCCTTCTCTTGGTCTCGGGAAAGGAAGGCGACTGACAGACCAGCCTCCTAGGAATGATGGATCAGGTCCCAGACCAGATGGATGTTATCACGGATTGTCTGGCCTGGGACCGTGTAGGACTGGTTGGGGTGGATCATGTGGTCCAGCACGGCGCCAAGGCGAGCAGACTTCACCCTGGCAAAAATGTTGTAATCCGTGCTGAGGAAGGAGACCGGGCACCAGTTCTTAGGCAGCAGGATGATGACTGCCTTGCGCCAAGAGAGGGGCAGCTCCCCAGTCGCCAGACTTTCCCACAGGACCCGCATGTAGTCGCCCCCCAGGATGTCCCAGAACGCCCTGTGTAACTTCACGGACAGCCTGTCCAGCCTCGGGGCCTTTCACCTCGAGAGCTGGTCGAGGGCACTGGTCAACTCAGACAATAATGACCAGATAAACTGTTTTTGTTATGTTGATTGAGGGATAAATATTAGCCAGGACACCTGGGATAACTCCCCCGCTCTTCTTCAAAATGGTGCCATGGGATCTTTGACATCCACCTGAGAGAGCAGACGGCACCTCAGTTTGATTTCTCACCTGAATGACGGCACCTCGGACAGTGTAGCACTCCCTCAGCATTGAACTGGAGTTTCAGCCGAGATTTCTGTGCTCGGGTCTGTGGAGTGGGACTTGAACCCACAACCTTCTGGCTCAGAAGCAAAAGTGCTACGCACGGGGCCACGCTGACACACTTGTGTCAGCAACTGTACATGTACAGCAGACAGCGGGTAAAGTATCAAGAACAAATCGCATCAAGAATGCTTTGATAAATTGCTTCCAATTAATTATCATTAATTTTGTAATGTTTTTCATTAAGTGAATGATATTGCTGGTGGAAGAGACTGGGAAGAATCAGTATGCTTGGCAGTGCGAGGAGCCTAATTTCACACCAACAGATGACGAAACAGAAACATTGGCATAGTTTAGCGTGAGGTGTGTGTGTAGACACCCCACTGCCCCTCGCCCGCCCTCCCACTGCACTGTCAGGCCTGCTACCATCTCCAAACACATTTCCCACTGATGTCACCAGTACGCAAAGAAAAAAAATAAAAAACAGGAGGAAGGAACAAACATAACTGACAGTCAATAAGATGCATGGATGGATCGGCTTGAACCAGATGTGCCTGGCGTGGTACAAGCTACACAGAGCAAGAATGACCTGACGGAGGCCTGGTCTGTGCTGACTTGCCTGATCCTGACTCCGCACACCCAGGGAATGGTAATGAAGCCCGACCCCGACTATTGGCCAGGACTCAGACTGCTCCCACCACAACACCCCAGGCCTTCGCCCCTCATTCCAGGCCCACTTCCCCCACCCCAGGCTCACTCCCCACACCCCAGGCCCACTCTCCCCCACCCCAGGCCCACTCTTCCCCACGTCAGGCCCATTCTCCCCCACCCCAGGCCCACTCTCCCCCACCCCAGGCCCATTCTCCCCCACCCCAAGCCCACTCCCACCACCCCAGGCCTACTCTCCCCCACGTCAGGCCCACTCCCACCGCCCCAGGCCCACTCTCCCCCACCCCAGGCCCACTCTCCCCCACCCCAGGCCCACTCTCCCCCACCCCAGGCCCACTCCCACCACCCCAGGCCCACTCCCACCACCCCAGGCCCACTCCCCCTGCCCCAGGCCCACTTCCCCCCACCCCAGGCCCACTCTCCCCCACCCCAGACCCACTCCCCCGGCCAACACACACACTCTCCCCGCGCCATACCTACTCCCCTCGCCACAGGCTCACTGCCCCCGCCACAGGCTCACTCTCCACCACCATAGGCCCACTCCCCCCCACCCTAAGCTCACTCCCCTTGCCCCAGGCCCATTTCCCCCGCCCCAGGCCCACTCCTCTCGGCCCGCAGGCCCACTCCCCTTGCCCCCAGGCCCACTCCCCTCGCACCCAGGCCCACTCTCTCGCCTTGCCCCAGGCCCACTCCCCTCACCCAGGCCCACTTCCCCCTCACCCCAGGCCCACTCCCCCCCCCGCCCCAGGCCCACTCCCCTCGCCCAAGGCACACTCAACCTCCCCCGCCCCAGGCCCATTACCTCCCCAAACCCAGGTTCACCCCCCGCCCACCGCAGGCCCACTCTGCCCCCACCCCAGGCCCACTCCCCATGCCCTAGGCCCACTCCTCCCACTCCCTCTTCCCCAGGCCCACTCTCCCCATCCGAGGCCCACTTCCCTCGCCCCAGGCCCACTCCCCCTGCCCCAGGCCCATTCCCCCCCCGCCCCAGCCTGACACACACTCCCCCCTGCCCCAAGCCCATGGTCCCCAACCGAGGGAAAGGTCAAACAGTAATCCACCCCATGCTCAGAGATGCTGGGAGAGAAGCATTTTAAATAACAAGTTACACACAGAGGCACACACACACACACACACACACACACACACACACACATACACAAACAGAGGCACACACACACGTAATCTAAATCTAACACACACATGCCCACACATACCTACACATACACATGCTATTTCACGCACACACGCAGTCCCTCACACATGCACACAGATGTAGGTACATGCACATTCACTTGCACACACTGACACATACACATACACAGACACCCCCCTCCCACACGCACACGTATGCACATGCACACACACACACAGGCACGTGTACACGACATAGACAAACGTATCCTCACACAAACACATGCACACACACCGGCTCACACACATAGCCAAATGCACACACTCATGCAGACTGACAGAAATGTGGACACGCAGACATACACATGCAAAAATGTACACACACACACACACACTAACTGTCCCAAACACTCATTCACACACACAAGAGACAAGCAGACACATACTGCAACACACACTCGCACGCGCGCACACTCACTCTCTCTCTGACATACGTAGGCACAATCACAAACACACACGCAGACACAACATACATAAAGACAAACTTAGAGACACAGGTCTGCACACAATTATAAATGCACGGATACATCTACACGTGTGCGCATAAGCACACTTACACACATGCATAAACACACATACATGTACATATACGGAAAAGTTGTATTTCCTGCACATATGTACTTGTAGGCATACACGCATTTGCACGTATATATGCACAAACACACATACACACGTTCTGTCCTTCGGATTAGACAATTGGCCTGTGCCATTGGTTGTGGTTGAGTCAATGATCCTGAGCCATTATATGAAGAAAAATAACAGAATTCTCCACAGGACCATGGCAACATCTCTCCCTCGACCAGCACCAACAAAAAGATATTGATTGATTATTCTTCTCAATGTTGTTTCCAGGAACCTTGATTTATGCAAAACAGCTTCCACATTTGCCCACAATAACAGGCTTGAGACAGTCCAAGCGATGTGGTAAGCCTTTCTTCAACAAGCTGAGCTCTCTCCAGGCAGCACTCACTGCTGTGTGAGATCTGGGAGGCTGCCAATATTCCCAATAATACCAGGTTAGTTCAATAATACCAACTTACAACAAGCCAGCAGTGGGTTTAGAATTCAATTGCTGCCATTCCGAAGTGATCCATAATTAAAATGCGAGGTGGCTAATGAGAGCTCAGCAGGGAATCTAGCAGTAGCATTGCAGTACAATAGTCATATATCGTTTATAATTCATGCTTGATGTGAAATGTTCCTTTGAGCTGGATGGTGAATCCTCAGAGGATCCATGGCCTATATCCAGAGTGGAGATGGTCACGCAAAATCACAGACTCTGTGGTCTCAGGTCAGCCAAGATCAGCTTTCTATTTTTGCTTTGTGTTTTGATATGTGTTTTAAGTCTGCAGCAGCAGTTGAGAATCGGCAGATCTCTATCTGCAGTGAGACACTGAATATCAGACAGTGTCCTCACTGACAGACTGAACATCAGACAGTGTTCTTACTGAGAGACACTGAACATCAGACAGTGTTCTTACTGAGAGACTGAACATCAGACAGTGTCCTTACTGAGACACTGAACAGCAGACGGTGTCCTTGCTGAGAAACTGAACATCAGACAGTGTCCTTGCTGAGAAAACATAGAAACATAGAAAATAGGTGCAGGAGAAGGCCATTCAGCCCTTCTAGCCTGCACCGCCATTCAATGAGTTCATGGCTGAACATGAAACTTCAGTACCCCCTTCCTGCTTTATCGCCATAACCCTTGATCCCCCGAGTAGTAAGGACTTCATCTAACTCCCTTTTGAATATATTTAGTGAATTGGCCTCAACTACTTTCTGTGGTAGAGAATTCCACAGGTTCACCACTCTCTGGGTGAAGAAGCTTCTCCTCATCTCGGTCCTAAATGGCTTACCCCTTATCCTCAGACTGTGACCCCTGGTTCTGGACTTCCCCGATATTGGGAACATTCTTCCTGCATCTAACCTGTCTAAACCCGTCAGAATTTTAAACGTTTCCATGAGGTCCCCTCTCATTCTTCTGAACTCCAGTGAATACAAGCCCAGTTGATCCAATCTTTCTTGATAGGTCAGTCCCGCCATCCTGGGAATCAATCTGGTGAATCTTCGCTGCACTCCCTCAATAGCAAGAATGTCCTTCCTCAAGTTAGGAGACCAAAACTGTACACAATACTCCAGGTGTGGCCTCACCAAGGCCCTGTACAACTGTAGCAACACCTCCCTGCCCCTGTACTCAAATCCCCTCGCTATGAAGGCCAACATGCCATTTGCTTTCTTAACCACCTGCTGTACCTGCATGCCAACCTTCAATGACTGATGTACCATGACACCCAGGTCTCGTTGCACCTTCCCTTTTCCTAATCTGTCACCATTCAGATAATAGTCTGTCTCTCTGTTTTTACCACCAAAGTGGATAACCTCACATTTATCCACATTATACTTCATCTGCCATGCATTTGCCCACTCACCTAACCTATCCAAGTCACTCTGCAGCCTAATAGCATCCTCCTCGCAGCTCACACTGCCACCCAACTTAGTGTCATCCGCAAATTTGGAGATACTGCATTTAATCCCCTCGTCTAAATCATTAATATACAATGTAAACAGCTGGGGCCCCAGCACAGAACCTTGCGGCACCCCACTAGTCACTGCCTGCCATTCTGAAAAGTACCCGTTTACTCCTACTCCTTGCTTCCTGTCTGACAACCAGTTCTCAATCCACGTCAGCACACTACCCCCAATCCCATGTGCTTTAAATTTGCACATTAATCTCTTGTGTGGGACCTTGTCGAAAGCCTTCTGAAAGTCCAAATATACCACATCAACTGGTTCTCCTTTGTCCAATTTACTGGAAACATCTTCAAAAAATTCCAGAAGATTTGTCAAGCATGATTTCCCTTTCACAAATCCATGCTGACTTGGACCTATCATGTCACCATTTTCCAGATGCACTGCTATGACATCCTTAATAATTGATTCCATCATTTTACCCACTACTGAGGTCAGGCTGACCGGTCTATAATTCCCTGTTTTCTCTCTCCCTCCTTTTTTAAAAAGTGGGGTTACATTGGCTACCCTCCACTCCATAGGAACTGATCCAGAGTCAATGGAATGTTGGAAAATGACTGTCAATGCATCCGCTATTTCCAAGGCCACCTCCTTAAGTACGCTGGGATGCAGTCCATCAGGCCCTGGGGATTTATCGGCCTTCAAGCCCATCAAATTCCCCAACACAATTTCCCGACTAATAATGATTTCCCTCAGTTCCCTCTCCTTACTAGACCCTCTGACCCCTTTTATATCCAGAAGGTTGTTTGTATCCTCCTTAGTGAATACCGAACCAAACTGAACATCAGACAGTGTCCTTACTGAGAGAGACTGAACATCAGACATTGTCCTGACTGAGAAACTGAACATCAGACAGTCTTCTTACTGAGAGACTGAACATCAGTCAGTGTCCTTACTGAGAGACACTGAACATGTGACTGTGTCCTTACTGAGCGACACTGAACATCAGACAGCGTCCTGAGTGAGAGACTGAACATCAGACAGTGTCCTTACTGAGAGACACTGAGCATCAGACAGTGTCCTGAGTGAGAGACTGAACATCAGACAGTGTCCTTACGGAGAGAGACTGAACATCAGACAGTGTCCTGAGTGAGAGACTGAACATCAGACAGTGTCCTTACGGAGAGACACTGAACATCAGAGAATGTCCTTACTGAGAGACACTGAACATCAGAAAGTGTCCTGACTGAGAGACTGGACATCAGACAGTGTCCTTACTGAGAGACACTGAACATCAGACAGCGTCCTGAGTGAGAGACTGAACATCAGCCCATGACCTTACTGAGAAACTGAACATCAGACAGTGTCCTTACTGAGTGACAATGAACATCAGACCGTGTCCGGACTGAGTTACTGAACATCAGACAGCGTCCTGAGTGAGACAGTGAACATCAGACAGTGTCCTTACTGAGAGATATGAACATCAGTGTCCTTCCTGAGAGACTGAACATCAGACAGCATCCTGAGTGAGACACTGAACATCAGACAGTGTCCTTACTGAGAGACTAAGCATCAGACAGTGTCCTCACTGAGAGACTGAACATCAGACAGTGTCCTTACGGAGAGAGACTGAACATCAGGCAGTGTCCTTACTGAGAGAGACTGAACATCAGACAGTGTCCTTACCGAGAGACACTGAACATCAGACAGTGTCCTGACTGAGAGACTGAACATCAGACAGTGTCCTTACTGAGAGACTGAACATCAGCCATTGTCCTGACTGAGAGACTGAACATCAGAGAGTGTCCTAACTGAAGGACACAGAACGTCAGACTGTGTCCTGAATGAGAGACACTAAACATCAGACAGTGTCCTGACTGAGAGACACTGTACAACAGACAGTGTCCTGACTGAGAGACACTGAACATCAGACAGTGTCCTGACTGAGACACTGAACATCAGAGAATGTCCTTACTGAGAGACACTGAACAACAGACAGCGTCCTGAGTGAGAGACTGAACATCAGACAGTGTCCTGAGTGAGAGACTGAACATCAGACAGTGTCCTTACTGAGAAACTGAACCTATGACAGTGTCCTTACTGAGACACACTGAACCTCAGACAGTGTCCTTACTGAGAGACTGAACATCAGACAGTGTCCTTCCTGAGAGACTGAACATCAGACATTGTCCTGACTGAGACACTGAACATCAGACAGTTTCCTTACTGAGACACTGAACATCAGAGAATGTCCTTACTGAGAGACACTGAACAACAGACAGCGTCCTGAGTGAGAGACTGAACATCAGACAGTGTCCTGAGTGAGAGACTGAACATCAGACAGTGTCCTTACTGAGTGACACTGAACATCAGACCGTGTCCTTACTGAGAGACACTAATCAGACAGTGTCCTGACTGAGAGACACTGAACATCAGACAGTGTCTTGACTGAGTGACACTGAACATCAGACAGTGTCCTGACTGAGAAACTGAACATCAGACAGTATCCTTACTGAGAGAGACTAAACATCAGACAGTGTCCTTACTGAGAAACGGAACATCAGATCGTGTCCTTACTGAGAGACTGAACATCAGAAAGTGTCCTTACTGAGAGAGACTGAACATCAGACAGTGTCCTTACTGAGACACTGAACATCAGACAGTGTCCTTACTGAGAAACTGAACATCAGACAGTGTCCTTACTGAGAGACTGAACATCAGACCGTGTCTTGACTGAGACTGAACATCAGAAATTGTCCTTATTGAGAGAGTGAACATCAGACAGTGTCCTTACTGAGACACTGAACATCAGACAGTGTCCTTACTGAGACACTGAACATCAGACCGTGTCCTGACTGAGAGACACTGAACATCAGACAGTGTCCTGACTAAGAGACACTGAACATCAGACAGGGTCCTGACTGAGAGACACTGAACATCAGACAGTGTCCTTACTGAGACACTGAACATCAGACAGTGTCCTTACTGAGAAACTGAACATCAGACAGTGTCGTTACTGAGAGACTGAACATCAGACCGTGTCTTGACTGAGACTGAACATCAGAAATTGTCCTTAATGAGAGAGTGAACATCAGACAGTGTCCTTACTGAGACACTGAACATCAGACAGTGTCCTTACTGAGACACTGAACATCAGACCGTGTCCTGACTGAGAGACACTGAACATCAGACAGTGTCCTGACTAAGAGACACTGAACATCAGACAGTGTCCTGACTGAGAGACACTGAACATCAGACAGTGTCCTGACTGAGAGACACTGAACATCAGACAGTGTCCTTACTGAGCGACACTGAACATCAGACAGTGTCCTGAGTGAGAGACTGAACATCAGTGTCCTGAGTGAGACACTGAACATCACATAGTGTCCTTACTGAGAGACACTGAGCATCAGACAGTGTCCTGAGTGAGAGACTGAACATCAGGCAGTGTCCTTACGGAGAGAGACTGAACATCAGACAGTGTCCTGAGTGAGAGACTGAACATCAGACAGTGTCCTTATGGAGAGACACTGAACATCAGAGAATGTCCTTACTGAGAGACACTGAACATCAGAAAGTGTCCTTATTGAGAGACTGAACATCAGACAGTGTCCTTACTGAGAGACACTGAACATCAGACAGCGTCCTGAGTGAGAGACTGAACATCAAACAGAGTCCTTACTGAGAGACTGAACATCAGACCGTGTCTTGACTGAGACTGAACATCGGAAATTGTCCTTAATGAGAGAGTGAACATCAGACAGTGTCCTTACTGAGACACTGAACATCAGACAGTGTCCTGACTGAGACACTAAACATCAGACCGTGTCCTGACTGAGAGACACTGAACATCAGACAGTGTCCTGACTAAGAGACACTGAACATCAGACAGTGTCCTGACTGAGAGACACTGAACATCAGACAGTGTCCTGACTGAGAGACACTGAACATCAGACCGTGTCCTGACTGAGAAACTGAACATCAGACAGTGTCCTGACTGAGAGACACTGAACATCAGACAGTGTCCTGACTGAGAGACACTGAACATCAGACAGTGTCCTTACGGAGATACTGAACATCAGACAGTGTCCTTACGGAGAGAGGCTGAACATCAGACAGTTTCCTGACTAAGATACTGAACATCAGAAAGTATCCTTACTGAGACACTGAACATCAGACAGTGTCCTTACTGAGAAACTGAACATCAGATCGTGTTCTTACTGAGAGACTGAACATCAGAAAGTGTCCTTAATGAGACGGAAAATCAGACAATATCCTTACTGAGAGACTGAACATCAGACAGTGTCTTTCCTGAGAGACTGAACATCAGACCGTGTCCTGACTGAGAAACTGAACATCAGAAAGTGTCCTTACTGAGAGACTGAACATCAGACAGTGTCCTTACTGAGCGACACTGAACATCAGACAGCGTCCTGAGTGAGAGACTGAACATCAGACAGTGTCCTTACTGAGAGAGACTGAACATCAGACAGTGTCCTTACAGAGAGACATTGAACATCAGACAGTCTCCTTACTGAGATACTGAACATCAGAAAGTATCCTTACTGAGACACTGAACATCAGACAGTGTCCTTACTGAGAAACTGAACATCAGACAGTGTCCTTACTGAGAGACTGAACATCAGACCGTGTCCTGACTGAGACTGAACATCAGAAAGTGTCCTGACTGAGAGACTGAACATCAGAGAGTGTCCTAACTGAAGGACACAGAACGTCAGACTGTGTCCTGAATGAGAGACACTAAACATCAGATAGCGTCCTGACTGAGAGACACTGTACAACAGACAGTGTCCTGACTGAGAGACACTGAACATCAGACAGTGTCCTGACTGAGAGACTGAACCTCAGACAGTGTCCTTACTGAGAGACACTGAACATCAGACAGCGTCCTGAGTGAGAGACTGAACATCAGACAGTGTCCTGAGTGAGAGACTGAACATCAGACAGTGTACTTACTGAGAGACTGAACATCAGACAGAGTCCTTAATGAGAATCTGAACATCAGACCGTATCCTTACTGAGAAACTGAACATATGACAGTGTCCTTACTGAGACACACTGAACCTCAGACAGTGTCCTTACTGAGAGACTGAACATCAGACAGTGTCCTTCCTGAGAGACTGAACATCAGACATTGTCCTGACTGAGACACTGAACATCAGACAGTTTCCTTACTGAGACACTGAACATCAGAGAATGTCCTTACTGAGAGACACTGAACAACAGACAGCGTCCTGAGTGAGAGACTGAACATCAGACAGTGTCCTGAGTGAGAGACTGAACATCAGACAGTGTCCTTACTGAGAAACTGAACATATGACAGTGTCCTTACTGAGACACACTGAACCTCAGACAGTGTCCTTACTGAGAGACTGAACATCAGACAGTGTCCTTCCTGAGAGACTGAACATCAGACATTGTCCTGACTGAGACACTGAACATCAGACAGTTTCCTTACTGAGACACTGAACATCAGAGAATGTCCTTACTGAGAGACACTGAACAACAGACAGCGTCCTGAGTGAGAGACTGAACATCAGACAGTGTCCTGAGTGAGAGACTGAACATCAGACAGTGTCCTTACTGAGTGACACTGAACATCAGACCGTGTCCTTACTGAGAGACACTAATCAGACAGTGTCCTGACTGAGAGACACTGAACATCAGACAGTGTCTTGACTGAGTGACACTGAACATCAGACCGTGTCCTGACTGAGAAACTGAACATCAGACAGTATCCTTACTGAGAGAGACTGAACATCAGACAGTGTCCTTACTGAGACACTGAACATCAGACAGTGTCCTGACTGAGAAACTGAACATCAGACATTGTCCTGACGAAGAGACACTGAACATCAGACAGTCTCCTGACTAAGATACTGAACATCAGAAAGTATCCTTACTGAGACACTGAACATCAGACAGTGTCCTTACTGAGAAACGGAACATCAGATCGTGTCCTTACTGAGAGACTGAACATCAGAAAGTGTCCTTAATGAGACGGAAAATCAGACAATATCCTTACTGAGTGACTGAACATCAGACATTGTCCTGATTGAGAGACACTGAACATCAGACCGTGTCCTGACTGAGAAACTGAACATCAGAAAGTGTCCTGACTGAGAGACTGAACATCAGACAGTGTCCTTACTGAGAAACTGAACATCAGACAGTGTCCTTACTGAGAGACTGAACATCAGACCGTGTCTTGACTGAGACTGAACATCAGAAATTGTCCTTATTGAGAGAGTGAACATCAGACAGTGTCCTTACTGAGACACTGAACATCAGACAGTGTCCTTACTGAGACACTGAACATCAGACCGTGTCCTGACTGAGAGACACTGAACATCAGACAGTGTCCTGACTAAGAGACACTGAACATCAGACAGGGTCCTGACTGAGAGACACTGAACATCAGACAGTGTCCTTACTGAGACACTGAACATCAGACAGTGTCCTTACTGAGAAACTGAACATCAGACAGTGTCGTTACTGAGAGACTGAACATCAGACCGTGTCTTGACTGAGACTGAACATCAGAAATTGTCCTTAATGAGAGAGTGAACATCAGACAGTGTCCTTACTGAGACACTGAACATCAGACAGTGTCCTTACTGAGACACTGAACATCAGACCGTGTCCTGACTGAGAGACACTGAACATCAGACAGTGTCCTGACTAAGAGACACTGAACATCAGACAGTGTCCTGACTGAGAGACACTAAACATCAGACAGTGTCCTGACTGAGAGACACTGAACATCAGACAGTGTCCTTACTGAGCGACACTGAACATCAGACAGTGTCCTGAGTGAGAGACTGAACATCAGTGTCCTGAGTGAGACACTGAACATCACATAGTGTCCTTACTGAGAGACACTGAGCATCAGACAGTGTCCTGAGTGAGAGACTGAACATCAGGCAGTGTCCTTACGGAGAGAGACTGAACATCAGACAGTGTCCTGAGTGAGAGACTGAACATCAGACAGTGTCCTTATGGAGAGACACTGAACATCAGAGAATGTCCTTACTGAGAGACACTGAACATCAGAAAGTGTCCTTACTGAGAGACTGAACATCAGACAGTGTACTTACTGAGAGACTGAACATCAGACAGAGTCCTTAATGAGAATCTGAACATCAGACCGTATCCTTACTGAGAAACTGAACATATGACAGTGTCCTTACTGAGACACACTGAACCTCAGACAGTGTCCTTACTGAGAGACTGAACATCAGACAGTGTCCTTCCTGAGAGACTGAACATCAGACATTGTCCTGACTGAGACACTGAACATCAGACAGTTTCCTTACTGAGACACTGAACATCAGAGAATGTCCTTACTGAGAGACACTGAACAACAGACAGCGTCCTGAGTGAGAGACTGAACATCAGACAGTGTCCTGAGTGAGAGACTGAACATCAGACAGTGTCCTTACTGAGAAACTGAACATATGACAGTGTCCTTACTGAGACACACTGAACCTCAGACAGTGTCCTTACTGAGAGACTGAACATCAGACAGTGTCCTTCCTGAGAGACTGAACATCAGACATTGTCCTGACTGAGACACTGAACATCAGACAGTTTCCTTACTGAGACACTGAACATCAGAGAATGTCCTTACTGAGAGACACTGAACAACAGACAGCGTCCTGAGTGAGAGACTGAACATCAGACAGTGTCCTGAGTGAGAGACTGAACATCAGACAGTGTCCTTACTGAGTGACACTGAACATCAGACCGTGTCCTTACTGAGAGACACTAATCAGACAGTGTCCTGACTGAGAGACACTGAACATCAGACAGTGTCTTGACTGAGTGACACTGAACATCAGACCGTGTCCTGACTGAGAAACTGAACATCAGACAGTATCCTTACTGAGAGAGACTGAACATCAGACAGTGTCCTTACTGAGACACTGAACATCAGACAGTGTCCTGACTGAGAAACTGAACATCAGACATTGTCCTGACGAAGAGACACTGAACATCAGACAGTCTCCTGACTAAGATACTGAACATCAGAAAGTATCCTTACTGAGACACTGAACATCAGACAGTGTCCTTACTGAGAAACGGAACATCAGATCGTGTCCTTACTGAGAGACTGAACATCAGAAAGTGTCCTTAATGAGACGGAAAATCAGACAATATCCTTACTGAGTGACTGAACATCAGACATTGTCCTGATTGAGAGACACTAAACATCAGACCGTGTCCTGACTGAGAAACTGAACATCAGAAAGTGTCCTGACTGAGAGACTGAACATCAGACAGTGTCCTTACTGAGTGACACTGAACATCAGACCGTGTCCTGACTGAGAAACTGAACATCAGACAGTGTCCTTACTGAGAGAGACTGAACATCAGACAGTGTCCTTACTGAGACACTGAACATCAGACAGTGTCCTTACTGAGAAACTGAACATCAGACAGTGTCCTTACTGAGAGACTGAACATCAGACCGTGTCTTGACTGAGATTGAACATCAGAAATTGTCCTCATTGAGAGAGTGAACATCAGACAGTGTCCTTACTGAGACACTGAACATCAGACAGTGTCCTTACTGAGACACTGAACATCAGACCGTGTCCTGACTGAGAGACACTGAACATCAGACCGTGTCCTGACTGAGAGACACTGAACATCAGACAGTGTCCTGACTAAGAGACACTGAACATCAGACAGTGTCCTGACTGAGAGACACTGAACATCAGACAGTGTCCTGACTGAGAGACACTGAACATCAGACAGTGTCCTGACTGAGAGACACTGAACATCAGACAGTGTCCTGACTGAGAAACTGAACATCAGACAGTGTCCTTACTGAGAGAGACTGAACATCAGACAGTGTCCTTACTGAGACACTGAACATCAGACAGTGTCCTTACTGAGAAACTGAACATCAGACAGTGTCCTTACTGAGAGACTGAACATCAGACCGTGTCTTGACTGAGATTGAACATCAGAAATTGTCCTCATTGAGAGAGTGAACATCAGACAGTGTCCTTACTGAGACACTGAACATCAGACAGTGTCCTTACTGAGACACTGAACATCAGACCGTGTCCTGACTGAGAGACACTGAACATCAGACCGTGTCCTGACTGAGAGACACTGAACATCAGACAGTGTCCTGACTAAGAGACACTGAACATCAGACAGTGTCCTGACTGAGAGACACTGAACATCAGACAGTGTCCTGACTGAGAGACACTGAACATCAGACAGTGTCCTGACTGAGAGACACTGAACATCAGACAGTGTCCTGACTGAGAAACTGAACATCAGACAGTGTCCTTACTGAGAGAGACTGAACATCAGACAGTGTCCTTACTGAGACACTGAACATCAGACAGTGTCCTTACTGAGAAACTGAACATCAGACAGTGTCCTTACTGAGAGACTGAACATCAGACCGTGTCTTGACTGAGATTGAACATCAGAAATTGTCCTCATTGAGAGAGTGAACATCAGACAGTGTCCTTACTGAGACACTGAACATCAGACAGTGTCCTTACTGAGACACTGAACATCAGACCGTATCCTGACTGAGAGACACTGAACATCAGACCGTGTCCTGACTGAGAGACACTGAACATCAGACAGTGTCCTGACTAAGAGACACTGAACATCAGACAGTGTCCTGACTGAGAGACACTGAACTTCAGACAGTGTCCTGACTGAGAGACACTGAACATCAGACAGTGTCCTGACTGAGAGACACTGAACATTAGACAGTGTCCTTACGGAGATACTGAACATCAGACAGTGTCCTTACGGAGAGAGACTGAACATCAGACAATCTCCTGACTAAGATACTGAACATCAGAAAGTATCCTTACTGAGACACTGAACATCAGACAGTGTCCTTACTGAGAAACTGAACATCAGATCGTGTCCTTACTGAGAGACTGAACATCAGAATGTGTCCTTAATGAGACGGAAAATCAGACAATATCCTTACTGAGAGACTGAACATCAGACAGTGTCCTTCCTGAGAGACTGAACATCAGACCGTGTCCTGACTGAGAAACTGAACATCAGAAAGTGTCCTTACTGAGAGACTGAACATCAGACAGTGTCCTTACTGAGCGACACTGAACATCAGACAGCGTCCTGAGTGAGAGACTGAACATCAGTGTCCTGAGTGAGACACTGAACATCACATAGTGTCCTTACTGAGAGACACTGAGCATCAGACAGTGTCCTGAGTGAGAGACTGAACATCAGGCAGTGTCCTTACGGAGAGAGACTGAACATCAGACAGTGTCCTGAGTGAGAGACTGAACATCAGACAGTGTCCTTACGGAGAGACACTGAACATCAGAGAATGTCCTTACTGAGAGACACTGAACATCAGAAAGTGTCCTTACTGAGAGACTGAACATCAGACAGTGTCCTTACTGAGAGACACTGAACATCAGACAGCGTCCTGAGTGAGAGACTGAACATCAGCCCATGACCTTACTGAGAAACTGAACATCAGACAGTGTCCTTACTGAGACACTGAACATCAGACAGTGTCCTTACTGAGAAACTGAACATCAGACAGTGTCCTTACTGAGAGACTGAACATCAGACCGTGTCTTGACTGAGACTGAACATCGGAAATTGTCCTTAATGAGAGACTGAACATCAGACAGTGTCCTTACTGAGACACTGAACATCAGACAGTGTCCTTACTGAGACACTAAACATCAGACCGTGTCCTGACTGAGAGACACTGAACATCAGACAGTGTCCTGACGAAGAGACACTGAACATCAGACAGTGTCCTGACTGAGAGACACTGAACATCAGACAGTGTCCTGACTGAGAGACACTGAACATCAGACCGTGTCCTGACTGAGAAACTGAACATCAGACAGTGTCCTGACTGAGAGACACTGAACATCAGACAGTGTCCTGACTGAGAGACACTGAACATCAGACAGTGTCCTTACGGAGATACTGAACATCAGACAGTGTCCTTACGGAGAGAGACTGAACATCAGACAGTCTCCTGAGTGAGAGACTGAACATCACTGTCCTGAGTGAGACACTGAACAACACATAGTGTCCTTACTGAGAAACTGAACATCAGATCGTGTCCTTACTGAGAGACTGAACATCAGAAAGTGTCCTTAATGAGACGGAAAATCAGACAATATCCTTACTGAGAGACTAAACATCAGACAGTGTCCTTCCTGAGAGACTGAACATCAGACCGTGTCCTGACTGAGAAACTGAACATCAGAAAGTGTCCTTACTGAGAGACTGAACATCAGACAGTGTCCTTCCTGAGAGACTGAACATCAGACCGTGTCCTGACTGAGAAACTGAACATCAGAAAGTGTCCTTACTGAGAGACTGAACATCAGACAGTGTCCTTACGGAGAGAGGCTGAACATCAGACAGTCTCCTGACTAAGATACTGAACATCAGAAAGTAACCTTACTGAGATACTGAACATCAGACAGTGTCCTTACTGAGAAACTGAACATCAGATCGTGTCCTTACTGAGAGACTGAACATCAGAAAGTGTCCTTAATGAGACGGAAAATCAGACAATATCCTTACTGAGAGACTGAACATCAGACAGTGTCCTTCCTGAGAGACTGAACATCAGACCGTGTCCTGACTGAGAAACTGAACATCAGAAAGTGTCCTTACTGAGAGACTGAACATCAGACAGTGTCCTTACTGAGCGACACTGAACATCAGACATCGTCCTGAGTGAGAGACTGAACATCAGTGTCCTGAGTGAGACACTGAACATCACATAGTGTCCTTACTGAGTGACACTGAACATCAGACCGTGTCCTGACTGAGAAACTGAACATCAGACAGTGTCCTTACTGAGAGAGACTGAACATCAGACAGTGTCCTTACAGAGAGACATTGAACATCAGACAGTCTCCTTACTGAGATACTGAACATCAGAAAGTATCCTTACTGAGACAATGAACATCAGAGAATGTCCTTACTGAGAGACACTGAACAACAGACAGCGTCCTGAGTGAGAGACTGAACATCAGACAGTGTCCTGAGTGAGAGACTGAACATCAGACAGTGTCCTTACTGAGTGACACTGAACATCAGACCGTGTCCTTACTGAGAGACACTAATCAGACAGTGTCCTGACTGAGAGACACTGAACATCAGACAGTGTCTTGACTGAGTGACACTGAACATCAGACCGTGTCCTGACTGAGAAACTGAACATCAGACAGTATCCTTACTGAGAGAGACTGAACATCAGACAGTGTCCTTACTGAGACACTGAACATCAGACAGTGTCCTGACTGAGAAACTGAACATCAGACATTGTCCTGACGAAGAGACACTGAACATCAGACAGTCTCCTGACTAAGATACTGAACATCAGAAAGTATCCTTACTGAGACACTGAACATCAGACAGTGTCCTTACTGAGAAACGGAACATCAGATCGTGTCCTTACTGAGAGACTGAACATCAGAAAGTGTCCTTAATGAGACGGAAAATCAGACAATATCCTTACTGAGTGACTGAACATCAGACATTGTCCTGATTGAGAGACACTGAACATCAGACCGTGTCCTGACTGAGAAACTGAACATCAGAAAGTGTCCTGACTGAGAGACTGAACATCAGACAGTGTCCTTACTGAGTGACACTGAACATCAGACCGTGTCCTGACTGAGAAACTGAACATCAGACAGTGTCCTTACTGAGAGAGACTGAACATCAGACAGTGTCCTTACTGAGACACTGAACATCAGACAGTGTCCTTACTGAGAAACTGAACATCAGACAGTGTCCTTACTGAGAGACTGAACATCAGACCGTGTCTTGACTGAGATTGAACATCAGAAATTGTCCTCATTGAGAGAGTGAACATCAGACAGTGTCCTTACTGAGACACTGAACATCAGACAGTGTCCTTACTGAGACACTGAACATCAGACCGTGTCCTGACTGAGAGACACTGAACATCAGACCGTGTCCTGACTGAGAGACACTGAACATCAGACAGTGTCCTGACTAAGAGACACTGAACATCAGACAGTGTCCTGACTGAGAGACACTGAACATCAGACAGTGTCCTGACTGAGAGACACTGAACATCAGACAGTGTCCTGACTGAGAAACTGAACATCAGACAGTGTCCTTACTGAGAGAGACTGAACATCAGACAGTGTCCTTACTGAGACACTGAACATCAGACAGTGTCCTTACTGAGAAACTGAACATCAGACAGTGTCCTTACTGAGAGACTGAACATCAGACCGTGTCTTGACTGAGATTGAACATCAGAAATTGTCCTCATTGAGAGAGTGAACATCAGACAGTGTCCTTACTGAGACACTGAACATCAGACAGTGTCCTTACTGAGACACTGAACATCAGACCGTGTCCTGACTGAGAGACACTGAACATCAGACCGTGTCCTGACTGAGAGACACTGAACATCAGACAGTGTCCTGACTAAGAGACACTGAACATCAGACAGTGTCCTGACTGAGAGACACTGAACATCAGACAGTGTCCTGACTGAGAGACACTGAACATCAGACAGTGTCCTGACTGAGAGACACTGAACATCAGACAGTGTCCTTACGGAGATACTGAACATCAGACAGTGTCCTTACGGAGAGAGACTGAACATCAGACAATCTCCTGACTAAGATACTGAACATCAGAAAGTATCCTTACTGAGACACTGAACATCAGACAGTGTCCTTACTGAGAAACGGAACATCAGATCGTGTCCTTACTGAGAGACTGAACATCAGAAAGTGTCCTTAATGAGACGGAAAATCAGACAATATCCTTACTGAGTGACTGAACATCAGACATTGTCCTGATTGAGAGACACTGAACATCAGACCGTGTCCTGACTGAGAAACTGAACATCAGAAAATGTCCTGACTGAGAGACTGAACATCAGACAGTGTCCTTACTGAGTGACACTGAACATCAGACCGTGTCCTGACTGAGAAACTGAACATCAGACAGTGTCCTTACTGAGAGAGACTGAACATCAGACAGTGTCCTTACTGAGACACTGAACATCAGACAGTGTCCTTACTGAGAAACTGAACATCAGACAGTGTCCTTACTGAGAGACTGAACATCAGACCGTGTCTTGACTGAGATTGAACATCAGAAATTGTCCTCATTGAGAGAGTGAACATCAGACAGTGTCCTTACTGAGACACTGAACATCAGACAGTGTCCTTACTGAGACACTGAACATCAGACCGTGTCCTGACTGAGAGACACTGAACATCAGACCGTGTCCTGACTGAGAGACACTGAACATCAGACAGTGTCCTGACTAAGAGACACTGAACATCAGACAGTGTCCTGACTGAGAGACACTGAACATCAGACAGTGTCCTGACTGAGAGACACTGAACATCAGACAGTGTCCTGACTGAGAGACACTGAACATCAGACAGTGTCCTGACTGAGAAACTGAACATCAGACAGTGTCCTTACTGAGAGAGACTGAACATCAGACAGTGTCCTTACTGAGACACTGAACATCAGACAGTGTCCTTACTGAGAAACTGAACATCAGACAGTGTCCTTACTGAGAGACTGAACATCAGACCGTGTCTTGACTGAGATTGAACATCAGAAATTGTCCTCATTGAGAGAGTGAACATCAGACAGTGTCCTTACTGAGACACTGAACATCAGACAGTGTCCTTACTGAGACACTGAACATCAGACCGTGTCCTGACTGAGAGACACTGAACATCAGACCGTGTCCTGACTGAGAGACACTGAACATCAGACAGTGTCCTGACTAAGAGACACTGAACATCAGACAGTGTCCTGACTGAGAGACACTGAACATCAGACAGTGTCCTGACTGAGAGACACTGAACATCAGACAGTGTCCTGACTGAGAGACACTGAACATCAGACAGTGTCCTTACGGAGATACTGAACATCAGACAGTGTCCTTACGGAGAGAGACTGAACATCAGACAATCTCCTGACTAAGATACTGAACATCAGAAAGTATCCTTACTGAGACACTGAACATCAGACAGTGTCCTTACTGAGAAACTGAACATCAGATCGTGTCCTTACTGAGAGACTGAACATCAGAATGTGTCCTTAATGAGACGGAAAATCAGACAATATCCTTACTGAGAGACTGAACATCAGACAGTGTCCTTCCTGAGAGACTGAACATCAGACCGTGTCCTGACTGAGAAACTGAACATCAGAAAGTGTCCTTACTGAGAGACTGAACATCAGACAGTGTCCTTACTGAGCGACACTGAACATCAGACAGCGTCCTGAGTGAGAGACTGAACATCAGTGTCCTGAGTGAGACACTGAACATCACATAGTGTCCTTACTGAGAGACACTGAGCATCAGACAGTGTCCTGAGTGAGAGACTGAACATCAGGCAGTGTCCTTACGGAGAGAGACTGAACATCAGACAGTGTCCTGAGTGAGAGACTGAACATCAGACAGTGTCCTTACGGAGAGACACTGAACATCAGAGAATGTCCTTGCTGAGAGACACTGAACATCAGAAAGTGTCCTTACTGAGAGACTGAACATCAGACAGTGTCCTTACTGAGAGACACTGAACATCAGACAGCGTCCTGAGTGAGAGACTGAACATCAGCCCATGACCTTACTGAGAAACTGAACATCAGACAGTGTCCTTACTGAGACACTGAACATCAGACAGTGTCCTTACTGAGAAACTGAACATCAGACAGTGTCCTTACTGAGAGACTGAACATCAGACCGTGTCTTGACTGAGACTGAACATCGGAAATTGTCCTTAATGAGATACTGAACATCAGACAGTGTCCTTACTGAGACACTGAACATCAGACAGTGTCCTTACTGAGACACTAAACATCAGACAGTGTCCTTCCTGAGAGACTGAACATCAGACAGTGTCCTGACGAAGAGACACTGAACATCAGACAGTGTCCTGACTGAGAGACACTGAACATCAGACAGTGTCCTGACTGAGAGACACTGAACATCAGACCGTGTCCTGACTGAGAAACTGAACATCAGACAGTGTCCTGACTGAGAGACACTGAACATCAGACAGTGTCCTGACTGAGAGACACTGAACATCAGACAGTGTCCTTACGGAGATACTGAACATCAGACAGTGTCCTTACGGAGAGAGACTGAACATCAGACAGTCTCCTGAGTGAGAGACTGAACATCACTGTCCTGAGTGAGACACTGAACAACACATAGTGTCCTTACTGAGAAACTGAACATCAGATCGTGTCCTTACTGAGAGACTGAACATCAGAAAGTGTCCTTAATGAGACGGAAAATCAGACAATATCCTTACTGAGAGACTGAACATCAGACAGTGTCCTTCCTGAGAGACTGAACATCAGACCGTGTCCTGACTGAGAAACTGAACATCAGAAAGTGTCCTTACTGAGAGACTGAACATCAGACAGTGTCCTTACTGAGCGACACTGAACATCAGACAGCGTCCTGAGTGAGAGACTGAACATCACTGTCCTGAGTGAGACACTGAACAACACATAGTGTCCTTACTGAGTGACACTGAACATCAGACAGTGTCCTTACGGAGATACTGAACATCAGACAGTGTCCTTACGGAGAGAGGCTGAACATCAGACAGTCTCCTGACTAAGATACTGAACATCAGAAAGTAACCTTACTGAGATACTGAACATCAGACAGTGTCCTTACTGAGAAACTGAACATCAGATCGTGTCCTTACTGAGAGACTGAACATCAGAAAGTGTCCTTAATGAGACGGAAAATCAGACAATATCCTTACTGAGAGACTGAACATCAGACAGTGTCCTTCCTGAGAGACTGAACATCAGACCGTGTCCTGACTGAGAAACTGAACATCAGAAAGTGTCCTTACTGAGAGACTGAACATCAGACAGTGTCCTTACTGAGCGACACTGAACATCAGACATCGTCCTGAGTGAGAGACTGAA
This sequence comes from Pristiophorus japonicus, assembly GCF_044704955.1. Taxonomy (NCBI): domain Eukaryota; kingdom Metazoa; phylum Chordata; class Chondrichthyes; family Pristiophoridae; genus Pristiophorus; species Pristiophorus japonicus. Next base: position 60,446,556 of record NC_091990.1, on the reverse strand, counting down.
CATCAGTGTCCTGAGTGAGACACTGAACATCACATAGTGTCCTTACTGAGTGACACTGAACATCAGACCGTGTCCTGACTGAGAAACTGAACATCAGACAGTGTCCTTACTGAGAGAGACTGAACATCAGACAGTGTCCTTACAGAGAGACATTGAACATCAGACAGTCTCCTTACTGAGATACTGAACATCAGAAAGTATCCTTACTGAGACACTGAACATCAGACAGTGTCCTTACTGAGAAACTGAACATCAGACAGTGTCCTTACTGAGAGACTGAACATCAGACCGTGTCCTGACTGAGACTGAACATCAGAAAGTGTCCTTAATGAGAGAGTGAACATAAGACAGTGTCCTTACTGAGACACTGAACATCAGACAGTGTCCTTACTGAGATACTGAACATCAGACCGTGTCCTGACTGAGAGACACTGAACATCAGACAGTGTCCTGACTGAGAGACACTGAACATCAGACAGTGTCCTGACTGAGAGACACTGAACATCAGACAGTGTCCTGACTGAGAGACACTGAACATCAGACAGTGTCCTTACTGAGAGACTGAACATCAGACAGTGTCCTTACTGAGCGACACTGAACATCAGACAGCGTCCTGAGTGAGAGACTGAACATCAGTGTCCTGAGTGAGACACTGAACATCACATAGTGTCCTTACTGAGAGACACTGAGCATCAGACAGTGTCCTGAGTGAGAGACTGAACATCAGGCAGTGTCCTTACGGAGAGAGACTGAACATCAGACAGTGTCCTGAGTGAGAGACTGAACATCAGACAGTATCCTTACGGAGAGACACTGAACATCAGAGAATGTCCTTACTGAGAAACACTGAACATCAGAAAGTGTCCTTACTGAGAGACTGAACATCAGACAGTGTCCTTACTGAGAGACACTGAACATCAGACAGCGTCCTGAGTGAGAGACTGAACATCAGCCCATGACCTTACTGAGAAACTGAACATCAGACAGTGTCCTTACTGAGACACTGAACATCAGACAGTGTCCTTACTGAGAAACTGAACATCAGACAGTGTCCTTACTGAGAGACTGACATCAGACCGTGTCTTGACTGAGACTGAACATCGGAAATTGTCCTTAATGAGAGAGTGAACATCAGACAGTGTCCTTACTGAGACACTGAACATCAGACAGTGTCCTGACTGAGACACTGAACATCAGACAGTGTCCTGACTGAGAGACACTGAACATCAGACAGTGTCCTGACTGAGAGACACTGAACATCAGACCGTGTCCTGACTGAGAAACTGAACATCAGACAGTGTCCTGACTGAGAGACACTGAACATCAGACAGTGTCCTGACTGAGAGACACTGAATATCAGACAGTGTCCTCACGGAGATACTGAACATCAGACAGTGTCCTGACTAAGATACTGAACATCAGACAGTGTCCTTCCTGAGAGACTGAACATCAGACCGTGTCCTGACTGAGAAACTGAACATCAGAAAGTGTCCTTACTGAGAGACTGAACATCAGACAGTGTCCTTACTGAGCGACACTGAACATCAGACAGCATCCTGAGTGAGAGACTGAACATCACTGTCCTGAGTGAGACACTGAACAACACATAGTGTCCTTACTGAGTGACACTGAACATCAGACAGTGTCCTTACGGAGATACTGAACATCAGACAGTGTCCTTACGGAGAGAGGCTGAACATCAGACAGTCTCCTGACTAAGATACTGAACATCAGAAAGTAACCTTACTGAGATACTGAACATCAGACAGTGTCCTTACTGAGAAACTGAACATCAGATCGTGTCCTTACTGAGAGACTGAACATCAGAAAGTGTCCTTAATGAGACGGAAAATCAGACAATATCCTTACTGAGAGACTGAACATCAGACAGTGTCCTTCCTGAGAGACTGAACATCAGACCGTGTCCTGACTGAGAAACTGAACATCAGAAAGTGTCCTTACTGAGAGACTGAACATCAGACAGTGTCCTTACTGAGCGACACTGAACATCAGACAGCGTCCTGAGTGAGAGACTGAACATCACTGTCCTGAGTGAGACACTGAACAACACATAGTGTCCTTACTGAGTGACACTGAACATCAGACAGTGTCCTTACGGAGATACTGAACATCAGACCGTGTCCTGACTGAGAAACTGAACATCAGACAGTGTCCTTACTGAGAGAGACTGAACATCAGACAGTGTCCTTGCAGAGAGACATTGAAAATCAGACAGTCTCCTTACTGAGATACTGAACATCAGAAAGTATCCTTACTGAGACACTGAACATCAGACAGTGTCCTTACTGAGAAACTGAACATCAGACAGTGTCCTAACTGAGAGACTGAACATCAGACCGTGTCCTGACTGAGACTGAACATCAGAAAGTGTCCTTAATGAGAGACTGAACATCAGACAGTGTCCTTACTGAGACACTGAACATCAGACAGTGTCCTTACTGAGACACTAAACATCAGACCGTGTCCTGACTGAGAGACACTGAACATCAGACAGTGTCCTGACGAAGAGACACTGAACATCAGACAGTGTCCTGACTGAGAGACACTGAACATCAGACAGTGTCCTGACTGAGAGACACTGAACATCAGACCGTGTCCTGACTGAGAAACTGAACATCAGACAGTGTCCTGACTGAGAGACACTGAACATCAGACAGTGTCCTGACTGAGAGACACTGAACATCAGACAGTGTCCTTACGGAAATATTGAACATCAGACAGTGTCCTTACGGAGAGAGACTGAACATCAGACAGTCTCCTGACTAAGATACTGAACATCAGAAAGTATCCTTACTGAGACACTGAACATCAGACAGTGTCCTTACTGAGAAACTGAACATCAGATCGTGTCCTTACTGAGAGACTGAACATCAGAAAGTGTCCTTAATGAGACGGAAAATCAGACAATATCCTTACTGAGAGACTGAACATCAGACAGTGTCCTTCCTGAGAGACTGAACATCAGACCGTGTCCTGACTGAGAAACTGAACATCAGAAAGTGTCCTTACTGAGAGACTGAACATCAGACAGTGTCCTTACTGAGCGACACTGAACATCAGACAGCGTCCTGAGTGAGAGACTGATCATCACTGTCCTGAGTGAGACACTGAACAACACATAGTGTCCTTACTGAGTGACACTGAACATCAGACAGTGTCCTTACGGAGATACTGAACATCAGACAGTGTCCTGACTGAGAGACACTGAACATCAGACAGTGTCCTGACTGAGAGACACTGAACATCAGACAGTGTCCTGACTGAGAGACACTGAACATCAGACAGTGTCCTGACTGAGAGACACTGAACATCAGACAGTGTCCTGACTGAGAGACACTGAACATCAGACAGTGTCCTTACGGAGATACTGAACATCAGACAGTGTCCTTACGGAGAGAGACTGAACATCAGACAATCTCCTGACTAAGATACTGAACATCAGAAAGTATCCTTACTGAGACACTGAACATCAGACAGTGTCCTTACTGAGAAACTGAACATCAGATCGTGTCCTTACTGAGAGACAGAACATCAGAATGTGTCCTTAATGAGACGGAAAATCAGACAATATCCTTACTGAGAGACTGAACATCAGACAGTGTCCTTCCTTAGAGACTGAACATCAGACCGTGTCCTGACTGAGAAACTGAACATCAGAAAGTGTCCTTACTGAGAGACTGAACATCAGACAGTGTCCTTACTGAGCGACACTGAACATCAGACAGCGTCCTGAGTGAGAGACTGAACATCAGTGTCCTGAGTGAGACACTGAACATCACATAGTGTCCTTACTGAGAGACACTGAGCATCAGACAGTGTCCTGAGTGAGAGACTGAACATCAGGCAGTGTCCTTACGGAGAGAGACTGAACATCAGACAGTGTCCTGAGTGAGAGACTGAACATCAGACAGTGTCCTTACGGAGAGACACTGAACATCAGAGAATGTCCTTACTGAGAGACACTGAACATCAGAAAGTGTCCTTACTGAGAGACTGAACATCAGAAAGTGTCCTTAATGAGACGGATAATCAGACAATATCCTTACTGAGAGACTGAACATCAGACAGTGTCCTTCCTGAGAGACTGAACATCAGACCGTGTCCTGACTGAGAAACTGAACATCAGAAAGTGTCCTTACTGAGAGACTGAACATCAGACAGTGTCCTTACTGAGCGACACTGAACATCAGACAGCGTCCTGAGTGAGAGACTGAACATCAGACAGTGTCCTTACTGAGAGAGACTGAACATCAGACCGTGTCCTGACTGAGACTGAACATCAGAAAGTGTCCTTAATGAGAGACTGAACATCAGACAGTGTCCTTACTGAGACACTGAACATCAGACAGTGTCCTTACTGAGACACTAAACATCAGACCGTGTCCTGACTGAGAGACACTGAACATCAGACAGTGTCCTGACGAAGAGACACTGAACATCAGACAGTGTCCTGACTGAAAGACACTGAACATCAGACAGTGTCCTGACTGAGAGACACTGAACATCAGACAGTGTCCTTACGGAAATATTGAACATCAGACAGTGTCCTTACGGAGAGAGACTGAACATCAGACAGTCTCCTGACTAAGATACTGAACATCAGAAAGTATCCTTACTGAGACACTGAACATCAGACAGTGTCCTTACTGAGAAACTGAACATCAGATCGTGTCCTTACTGAGAGACTGAACATCAGAAAGTGTCCTTAATGAGACGGAAAATCAGACAATATCCTTACTGAGAGACTGAACATCAGACAGTGTCCTTCCTGAGAGACTGAACATCAGACCGTGTCCTGACTGAGAAACTGAACATCAGAAAGTGTCCTTACTGAGAGACTGAACATCAGACAGTGTCCTTACTGAGCGACACTGAACATCAGACAGCGTCCTGAGTGAGAGACTGATCATCACTGTCCTGAGTGAGACACTGAACAACACATAGTGTCCTTACTGAGTGACACTGAACATCAGACAGTGTCCTTACGGAGATACTGAACATCAGACAGTGTCCTGACTGAGAGACACTGAACATCAGACAGTGTCCTGACTGAGAGACACTGAACATCAGACAGTGTCCTGACTGAGAGACACTGAACATCAGACAGTGTCCTGACTGAGAGACACTGAACATCAGACAGTGTCCTGACTGAGAGACACTGAACATCAGACAGTGTCCTTACGGAGATACTGAACATCAGACAGTGTCCTTACGGAGAGAGGCTGAACATCAGACAATCTCCTGACTAAGATACTGAACATCAGAAAGTATCCTTACTGAGACACTGAACATCAGACAGTGTCCTTACTGAGAAACTGAACATCAGATCGTGTCCTTACTGAGAGACAGAACATCAGAATGTGTCCTTAATGAGACGGAAAATCAGACAATATCCTTACTGAGAGACTGAACATCAGACAGTGTCCTTCCTGAGAGACTGAACATCAGACCGTGTCCTGACTGAGAAACTGAACATCAGAAAGTGTCCTTACTGAGAGACTGAACATCAGACAGTGTCCTTACTGAGCGACACTGAACATCAGACAGCGTCCTGAGTGAGAGACTGAACATCAGTGTCCTGAGTGAGACACTGAACATCACATAGTGTCCTTACTGAGAGACACTGAGCATCAGACAGTGTCCTGAGTGAGAGACTGAACATCAGGCAGTGTCCTTACGGAGAGAGACTGAACATCAGACAGTGTCCTGAGTGAGAGACTGAACATCAGACAGTGTCCTTACGGAGAGACACTGAACATCAGAGAATGTCCTTACTGAGAGACACTGAACATCAGAAAGTGTCCTTACTGAGAGACTGAACATCAGAAAGTGTCCTTAATGAGACGGATAATCAGACAATATCCTTACTGAGAGACTGAACATCAGACAGTGTCCTTCCTGAGAGACTGAACATCAGACCGTGTCCTGACTGAGAAACTGAACATCAGAAAGTGTCCTTACTGAGAGACTGAACATCAGACAGTGTCCTTACTGAGCGACACTGAACATCAGACAGCGTCCTGAGTGAGAGACTGAACATCAGTGTCCTGAGTGAGACACTGAACATCACATAGTGTCCTTACTGAGTGACACTGAACATCAGACCGTGTCCTGACTGAGAGACTGAACATAAGACAGTGCACTTACTGAGAGACTGAACATCAGACAGTGTCCTTACTGAGAGAGACTGAACATCAGACAGTGTCCTTACAGAGAGACATTGAACATCAGACAGTCTCATTACTGAGATACTGAACATCAGAAAGTATCCTTACTGAGACACTGAACATCAGACAGTGTCCTTACTGAGAAACTGAACATCAGACAGTGTCCTTACTGAGAGACTGAACATCAGACCGTGTCCTGACTGAGACTGAACATCAGAAAGTGTCCTTAATGAGAGAGTGAACATAAGACAGTGTCCTTACTGGGACACTGAACATCAGACAGTGTCCTTACTGAGATACAGAACATCAGACCGTGTCCTGACTGAGAGACACTGAACATCAGACAGTGTCCTGACTGAGAGACACTGAACATCAGACAGTGTCCTGACTGAGAGACACTGAACATCAGACAGTGTCCTGACTGAGAGACACTGAACATCAGACAGTGTCCTTACTGAGAGACTGAACATCAGACAGTGTCCTTACTGAGCGACACTGAACATCAGACAGCGTCCTGAGTGAGAGACTGAACATCAGTGTCCTGAGTGAGACACTGAACATCACATAGTGTCCTTACTGAGAGACACTGAGAATCAGACAGTGTCCTGAGTGAGAGACTGAACATCAGGCAGTGTCCTTACGGAGAGAGACTGAACATCAGACAGTGTCCTGAGTGAGAGACTGAACATCAGACAGTATCCTTACGGAGAGACACTGAACATCAGAGAATGTCCTTACTGAGAGACACTGAACATCAGAAAGTGTCCTTACTGAGAGACTGAACATCAGACAGTGTCCTTACTGAGAGACACTGAACATCAGACAGCGTCCTGAGTGAGAGACTGAACATCAGCCCATGACCTTACTGAGAAACTGAACATCAGACAGTGTCCTTACTGAGACACTGAACATCAGACAGTGTCCTTACTGAGAAACTGAACATCAGACAGTGTCCTTACTGAGAGACTGAACATCAGACCGTGTCTTGACTGAGACTGAACATCGGAAATTGTCCTTAATGAGAGAGTGAACATCAGACAGTGTCCTTACTGAGACACTGAACATCAGACACTGTCCTGACTGAGACACTAAACATCAGACCGTGTCCTGACTGAGAGACACTGAACATCAGACAGTGTCCTGACGAAGAGACACTGAACATCAGACAGTGTCCTGACTGAGAGACACTGAACATCAGACAGTGTCCTGACTGAGAGACACTGAACATCAGACCGTGTCCTGACTGAGAAACTGAACATCAGACAGTGTCCTGACTGAGAGACACTGAACATCAGACAGTGTCCTGACTGAGAGACACTGAACATCAGACAGTGTCCTTACGGAGATACTGAACATCAGACAGTGTCCTGACTAAGATACTGAACATCAGACAGTGTCCTTCCTGAGAGACTGAACATCAGACCGTGTCCTGACTGAGAAACTGAACATCAGAAAGTGTCCTTACTGAGAGACTGAACATCAGACAGTGTCCTTACTGAGCGACACTGAACATCAGACAGCGTCCTGAGTGAGAGACTGAACATCACTGTCCTGAGTGAGACACTGAACAACACATAGTGTCCTTACTGAGTGACACTGAACATCAGACAGTGTCCTTACGGAGATACTGAACATCAGACAGTGTCCTTACGGAGAGAGGCTGAACATCAGACAGTCTCCTGACTAAGATACTGAACATCAGAAAGTAACCTTACTGAGATACTGAACATCAGACAGTGTCCTTACTGAGAAACTGAACATCAGATCGTGTCCTTACTGAGAGACTGAACATCAGAAAGTGTCCTTAATGAGACGGAAAATCAGACAATATCCTTACTGAGAGACTAAACATCAGACAGTGTCCTTCCTGAGAGACTGAACATCAGACCGTGTCCTGACTGAGAAACTGAACATCAGAAAGTGTCCTTACTGAGAGACTGAACATCAGACAGTGTCCTTCCTGAGAGACTGAACATCAGACCGTGTCCTGACTGAGAAACTGAACATCAGAAAGTGTCCTTACTGAGAGACTGAACATCAGACAGTGTCCTTACTGAGCGACACTGAACATCAGACAGCGTCCTGAGTGAGAGACTGAACATCAGTGTCCTGAGTGAGAAACTGAACATCACATAGTGTCCTTACTGAGTGACACTGAACATCAGACCGTGTCCTGACTGAGAAACTGAACATCAGACCGTGTCCTTACTGAGAGAGACTGAACATCAGACAGTGTCCTTACAGAGAGACATTGAACATCAGACAGTCTCCTTACTGAGATACTGAACATCAGAAAGTATCCTTACTGAGACACTGAACATCAGACAGTGTCCTTACTGAGAAACTGAACATCAGACAGTGTCCTTACTGAGAGACTGAACATCAGACCGTGTCCTGACTGAGACTGAACATCAGAAAGTGTCCTTAATGAGAGAGTGAACATAAGACAGTGTCCTTACTGAGACACTGAACATCAGACAGTGTCCTTACTGAGATACTGAACATCAGACCGTGTCCTGACTGAGAGACACTGAACATCAGACAGTGTCCTGACTGAGAGACACTGAACATCAGACAGTGTCCTGACTGAGAGACACTGAACATCAGACAGTGTCCTGACTGAGAGACACTGAACATCAGACAGTGTCCTTACTGAGAGACTGAACATCAGACAGTGTCCTTACTGAGCGACACTGAACATCAGACAGCGTCCTGAGTGAGAGACTGAACATCAGTGTCCTGAGTGAGACACTGAACATCACATAGTGTCCTTACTGAGAGACACTGAGCATCAGACAGTGTCCTGAGTGAGAGACTGAACATCAGGCAGTGTCCTTACGGAGAGAGACTGAACATCAGACAGTGTCCTGAGTGAGAGACTGAACATCAGACAGTATCCTTACGGAGAGACACTGAACATCAGAGAATGTCCTTACTGAGAGACACTGAACATCAGAAAGTGTCCTTACTGAGAGACTGAACATCAGACAGTGTCCTTACTGAGAGACACTGAACATCAGACAGCGTCCTGAGTGAGAGACTGAACATCAGCCCATGACCTTACTGAGAAACTGAACATCAGACAGTGTCCTGACTGAGACACTGAGCATCAGACAGTGTCCTTACTGCGAAACTTAACATCAGACAATGTCCTTACTGAGAGACTGAACATCAGACCGTGTCTTGACTGAGACTGAACATCGGAAATTGTCCTTAATGAGAGAGTGAACATCAGACAGTGTCCTTACTGAGACACTGAACATCAGACAGTGTCCTGACTGAGACACTAAACATCAGACCGTGTCCTGACTGAGAGACACTGAACATCAGACAGTGTCCTGACGAAGAGACACTGAACATCAGACAGTGTCCTGACTGAGAGACACTGAACATCAGACAGTGTCCTGACTGAGAGACACTGAACATCAGACCGTGTCCTGACTGAGAAACTGAACATCAGACAGTGTCCTGACTGAGAGACACTGAACATCAGACAGTGTCCTGACTGAGAGACACTGAACATCAGACAGTGTCCTTACGGAGATACTGAACATCAGACCGTGTCCTGACTGAGAAACTGAACATCAGAAAGTGTCCTTACTGAGAAACTTAACATCAGACAATGTCCTTACTGAGAGACTGAACATCAGACCGTGTCTTGACTGAGACTGAACATCGGAAATTGTCCTTAATGAGAGAGTGAACATCAGACAGTGTCGTTACTGAGACACTGAACATCAGACAGTGTCCTGACTGAGACACTAAACATCAGACCGTGTCCTGACTGAGAGACACTGAACATCAGACAGTGTCCTGACGAAGAGACACTGAACATCAGACAGTGTCCTGACTGAGAGACACTGAACATCAGACAGTGTCCTGACTGAGAGACACTGAACATCAGACCGTGTCCTGACTGAGAAACTGAACATCAGACAGTGTCCTGACTGAGAGACACTGAACATCAGACAGTGTCCTGACTAAGATACTGAACATCAGACAGTGTCCTTCCTGAGAGACTGAACATCAGACCGTGTCCTGACTGAGAAACTGAACATCAGAAAGTGTCCTTACTGAGAGACTGAACATCAGACAGTGTCCTTACTGAGCGACACTGAACATCAGACAGCGTCCTGAGTGAGAGACTGAACATCACTGTCCTGAGTGAGACACTGAACAACACATAGTGTCCTTACGGAGAGAGGCTGAACATCAGACAATCTCCTGACTAAGATACTGAACATCAGAAAGTAACCTTACTGAGATACTGAACATCAGACAGTGTCCTTACTGAGAAACTGAACATCAGATCGTGTCCTTACTGAGAGACTGAACATCAGAAAGTGTCCTTAATGAGATGGAAAATCAGACAATATCCTTACTGAGAGACTGAACATCAGACAGTGTCCTTCCTGAGAGACTGAACATCAGGCCGTGTCCTGACTGAGAAACTGCACATCAGAAAGTGTCCTTACTGAGAGACTGAACATCAGACAGTGTCCTTACTGAGCGACACTGAACATCAGACAGCGTCCTGAGTGAGAGACTGAACATCAGTGTCCTGAGTGAGACACTGAACATCACATAGTGTCCTTACTGAGTGACACTGAACATCAGACCGTGTCCTGACTGAGAAACTGAACATCAGACAGTGTCCTTACTGAGAGAGACTGAACATCAGACAGTGTCCTTACAGAGAGACATTGAAAATCAGACAGTCTCCTTACTGAGATACTGAACATCAGAAAGTATCCTTACTGAGACACTGAACATCAGACAGTGTCCTTACTGAGAAACTGAACATCAGACAGTGTCCTTACTGAGAGACTGAACATCAGAAAGTGTCCTGACTGAGACTGAACGTCAGAAAGTGTCCTTAATGAGAGACTGAACATCAGACAGTGTCCTTACTGAGACACTAAACATCAGACCGTGTCCTGACTGAGAGACACTGAACATCAGACAGTGTCCTGACGAAGAGACACTGAACATCAGACAGTGTCCTGACTGAGAGACACTGAACATCAGACAGTGTCCTGACTGAGAGACACTGAACATCAGACCGTGTCCTGACTGAGAAACTGAACATCAGACAGTGTCCTGACTGAGAGACACTGAACATCAGACAGTGTCCTGACTGAGAGACACTGAACATCAGACAGTGTCCTTACGGAGAGAGACTGAACATCAGACAGTCTCCTGACTAAGATACTGAACATCAGAAAGTATCCTTACTGAGACACTGAACATCAGACAGTGTCCTTACTGAGAAACTGAACATCAGATTGTGTCCTTACTGAGAGACTGAACATCAGAAAGTGTCCTTAATGAGACGGAAAATCAGACAATATCCTTATTGAGAGACTGAACATCAGACAGTGTCCTTCCTGAGAGACTGAACATCAGACCGTGTCCTGACTGAGAAACTGAACATCAGAAAGTGTCCTTACTGAGAGACTGAACATCAGACAGTGTCCTTACTGAGCGACACTGAACATCAGACAGCGTCCTGAGTGAGAGACTGATCATCACTGTCCTGAGTGAGACACTGAACAACACATAGTGTCCTTACTGAGTGACACTGAACATCAGACAGTGTCCTTACGGAGATACTGAACATCAGACAGTGTCCTGACTGAGAGACACTGAACATCAGACAGTGTCCTGACTGAGAGACACTGAACATCAGACAGTGTCCTGACTGAGAGACACTGAACATCAGACAGTGTCCTGACTGAGAGACACTGAACATCAGACAGTGTCCTTACGGAGATACTGAACATCAGACAGTGTCCTTACGGAGAGAGACTGAACATCAGACAATCTCCTGACTAAGATACTGAACATCAGAAAGTATCCTTACTGAGACACTGAACATCAGACAGTGTCCTGACTGAGAAACTGAACATCAGATCGTGTCCTTACTGAGAGACAGAACATCAGAATGTGTCCTTAATGAGACGGAAAATCAGACAATATCCTTACTGAGAGACTGAACATCAGACAGTGTCCTTCCTGAGAGACTGAACATCAGACCGTGTCCTGACTGAGAAACTGAACATCAGAAAGTGTCCTTACTGAGAGACTGAACATCAGACAGTGTCCTTACTGAGAGACACTGAACATCAGACAGCGTCCTGAGTGAGAGACTGAACATCAGTGTCCTGAGTGAGACACTGAACATCACATAGTGTCCTTACTGAGAGACACTGAGCATCAGACAGTGTCCTGAGTGAGAAACTCAACATCAGGCAGTGTCCTTACGGAGAGAGACTGAACATCAGACAGTGTCCTGAGTGAGAGACTGAACATCAGACAGTGTCCTTACGGAGAGACACTGAACATCAGAGAATGTCCTTACTGAGAGACACTGAACATCAGAAAGTGTCCTTACTGAGAGACTGAACATCAGACAGTGTCCTTACTGAGAGACGCTGAACATCAGACAGCGTCCTGAGTGAGAGACTGAACATCAGCCCATGACCTTACTGAGAAACTGAACATCAGACAGTGTCCTTACTGAGACACTGAACATCAGATAGTGTCCTTACTGAGAAACTGAACATCAGACAGTGTCCTTACTGAGAGACTGAACATCAGACCGTTTCTTGACTGAGACTGAACATCGGAAATTGTCCTTAACGAGAGACTGAACATCAGACAGTGTCCTTACTGAGACACTGAACATCAGACAGTGTCCTTACTGAGACACTAAACATCAGACCGTGTCCTGACTGAGAGACACTGAACATCAGACAGTGTCCTGACGAAGAGACACTGAACATCAGACAGTGTCCTGACTGAGAGACACTGAACATCAGACAGTGTCCTGACTGAGAGACACTGAACATCAGACCGTGTCCTGACTGAGAAACTGAACATCAGACAGTGTCCTGACTGAGAGACACTGAACATCAGACAGTGTCCTGACTGAGAGACACTGAACATCAGACAGTGTCCTTACGGAGATACTGAACATCAGACAGTGTCCTTACTGAGCGACACTGAACATCAGACAGCGTCCTGAGTGAGAGACTGAACATCAGTGTCCTGAGTGAGACACTGAACATCACATAGTGTCCTTACTGAGAGACACTGAGCATCAGACAGTGTCCTGAGTGAGAGACTGAACATCAGGCAGTGTCCTTACGGAGAGAGACTGAACATCAGACAGTGTCCTGAGTGAGAGACTGAACATCAGACAGTGTCCTTACGGAGAGACACTGAACATCAGAGAATGTCCTTACTGAGAGACACTGAACATCAGAAAGTGTCCTTACTGAGAGACTGAACATCAGAAAGTGTCCTTAATGAGACGGATAATCAGACAATATCCTTACTGAGAGACTGAACATCAGACAGTGTCCTTCCTGAGAGACTGAACATCAGACCGTGTCCTGACTGAGAAACTGAACATCAGAAAGTGTCCTTACTGAGAGACTGAACATCAGACAGTGTCCTTACTGAGCGACACTGAACATCAGACAGCGTCCTGAGTGAGAGACTGAACATCAGTGTCCTGAGTGAGACACTGAACATCACATAGTGTCCTTACTGAGTGACACTGAACATCAGACCGTGTCCTGACTGAGAGACTGAACATAAGACAGTGCACTTACTGAGAGACTGAACATCAGACAGTGTCCTTACTGAGAGAGACTGAACATCAGACAGTGTCCTTACAGAGAGACATTGAACATCAGACAGTCTCATTACTGAGATACTGAACATCAGAAAGTATCCTTACTGAGACACTGAACATCAGACAGTGTCCTTACTGAGAAACTGAACATCAGACAGTGTCCTTACTGAGAGACTGAACATCAGACCGTGTCCTGACTGAGACTGAACATCAGAAAGTGTCCTTAATGAGAGAGTGAACATAAGACAGTGTCCTTACTGAGACACTGAACATCAGACAGTGTCCTTACTGAGATACAGAACATCAGACCGTGTCCTGACTGAGAGACACTGAACATCAGACAGTGTCCTGACTGAGAGACACTGAACATCAGACAGTGTCCTGACTGAGAGACACTGAACATCAGACAGTGTCCTGACTGAGAGACACTGAACATCAGACAGTGTCCTTACTGAGAGACTGAACATCAGACAGTGTCCTTACTGAGCGACACTGAACATCAGACAGCGTCCTGAGTGAGAGACTGAACATCAGTGTCCTGAGTGAGACACTGAACATCACATAGTGTCCTTACTGAGAGACACTGAGAATCAGACAGTGTCCTGAGTGAGAGACTGAACATCAGGCAGTGTCCTTACGGAGAGAGACTGAACATCAGACAGTGTCCTGAGTGAGAGACTGAACATCAGACAGTATCCTTACGGAGAGACACTGAACATCAGAGAATGTCCTTACTGAGAGACACTGAACATCAGAAAGTGTCCTTACTGAGAGACTGAACATCAGACAGTGTCCTTACTGAGAGACACTGAACATCAGACAGCGTCCTGAGTGAGAGACTGAACATCAGCCCATGACCTTACTGAGAAACTGAACATCAGACAGTGTCCTTACTGAGACACTGAACATCAGACAGTGTCCTTACTGAGAAACTGAACATCAGACAGTGTCCTTACTGAGAGACTGAACATCAGACCGTGTCTTGACTGAGACTGAACATCGGAAATTGTCCTTAATGAGAGAGTGAACATCAGACAGTGTCCTTACTGAGACACTGAACATCAGACACTGTCCTGACTGAGACACTAAACATCAGACCGTGTCCTGACTGAGAGACACTGAACATCAGACAGTGTCCTGACGAAGAGACACTGAACATCAGACAGTGTCCTGACTGAGAGACACTGAACATCAGACAGTGTCCTGACTGAGAGACACTGAACATCAGACCGTGTCCTGACTGAGAAACTGAACATCAGACAGTGTCCTGACTGAGAGACACTGAACATCAGACAGTGTCCTGACTGAGAGACACTGAACATCAGACAGTGTCCTTACGGAGATACTGAACATCAGACAGTGTCCTGACTAAGATACTGAACATCAGACAGTGTCCTTCCTGAGAGACTGAACATCAGACCGTGTCCTGACTGAGAAACTGAACATCAGAAAGTGTCCTTACTGAGAGACTGAACATCAGACAGTGTCCTTACTGAGCGACACTGAACATCAGACAGCGTCCTGAGTGAGAGACTGAACATCACTGTCCTGAGTGAGACACTGAACAACACATAGTGTCCTTACTGAGTGACACTGAACATCAGACAGTGTCCTTACGGAGATACTGAACATCAGACAGTGTCCTTACGGAGAGAGGCTGAACATCAGACAGTCTCCTGACTAAGATACTGAACATCAGAAAGTAACCTTACTGAGATACTGAACATCAGACAGTGTCCTTACTGAGAAACTGAACATCAGATCGTGTCCTTACTGAGAGACTGAACATCAGAAAGTGTCCTTAATGAGACGGAAAATCAGACAATATCCTTACTGAGAGACTAAACATCAGACAGTGTCCTTCCTGAGAGACTGAACATCAGACCGTGTCCTGACTGAGAAACTGAACATCAGAAAGTGTCCTTACTGAGAGACTGAACATCAGACAGTGTCCTTCCTGAGAGACTGAACATCAGACCGTGTCCTGACTGAGAAACTGAACATCAGAAAGTGTCCTTACTGAGAGACTGCACATCAGACAGTGTCCTTACTGAGCGACACTGAACATCAGACAGCGTCCTGAGTGAGAGACTGAACATCAGTGTCCTGAGTGAGAAACTGAACATCACATAGTGTCCTTACTGAGTGACACTGAACATCAGACCGTGTCCTGACTGAGAAACTGAACATCAGACCGTGTCCTTACTGAGAGAGACTGAACATCAGACAGTGTCCTTACAGAGAGACATTGAACATCAGACAGTCTCCTTACTGAGATACTGAACATCAGAAAGTATCCTTACTGAGACACTGAACATCAGACAGTGTCCTTACTGAGAAACTGAACATCAGACAGTGTCCTTACTGAGAGACTGAACATCAGACCGTGTCCTGACTGAGACTGAACATCAGAAAGTGTCCTTAATGAGAGAGTGAACATAAGACAGTGTCCTTACTGAGACACTGAACATCAGACAGTGTCCTTACTGAGATACTGAACATCAGACCGTGTCCTGACTGAGAGACACTGAACATCAGACAGTGTCCTGACTGAGAGACACTGAACATCAGACAGTGTCCTGACTGAGAGACACTGAACATCAGACAGTGTCCTGACTGAGAGACACTGAACATCAGACAGTGTCCTTACTGAGAGACTGAACATCAGACAGTGTCCTTACTGAGCGACACTGAACATCAGACAGCGTCCTGAGTGAGAGACTGAACATCAGTGTCCTGAGTGAGACACTGAACATCACATAGTGTCCTTACTGAGAGACACTGAGCATCAGACAGTGTCCTGAGTGAGAGACTGAACATCAGGCAGTGTCCTTACGGAGAGAGACTGAACATCAGACAGTGTCCTGAGTGAGAGACTGAACATCAGACAGTATCCTTACGGAGAGACACTGAACATCAGAGAATGTCCTTACTGAGAGACACTGAACATCAGAAAGTGTCCTTACTGAGAGACTGAACATCAGACAGTGTCCTTACTGAGAGACACTGAACATCAGACAGCGTCCTGAGTGAGAGACTGAACATCAGCCCATGACCTTACTGAGAAACTGAACATCAGACAGTGTCCTGACTGAGACACTGAGCATCAGACAGTGTCCTTACTGCGAAACTTAACATCAGACAATGTCCTTACTGAGAGACTGAACATCAGACCGTGTCTTGACTGAGACTGAACATCGGAAATTGTCCTTAATGAGAGAGTGAACATCAGACAGTGTCCTTACTGAGACACTGAACATCAGACAGTGTCCTGACTGAGACACTAAACATCAGACCGTGTCCTGACTGAGAGACACTGAACATCAGACAGTGTCCTGACGAAGAGACACTGAACATCAGACAGTGTCCTGACTGAGAGACACTGAACATCAGACAGTGTCCTGACTGAGAGACACTGAACATCAGACCGTGTCCTGACTGAGAAACTGAACATCAGACAGTGTCCTGACTGAGAGACACTGAACATCAGACAGTGTCCTGACTGAGAGACACTGAACATCAGACAGTGTCCTTACGGAGATACTGAACATCAGACCGTGTCCTGACTGAGAAACTGAACATCAGAAAGTGTCCTTACTGAGAAACTTAACATCAGACAATGTCCTTACTGAGAGACTGAACATCAGACCGTGTCTTGACTGAGACTGAACATCGGAAATTGTCCTTAATGAGAGAGTGAACATCAGACAGTGTCCTTACTGAGACACTGAACATCAGACAGTGTCCTGACTGAGACACTAAACATCAGACCGTGTCCTGACTGAGAGACACTGAACATCAGACAGTGTCCTGACGAAGAGACACTGAACATCAGACAGTGTCCTGACTGAGAGACACTGAACATCAGACAGTGTCCTGACTGAGAGACACTGAACATCAGACCGTGTCCTGACTGAGAAACTGAACATCAGACAGTGTCCTGACTGAGAGACACTGAACATCAGACAGTGTCCTGACTAAGATACTGAACATCAGACAGTGTCCTTCCTGAGAGACTGAACATCAGACCGTGTCCTGACTGAGAAACTGAACATCAGAAAGTGTCCTTACTGAGAGACTGAACATCAGACAGTGTCCTTACCGAGCGACACTGAACATCAGACAGCGTCCTGAGTGAGAGACTGAACATCACTGTCCTGAGTGAGACACTGAACAACACATAGTGTCCTTACGGAGAGAGGCTGAACATCAGACAATCTCCTGACTAAGATACTGAACATCAGAAAGTAACCTTACTGAGATACTGAACATCAGACAGTGTCCTTACTGAGAAACTGAACATCAGATCGTGTCCTTACTGAGAGACTGAACATCAGAAAGTGTCCTTAATGAGATGGAAAATCAGACAATATCCTTACTGAGAGACTGAACATCAGACAGTGTCCTTCCTGAGAGACTGAACATCAGGCCGTGTCCTGACTGAGAAACTGCACATCAGAAAGTGTCCTTACTGAGAGACTGAACATCAGACAGTGTCCTTACTGAGCGACACTGAACATCAGACAGCGTCCTGAGTGAGAGACTGAACATCAGTGTCCTGAGTGAGACACTGAACATCACATAGTGTCCTTACTGAGTGACACTGAACATCAGACCGTGTCCTGACTGAGAAACTGAACATCAGACAGTGTCCTTACTGAGAGAGACTGAACATCAGACAGTGTCCTTACAGAGAGACATTGAAAATCAGACAGTCTCCTTACTGAGATACTGAACATCAGAAAGTATCCTTACTGAGACACTGAACATCAGACAGTGTCCTTACTGAGAAACTGAACATCAGACAGTGTCCTTACTGAGAGACTGAACATCAGAAAGTGTCCTGACTGAGACTGAACGTCAGAAAGTGTCCTTAATGAGAGACTGAACATCAGACAGTGTCCTTACTGAGACACTAAACATCAGACCGTGTCCTGACTGAGAGACACTGAACATCAGACAGTGTCCTGACGAAGAGACACTGAACATCAGACAGTGTCCTGACTGAGAGACACTGAACATCAGACAGTGTCCTGACTGAGAGACACTGAACATCAGACCGTGTCCTGACTGAGAAACTGAACATCAGACAGTGTCCTGACTGAGAGACACTGAACATCAGACAGTGTCCTGACTGAGAGACACTGAACATCAGACAGTGTCCTTACGGAGAGAGACTGAACATCAGACAGTCTCCTGACTAAGATACTGAACATCAGAAAGTATCCTTACTGAGACACTGAACATCAGACAGTGTCCTTACTGAGAAACTGAACATCAGATTGTGTCCTTACTGAGAGACTGAACATCAGAAAGTGTCCTTAATGAGACGGAAAATCAGACAATATCCTTACTGAGAGACTGAACATCAGACAGTGTCCTTCCTGAGAGACTGAACATCAGACCGTGTCCTGACTGAGAAACTGAACATCAGAAAGTGTCCTTACTGAGAGACTGAACATCAGACAGTGTCCTTACTGAGAGACACTGAACATCAGACAGCGTCCTGAGTGAGAGACTGAACATCAGTGTCCTGAGTGAGACACTGAACATCACATAGTGTCCTTACTGAGAGACACTGAGCATCAGACAGTGTCCTGAGTGAGAAACTCAACATCAGGCAGTGTCCTTACGGAGAGAGACTGAACATCAGACAGTGTCCTGAGTGAGAGACTGAACATCAGACAGTGTCCTTACGGAGAGACACTGAACATCAGAGAATGTCCTTACTGAGAGACACTGAACATCAGAAAGTGTCCTTACTGAGAGACTGAACATCAGACAGTGTCCTTACTGAGAGACGCTGAACATCAGACAGCGTCCTGAGTGAGAGACTGAACATCAGCCCATGACCTTACTGAGAAACTGAACATCAGACAGTGTCCTTACTGAGACACTGAACATCAGATAGTGTCCTTACTGAGAAACTGAACATCAGACAGTGTCCTTACTGAGAGACTGAACATCAGACCGTTTCTTGACTGAGACTGAACATCGGAAATTGTCCTTAACGAGAGACTGAACATCAGACAGTGTCCTTACTGAGACACTGAACATCAGACAGTGTCCTTACTGAGACACTAAACATCAGACCGTGTCCTGACTGAGAGACACTGAACATCAGACAGTGTCCTGACGAAGAGACACTGAACATCAGACAGTGTCCTGACTGAGAGACACTGAACATCAGACAGTGTCCTGACTGAGAGACACTGAACATCAGACCGTGTCCTGACTGAGAAACTGAACATCAGACAGTGTCCTGACTGAGAGACACTGAACATCAGACAGTGTCCTGACTGAGAGACACTGAACATCAGACAGTGTCCTTACGGAGATACTGAACATCAGACAGTGTCCTTACGGAGAGGGACTGAACATCAGACAGTCTCCTGACTAAGATACTGAACATCAGAAAGTGTCCTTAATGAAACGGAAAATCAGACAATATCCTTACTGAGAGACTGAACATCAGACAGTGTCCTTCCTGAGAGACTGAACATCAGACCGTGTCCTGACTGAGAAACTGAACATCAGAAAGTGTCCTTACTGAGAGACTGAACATCAGACAGTGTCCTTAATGAGCGACACTGAACATCAGACAGCGTCCTGAGTGAGAGACTGAACATCACTGTCCTGAGTGAGACACTGAACAACACATAGTGTCCTTACTGAGTGACACTGAACATCAGACAGTGTCCTTACGGAGATACTGAACATCAGACAGTGTCCTTACGGAGAGAGGCTGAACATCAGACAGTCTCCTGACTAAGATACTGAACATCAGAAAGTAACCTTACTGAGATACTGAACATCAGACAGTGTCCTTACTGAGAAACTGAACATCAGATCGTGTCCTTACTGAGAGACTGAACATCAGAAAGTGTCCTTAATGAGACGGAAAATCAGACAATATCCTTACTGAGAGACTGAACATCAGACAGTGTCCTTCCTGAGAGACTGAACATCAGACCGTGTCCTGACTGAGAAACTGAACATCAGAAAGTGTCCTTACTGAGAGACTGAACATCAGACAGTGTCCTTACTGAGCGACACTGAACATCAGACAGCGTCCTGAGTGAGAGACTGAACATCAGTGTCCTGAGTGAGACACTGAACATCACATAGTGTCCTTACTGAGTGACACTGAACATCAGACCGTGTCCTGACTGAGAAACTGAACATCAGACAGTGTCCTTACTGAGAGAGACTGAACATCAGACAGTGTCCTTACAGAGAGACATTGAACATCAGACAGTCTCCTTACTGAGATACTGAACATCAGAAAGTATCCTTACTGAGACACTGAACATCAGAAAGTATCCTTACTGAGAGACTGAACATCAGACCGTGTCCTGACTGAGACTGAACATCAGACAGTGTCCTTACTGAGATACTGAACATCAGACCGTGTCCTGACTGAGAGACACTGAACATCAGACAGTGTCCTGACTGAGAGACACTGAACATCAGACAGTGTCCTGACTGAGAGACACTGAACATCAGACAGTGTCCTGACTGAGAGACACTGAACATCAGACAGTGTCCTTACGGAGACACTGAACATCAGACAGTGTCCTTACTGAGATACTGAACATCAGACCGTGTCCTGACTGAGAGACACTGAACATCAGACAGTGTCCTGACTGAGAGACACTGAACATCAGACAGTGTCCTGACTGAGAGACACTGAACATCAGACAGTGTCCTGACTGAGAGACACTGAACATCAGACAGTGTCCTTACGGAGACACTGAACATCAGACAGTGTCCTTACGGAGAGAGACTGAACATCAGACAGTGTCCTTACAGAGACACTGAACATCAGACAGTGTCCTTACTGAGAAACTGAACATCAGACAGTGTCCTGACTGAGAGAGACTGAACATCAGACAGTGTCCTTACTTAGACACTGAACATCAGACAGTGTCCTTACTGAGAAACTGAACATCAGACCATATCCTGACTGAGAGACACTGAACAACAGACAGTGTCCTGACTAAGAGACACTGAACATCAGACCATTTCCTGACTTAGAGACACTGAACATCAGACCGTGTCCTGACTGAGAAACTGAACATCAGAAAGTGTCCTTACTGAGAGACTGAACATCAGACAGAATCCTTACTGAGCTACACTGAACATCAGACAGCGTCATGAGTGAAAGACTGAACATCAGACAGTGTCCTGAGTGAGAGACTGAACATCAGACAGTGTCCTTACGGAGAGAGACTGAACATCAGACAGTGTCCTTACTGAGAGACACTGAACGTCAGACAGTGTCCTGACTGAGAGACACTGAACATCAGAAAGTGTCCTTACTGAGAGACTGAACATCTGACAGTGTCCTTACTGAGCGACACTGAACATCAGACAGCGTCCTGAGTGAGAGACTGAACATCAGTGTCCTGAGTGAGACACTGAACATCACACAGTGTCCTTACTGAGTGACACTGAACATCAGACCGTGTCCTGACTGAGAAACTGAACATCAGACAGTGTCCTTACTGAGAGAGACTGAACATCAGACAGTGTCCTGACTAAGAGACACTGAAAATCAGACGATGTCCTGAGTGAGAGACTGAACATCAGATAGTGTCCTGAATGAGAGACTGAACATCAGACAGTGTCCTTACGGAGAAAGACTGAACATCAGACAGTGTCCTTACTGAGAGACACTGAACATTAGACAGTGTCCTGACTGGGAGACACTGAACATCAGACAGTGTCCTTACTGAGAGACTGAACATCAGATCGTGTCCTTACTGAGAGACTGACCATCAGGCAGTGTCCTTACTGAAAGACGGAACATCAGACAGTATCCTTACTGAGAGACACTGAACATCAGACAGCGTCCTGAGTGAGAGACTGAACATCAGACCATATCTTTAGTGAGAGAGACTGAACATCAGACAGTGTCCTTACTGAGACTCTGAACATCAGACCGTATCCTTACTGAGAGACTGAACATCAGACAGTGTCCTTACTGAGAGACTGAACATCGGACAGAGTCCTTACTGAGAGACTGAACATCAGACAGAGTCCTTAATGAGAATCTGAACATCAGACATTGTCCTGACTGAGACACTGAACATCAGACAGTTTCCTTACTGAGACACTGAACATCAGAGAATGTCCTGACTGAGAGACACTGAATATCCGACCGTGTCCTGACGGAGAAACTGAACATCAGACCGTTTCCTTACTGAGAGACACTGAACATCAGACAGTTTTCCTGACTGAGAAACTGAACATCAGACAGTGTCCTTACTGAGAGACTGAACATCAGGCAGTGTCCTTACTGAGAGACTGAACATCAGGCAGTGTCCTTACTGAGTGACACTGAACATCAGACAGTGTCCTGACTGAGAAACTGAACATCAGACAGTGTCATTACTGAGAGACTGAACATCAGACAGTGTCCTTACTGAGAGACACGAATCAGACAGTGTCCTTACTGAGAAACTGAACATCAGACCGTGTCCTTACTGAGAGACACTAATCAGACAGTGTCCTTACTGAGTGACACTGAACATCAGACCGTGTCCTTACTGAGAGACACTGAACATCAGAAAGTATCCTTACTGAGTCACTGAACTTCAGACAGTGTCTTGACTGAGAAACTCAACATCAGACAGTGTCCTTACTCAGAGACACTGAACATCAGACAGTCTCCTCACTGAGATACTGAACATCAGAAAGTATCCTGACTGAGACACTGAACATCAGACAGTGTCCTTACTGAGAAACTGAACATCAGACAGTGTCCTTACTGAGAGACTGAACATCAGATCGTGTCCTTACTGAGAGACTGAACATCAGAATGTGTCCTTAATGGGAGACGGAACATCAGACAGCGTCCTGAGTGAGAGACACTGAACATCAGAAAGTGTCCTTACTGAGAGACTGAACATCAGACATTGTCCTGACTGAGAGACACTGAACATGTGACAGTGTCCTGACTGAGAGACTGAACATCAGACAGTGTCCTTAATGAGCGACACTGAACGTCAGACAGTGTCCTGACTGAGAGACACTGAACATAAGACCGTGTCCTGACTGAGAGACTGAACATCAGACATTGTCCTTACTGAAAGACTGAACATCAGACAGTGTCCTTACTGAGTGACACTGAACATCAGACCGTGTCCTGACTGAGAAACTGAACATCAGAAAGTGTCCTTACTGAGAGACTGAACATCAGACAGTGTCCTTACTGAGAAACTGAACATCAGACAGTGTCCTTACTGAGAGACACTAATCAGACATTGTCCTGACTAAGAGACACTGAACATCAGACAGTGTCCTGACTCAGAAACTCAACATCAGACAGTGTCCTTACTGAGAGACACTGAACATCAGACAGTCTCCTTACTGAGATACTGAACATCAGAAAATATCCTGACTGAGACACTGAACATCACATAGTGTCCTTACTGAGAGACACTGAACATCAGACCGTGTCCTGACTGAGAAAGTGAACATCAGACAGTGTCCTTACTGAGAGAGACTGAACATCAGACAGTGTCCTTACTGAGAGACACTGGACATCAGACCATGTCCTGACTGAGAGACACTGAACAACAGACAGTGTCCTGACTAAGAGACACTGAACATAAGACCGTGTCCTTACAGAGAGAGACTGAACATCAGACAGTCTCATTACTGAGATACTGAATATCAGAAAATATCCTTACTGAGACACTGAACATCAAACAGTGCACTTACTGAGAGACTGAACATCAGACAGAGTCCTTGATGAGAATCTGAACATCAGAGAATGTCCTTACTGAGAGACACAGAACAACAGACAGTGTCCTGACTGAGAAACTGAACATCAGACCGTGTCCTTACTGAGAGACACTAATCAGACAGTATCCTGACTGAGAGACACTGAACATCAGACAGTGTCCTGACTAAGAGGCACTGAACATCAGACAGTGTCCTGACTGAGAGACACTGAACATCAGACAGTGTCCTTACTGAGTGACACTGAACATCAGACCGTGTCCTGACTGAGATACTGAACATCAGAAAGTATCCTTACTGAGACACAAAACATCAGACAGTGTACTGACTGAGAGACACTGAACATCAGACAGTGTCGTTACTGAGAAACAAGACATCAGACCGTGACCTTACTGAGAAACTGAACATCAGACAGTGTCCTTAATGAGAGACTGAACATCAGACAGTGTCGTTCCTGAGAGACTGAACATCAGACAGTGTCCTTACTGAGACACTGAACATCAGACAGTGTCCTTACTGAGAAACTGAACATCAGACAGTGTCTTTATTGAGAGACTGGACATCAGACCATGTCCTGACTGAGAGACACTGAACATCAGACCGTGTCCTGACTGAGAAACTGAACATCAGACAGTGTCCTTACTGAGAGACACTGAACATCAGACAGTGTCCTTACTGAGAGACACTAAACAACAGACAGTGTACTGACTAAGAGACACTGAACATCAGACAGTGTCCTCACTGAGTGTCACTGAACATCAGACAGAGTCCTTAATGAGAATCTGAACATCAGACCGTATCCTTACTGAGACACTGAACATCAGACAGTGTCCTCACTGAGAGACACGAAACATCAGACAGTGTCCTGACTGAGAGACACGAAACATCAGACAGTGTACTTAATGAGAATGAACATCACACATTGTCCTTACTGAGAGACTGAACATCAGACAGTGTCCTTACTGAGACACTGAACATCAGACCATGTCCTTACTGAGAGAGACTGAACATCAGACAGTGTTCTCACTGAGAAACTGAACATCAGACCATGTCCTTACTGAGAGACGGAACATAAGACAGTATCCTTACTGAGAGACACTGAACATCAGACAGCGTCCTGAATTTGAGACTGAACATCAGACAGTGTCCTTCCTGAGACACTGAACATCAGACCATATCCTTAGTGAGAGAGACTGAACATCAGACAGTGTCCTTACTGAGACACTGAACATCAGACAGTGTCCTTACTGAGAGACTGAACATCAGACCGTGTCCTTACTGAGAGACACTGAACGTCAGACAGTGTCCTGACTGAGAGACACTGAACATTAGACCATGTCCTGACTGAGAGACTGAACATCAGACAGTGTCCTTACTGAGAGACTGAACATCAGACAGCGTCCTGAGTGAGAGACTGAACATCAGACAGTGTCCTGAGTGAGAGACTGAACATCAGACAGTGTCCTTACGGAGAGAGACTGAACATCAGACAGTGTCCTTACAGAGAGAGACTGAACATCAGACAGACTCCTTAATGAGATACTGAACATCAGAAAGTATCCTTACTGAGAGACTGAACATCAGACAGTGTCCTTACTGAGTGACTGAACATCAGACAGAGTACTTACTGAGAGACTGAACATCAGACCGTGTCCTTACTGAGAGACTGAACATATGACAGTGTCCTTACTGAGAGACACTGAACATGTGACAGTGTCCTGACTGAGAGACTGAACATCAGACAGTGTCCTTACTGAGACACTGAACATCAGACAGTGTCCTTGATGAGAATCTGAACATCAGAGAATGTCCTTACTGAGAGACACTGAACATGTGACAGTGTCCTGACTGAGATACTGAATATCAGAAAATATCCTTACTGAGACACTGAACATCAGACAGTGCACTTACTGAGAGACTGAACATCAGACAGAGTCCTTGATGAGAATCTGAACATCAGAGAATGTCCTTACTGAGAGACACAGAACAACAGACAGTGTCCTGACTGAGAAACTGAACATCACACCGTGTCCTTACTGAGAGACACTAATCAGACAGTGTCCTGACTGAGAGACACTGAACATCAGACAGTGTCCAGACTAAGAGACACTGAACATCAGACAGTGTCCTGACTGAGAGACACTGAACATCAGACAGTGTCCTTACTGAGTGACACTGAACATCAGACCGTGTCCTGACTGAGATACTGAACATCAGAAAGTATCCTTACTGAGACACAAAACATCAGACAGTGTCCTGACTGAGAGACACTGAACATCAGACAGTGTCGTTACTGAGAAACAAGACATCAGACCGTGACCTTACTGAGAAACTGAACATCAGACAGTGTCCTTAATGAGAGACTGAACATCAGACAGCGTCCTGAGTGAGAGACTGAACATCAGACAGTGTCCTGAGTGAGAGACTGAACATCAGACAGTGTCCTTACGGAGAGAAACTGAACATCAGACAGTGTCCTTACAGAGAGAGATTGAACATCAGACAGACTCCTTCATGAGATACTGAACATCAAAAAGTATCCTTACTGAGACACTGAACATCAGACCGCGTCCTTACTGAGAGACTGAACATCAGACAGTGTACTTACTGAGAGACTGAACATCAGACAGAGTCCTTCATGAGAATCTGAACATCAGACCGTATCCTTACTGAGAGACTGAACATCAGACAGTGTCCTTACTGAGTGACTGAACATCAGACAGAGTCCTTAATGAGAATCTGAAAATCAGACCGTATCCTTACTGAGAGACTGAACATATGACAGTGTCCTTACTGAGAGACTGAACATCAGACAGTGTCCTTACTGAGCGATACTGAACATCAGACAGTGTCCTGAGTGAGAGACTGAACATCAGACAGTGTCCTGAGTGAGAGACTGAACATCAGACAGTATCCTGACTGAGAAACTGAACATCAGATAGTGTCCTTACTGAGAGACGGAACATCAGACAGTATCCTTACTGAGAGACACTGAACATCAGACAGCGTCCTGAATTTGAGACTGAACATCAGACAGTGTCCTTACTGAGACACTGTACATCAGAAAGTGTCCTTACTGAAATACTGAACATCAGACAGTGTCCTTACTGAGAAAGTGAACATCAGACCGTGTCCTTACTGAGAGACACTAATCAGACAGTGTCCTTACTGAGAAACTGAACATCAGACAGTGTCCTTACTGAGAGACACTAATCAGACAGTGTCCTGACTGAGAGACACTGAACATCAGACAGTGTCCTGACTGAGAGACACTGAACATCAGACAGTGTCCTTACTGAGTGACACTGAACATCAGACCGTTTCCTTACTGAGAGACACTGAACATCAGAAAGTATCCTTACTGAGACACTGAACATCAGACAGTGTCCTGATTGAGAAACTCAACATCAGACAGTGTCCTTACTGAGAGACACTGAACATCATACAGTCTCCTAACTGAGATACTGAACATCAGAAAGTATCCTGACTGAGACACTGAACATCACATAGTGTCCTTACTGAGTGACACTGAACATCAGACCGTGTCCTGACTGAGAAACTGAACATCACATCGTGTCCTTACTGAGAGAGACTGAACATCAGACAGTGTCCTTACTGAGAGACACTGGACATCAGACCATGTCCTGACTAAGAGACACTGAACATCAGACCGTGTCCTTACAGAGAGAGACTGAACATAAGACCGTGTCCTTACAAAGAAAGACTGAACATCAGACAGTCTCCTTACTGAGATACTGAATATCAGAAAATATCCTTACTGAGACACTGAACATCAGACAGTGCACTTACTGAGAGACTGAACATCAGACAGAGTCCTTGATGAGAATCTGAACATCAGAGAATGTCCTTACTGAGAGACACAGAACAACAGACAGTGTCCTGACTGAGAAACTGAACATCGGACCATGTCCTTACTGAGAGACACTAATCAGACAGTGTCCTGACTGAGAGACACTGAACATCAGTCAGTGTACTGAGTAAGAGACACAAAACATCAGACAGTGTCCTGACTGAGAGACACTGAACATCAGACAGTGTCGTTACTGAGAAACAAGACATCAGACCGTGACCTTACTGAGAAACTGAACATCAGACAGTGTCCTTAATGAGAGACTGAACATCAGACAGTGTCGTTCCTGAGAGACTGAACATCAGACAGTGTCCTTACTGAGACACTGAACATCAGACAGTGTCCTTACTGAGAAACTGAACATCAGACAGTGTCCTTATTGAGAGACTGGACATCAGACAATGTCCTGACT
This sequence comes from Pristiophorus japonicus, assembly GCF_044704955.1. NCBI lineage: Eukaryota > Metazoa > Chordata > Chondrichthyes > Pristiophoridae > Pristiophorus > Pristiophorus japonicus. Next base: position 60,417,694 of record NC_091990.1, on the reverse strand, counting down.
GAGAGACACTGAACAACAGACAGTGTCCTGACTAAGAGACACTGAACAACAGACAGTGTACTGACTAAGAGACACTGAACATCAGACAGTGTCCTCACTGAGAAACTGAACATCAGACCGTGTCCTTACTGAGAGACGGAACATCAGACAGTATCCTTACTGAGAGACACTGAACATCAGACCGCGTCCTGAATTTGAGACTGAACATCAGACAGTGTCCTTCCTGAGACACTGAACATCAGACCATATCCTTAGTGAGAGAGACTGAACATAGAAACATAGAAACATAGAAAATAGGTGCAGGAGTAGGCCATTCGGCCCTTCTAGCCTGCACCGCCATTCAATGAGTTCATGGCTGAACATTCAACTTCAGTACCCCATTCCTGCTTTCTCGCCATACCCCTTGATCCCCCTAGCAGTAAGGACCTCATCTAACTCCTTTTTGAATATATTTAGTGAATTGGCCTCAACAACTTTCTGTGGTAGAGAATTCCACAGGTTCACCACTCTCTGGGTGAAGAAGTTCCTCCGCATCTCGGTCCTAAATGGCTTACCCCTTATCCTTAGACTGTGACCCCTGGTTCTGGACTTCCCCAACATTGGGAACATTCTTCCTGCATCTAACCTGTCTAACCCCGTCAGAATTTTATATGTTTCTATGAGGTCCCCTCTCATTCTTCTGAACTCCAGTGAATACAAGCCCAGTTGATCCAGTCTTTCTTGATAGGTCAGTCCCGCCATCCCGGGAATCAGTCTGGTGAACCTTCGCTGCACTCCCTCAATAGCAAGAATGTCCTTCCTCAGGTTAGGAGACCAAAACTGTACACAATACTCCAGGTGTGGCCTCACCAATGCCCTGTACAACTGTAGCAACGCCTCCCTGCCCCTGTACTCAAATCCCCTTGCTATGAAGGCCAACATGCCATTTGCTTTCTTAACCGCCTGCTGCACCTGCATGCCAACCTTCAATGACTGATGTACCATGACACCCAGGTCTCTTTGCACCTCCCCTTTTCCTAATCTGTCACCATTCAGATAATAGTCTGTCTCTCTGTTTTTACCACCAAAGTGGATAACCTCACATTTATCCACATTATACTTCATCTGCCATGCATTTGCCCACTCACCTAACCTATCCAAGTCGCTCTGCAGCCTCACAGCATCCTCCTCGCAGCTCACACTGCCACCCAACTTAGTGTCATCCGCAAATTTGGAGATACTACATTTAATCCCCTCATCTAAATCATTAATGTACAGTGTAAACAGCTGGGGCCCCAGCACAGAACCTTGCGGTACCCCACTAGTCACTGCCTGCCATTCTGAAAAGTACCCATTTACTCCTACTCTTTGCTTCCTGTCTGACAACCAGTTCTCAATCCATGTCAGTACACTACCTCCAATCCCATGTGCTCTAACTTTGCACATCAATCTCTTGTGTGGGACCTTGTCGAACGCCTTCTGAAAGTCCAAATATACCACATCAACTGGTTCTCCCTTATCCACTCTACTGGAAACATCCTCAAAAAATTCCAGAAGATTTGTCAAGCATGATTTCCCTTTCACAAATCCATGCTGACTTGGACCTATCATGTCACCTCTTTCCAAATGCACTGCTATGACATCCTTAATAATTGATTCCATCATTTTACCCACTACCGATGTCAGGCTGACCGGTCTATAATTCCCTGTTTTCTCTCTCCCTCCTTTTTTAAAAAGTGGGGTTACATTGGCTACCCTCCACTCCATAGGAACTGATCCAGAGTCAATGGAATGTTGGAAAATGACTGTCAACGCATCCACTATTTCCAAGGCCACCTCCTTAAGTACTCTGGGATGCAGTCCATCAGGCCCTGGGGATTTATCGGCCTTCAATCCCATCAATTTCCCCAACACAATTTCCCGGCTAATAAGGATTTCCCTCAGTTCCTCCTCCTTACTAGACCCCCCGACCCCTTTTATAACCGGAAGGTTGTTCGTGTCCTCCTTCGTGAATACCGAACCAAAGTACTTGTTCAATTGGTCCGCCATTTCTTTGTTCCCCGTTATGACTTCCCCTGATTCTGACTGCAGGGGACCTACATTTGTCTTTACTAACCTTTTTCTCTTTACATATCTATAGAAACTTTTGCAATCCGTCTTAATGTTCCCTGCAAGCTTCTTCTCATACTCCATTTTCCCTGCCCTAATCAAACCCTTTGTCCTCCTCTGCTGAGTTCTAAATTTCTCCCAGTCCCCAGGTTCGCTGCTATTTCTGGCCAATTTGTATGCCACTTCCTTGCCTTTAATACTATCCCTGATTTCCCTTGATAGCCACGGTTGAGCCACCTTCCCTTTTTTATTTCTATGCCAGACAGGAATGTACAATTGTTGTAGTTCATCCATGCGGTCTCTAAATGTCTGCCATTGCCCATCCACAGTCAACATCAGACAGTGTCCTGACTGAGAGACTGAACATCAGACCGTGTCCTTACTGAGAGACACTGAACGTCCGACAGTGTCCTGACTGAGAGACACTGAACATCAGACCGTGTCCTGACTGAGAGACTGAACATCAGACAGTGTCCTTACTGAGAGACTGAACATCAGACAGCGTCCTGAGTGAGAGACTGAACATCAGACAGTGTCCTGAGTGAGAGACTGAACATCAGACAGTGTCCTTACAGAGAGAGTCTGAACATCAGACAGACTCCTTAATGAGATACTGAACATCAGAAAGTATCCTTACTGAGACACTGAACATCAGACCGCGTCCTTACTGAGAGACTGAACATCAGACAGTGTACTTACTGAGAGACTGAACATCAGACAGAGTCCTTCATGAGAATCTGAACATCAGACCGTATCCTTACTGAGAGACTGAACATCAGACAGTGTCCTTACTGAGTGACTGAACATCAGACAGAGTCCTTAATGAGAATCTGAAAATCAGACCGTATCCTTACTGAGAGACTGAACATATGACAGTGTCCTTACTGAGAGACACTGAACATGTGACAGTGTCCTGACTGAGAGACTGAACATCAGACAGTGTCCTTACTGAGCGATACTGAACATCAGACAGTGTCCTGAGTGAGAGACTAAACATCAGACAGTGTCCTGAGTGAGAGACTGAACATCAGACAGTGTCCTTACTGAGTGACACTGAACATCAGACCATCTCCTTCCTGAGAGACTGAACATCAGACATTGTCCTGACTGAGACACTGTACATCAGAGAATGTCCTTACTGACAGACACTGAACAATAGACAGTGTCCTTACTGAGTGACTGAACATCAGAAAGTGTCCTGACTGAGAGACTGAACATCAGACAGTGTCCTGACTGAGAGACACTGAACATTAGACAGCATCCTAAGTGAGAGACTGAACATCAGACAGTGTCCTTCCTGAGAGACTGAACATCAGACATTGTCCTGACTGAGACAATGAACATCAGAACATATCCTTACTGAGAGAGACTGAACATCAGACAGTGCCCTTACTGAGACACACTGAACCTCAGACAGTGTCCTTACTGAGAGACTGAACATCAGACAGTGTCCTTCCTGAGAGACTGAACATCAGACATTGTCCTGACTGAGACAATGAACATCAGACAGTTTCCTTACTGAGACACTGAACATCAGAGAATGTCCTTACTGAGTTAAACTGAACATCAGAAAGTATCCTTACTGAGACACAAAACATCAGACAGTGTCCTGACTGAGAGACACTGAACATCAGACAGTGTCGTTACTGAGAAACAAGACATCAGACCGTGACCTTACTGAGAAACTGAACATCAGACAGTGTCCTTAATGAGAGACTGAACATCAGACAGTGTCGTTCCTGAGAGACTGAACATCAGATAGTGTCCTTACTGAGACACTGAACATCAGACAGTGTCCTTACTGAGAAACTGAACATCAGACAGTGTCCTTATTGAGAGACTGGACATCAGACCATGTCCTGACTGAGAGACACTGAACAACAGACAGTGTCCTGACTAAGAGACACTGAACATCAGACCATGTCCTGACTGAGAGACACTGAACATCAGACCGTGTCCTGACTGAGAAACTGAACATCAGACAGTGTCCTTACTGAGAGACACTGAACATCAGACAGTGTCCTTACTGACAGACACTGAACAACAGACAGTGTACTGACTAAGAGACACTGAACATCAGACAGTGTCCTCACTGAGTGTCACTGAACATCAGACAGAGTCCTTAATGAGAATCTGAACATCAGAAAGTATCCTTACTGAGACACTGAACATCAGACCGCGTCCTTACTGAGGGACTGAACATCAGACAGTGTACTTACTGAGAGACTGAACATCAGACAGTGTCCTGAGTGAGAGACACAAAACATCAGACAGTGTCCTGACTGAGAGACACGAAACATCAGACAGTGTACTGAATGAGAGAGTGAACATCAGACATTGTCCTTACTGAGACACTGAACATCAGACCATGTCCTTACTGAGAGAGACTGAACATCAGACAGTATCCTTACTGAGAGACACTGAACATCAGACAGCGTCCTGAATTTGAGACTGAACATCAGACAGTGTCCTTCCTGAGACACTGAACATCAGACCATATCCTTAGTGAGAGAGACTGAACATCAGACAGTGTCCTTACTGAGACACTGAACATCAGACAGTGTCCTTACTGAGAGACTGAACATCAGACAATGTCCTTACTGAGAGACACTGAACGTCCGACAGTGTCCTGACTGAGAGACACTGAACATCAGACCGTGTCCTGACTGAGAGACTGAACATCAGACAGTGTCCTTACTGAGAGACTGAACATCAGGCAGCGTCCTGAGTGAGAGACTGAACATCAGACAGTGTCCTTACGGAGAGAGACTGAACATCAGACAGTGTCCTTACAGAGAGAGACTGAACATCAGACAGACTCCTTAATGACATACTGAACATCAGAAAGTATCCTTACTGAGACACTGAACATCAGACCGCGTCCTTACTGAGGGACTGAACATCAGACAGTGTACTTACTGAGAGACTAAACATCAGACAGAGTCCTTAATGAGAATCTGAACATCAGACCGTATCCTTACTGAGAGACTGAACATATGACAGTGTCCTTACTGAGAGACACTGAACATGTGACAGTGTCCTGACTGAGAGACTGAACATCAGACAGTGTCCTTACTGAGCGATACTGAACATCAGACATTGTCCTGACTGAGACACTGAACATCAGACAGTTTCCTTACTGAGACACTGAACATCAGAGAATGTCCTTACTGAGTTAAACTGAACATCAGACAGTGTCCTTACTGAGAGACACTGAACATCAGACCGTGTCCTGACTGAGAAACTGAACATCAGACAGTGTCCTCACTGAGAGACGGAACATCAGACAGTGTCCTTACTGAGTGACACTGAACATCAGACCGTGTCCTGACTGAGATACTGAACATCAGAAAGTATCCTTACTGAGACACAAAATATCAGACAGTGTCCTGACTGAGAGACACTGAACATCAGACAGTGTCGTTACTGAGAAACAAGACATCAGACCGTGACCTTACTGAGAAACTGAACATCAGACAGTGTCCTTAATGAGAGACTGAACATCAGACAGTGTCGTTCCTGAGAGACTGAACATCAGACAGTGTCCTTACTGAGACACTGAACATCAGACAGTGTCCTTACTGAGAAACTGAACATCAGACAGTGTCCTTATTGAGAGACTGGACATCAGACCGTGTCCTGACTGAGAAACTGAACATCAGACAGTGTCCTTACTGAGAGATACTGAACATCAGACAGTGTCCTTACTGAGAGACAGTGAACAACAGACAGTGTACTGACTAAGAGACACTGAACATCAGAAAGTGTCGTCACTGAGTGTCACTGAACATCAGACAGAGTCCTGAATGAGAATCTGAACATCAGACCGTATCCTTACTGAGACACTGAACATCAGACAGTGTCCTGACTGAGAGAAACGAAACATCAGACAGTGTCCTGACTGAGAGACACGAAACATCAGACAGTGTACTTAATGAGAGAGTGAACATCAGACATTGTCCTTACTGAGAAACTGAACATCAGACCATGTCCTTACTGAGAGAGACTGAACATCAGACAGTGTCCTTACAGAGAAACTGAACATCAGACAGTGTCCTTACTGAGTAACTGAACATCAGACCGTGTCCTGACTGAGAGACACTGAATATCAGTCAGTGTCCTTGCTGAGAGAGTGAACATCAGACAGTGTCCTTACTGAGAAACTGAACATCAGACCATGTTCTTACTGAGAGAGACTGAACATCAGACAGTGTCCTTACTGAGAAACTGAACATCAGACAGTGTCCTTACTGAATAACTGAACATCAGACCGTGTCCTGACTGAGAGACACTGAACATCAGACAGTGTCCTTGCTGAGAGACACTGAACATCAGACAGCGTCCTGAGTGAGAGACTGAACATCAGACATTGTCCTGACTGAGAAACTGAACATCAGACTGTGTCCTTACTGAGAGACACTGAACGTCAGACCGTGTCCTGAATGAGAGACACTGAACATCAGACAGCGTCCTGAGTGAGAAACTGAACATCAGACAGTGTCCTTGCT